>NW_027507696.1:14116046-14428546 GCF_037356315.1 Lithobates pipiens | reverse complement strand
CATAATCCTATACATTGTTTACTGTCTAATGAAACCTTTTATATACATACAAGTTGCGTGCATCCCACAACACTTCCTTTAAAGCACATAACACTAATCACAATACTCTGTTTATCTTTTTCCAGTTTCCCCAAGCCATACATCATTTGTTACTCACTCACCTTCACTCCTGTTATTTATTTCACCAGTTCTTGACTCTTATTGATCACATCTTTCGCTTCACCACACCCCCAGAACACATGCTCACTGTCTTCTACACCCTCACAATTCATTCTTGGACAAATATCAGACACACACAAATCCCTCCTTTTCATAAATAGCCTTATAGCTAGACATTCATGCAAACTCTTCCATACTATCTGTCTCTGCACATTTATCACCCCATATACACTAATTTTCTTCCCTACTTTCAAAACTACTGACAAATTAACTCCCTTAAGGTTACACACATACTCCTTCTCTATCAACCACGTTCTCACCTTCGCTTTATCCCTCTTCCCTTCTCCTAAATCTGCCAACTTAAACTCTACCCTAAACTTTTCTAATACCCAGTAGTTGTGTCCAAGCACGTAGGCCACCGGTATCCTTGAATCCCTTCCCACCCACCTCCATCAACTAAACAACCACCCACCCGAAAAAGATATCAACCTAGCACACACTCCACCATTCCTCAAAATTTTCACCATGAAAAATCAATAAGGCATTAACAAAAACACTCTCACATTCGGAAAACCCAACCCACCATTACATTCACGTCTACACACATATTCTCT
The DNA here is from genome assembly GCF_037356315.1 of Lithobates pipiens. Lineage (NCBI taxonomy): Eukaryota > Metazoa > Chordata > Amphibia > Anura > Ranidae > Lithobates > Lithobates pipiens. Next base: position 14,427,773 of record NW_027507696.1, on the reverse strand, counting down.
CTTGACTCTTTCCATTTTCGACCCTCATAAAAAAGTAAACAATAACATTAATTTTCCTCAAGATTATCTCCCCAGGAGGGAAGATATTGCTTGCATACAAAATTAAAGGTAAGATTACTGCCTTGACTTCTAAAACTTTCCCATAAATCAACAATTTTCAACAATCACCAAAACCTCAACGTCTTGGCTATCTTTTCTCCCACTTCATTCTAGCATGCTTCTCCTTTCATTCCATGGTCAAACACAATACCCAAAATCCTCACTCCATCCTCAGCCTTCCCAATCTGATCATCCACACATTCCACTTGTCTCCCTTTCACACCCAAACTACACATAATCCAATTCAGACTCATTCCCGCACATACACAAAAAATAGACAAAAGTAACTTCAACCTTCTTATGCCCACCACCAACTGACACACTGCCACTACGTCATCCATATAACCTAAACATTTCACAATTTCCCCCACCCCCGACTCCTTGGCACTAAAAAGCCCCTCACCACCTTATCCCTCTGTATCATCCTTAACAGTGGATCAATAAAACAAATAAAGAGAATAGGGGACACCCCTGTCGCACCCCAAATTTAACCAAAAAAGCCCACCCCAAACTCCCATTAACCAGAACCCGACTACTGATCCCCCAATACAACCCTTTTATTACAGTAATGAGCTGCTGTGGTATACCCATCTCTAGGTCAAATGTCAGGATAATCAAACTATTCCTTCTTTTACAAAAATTAATTAAACCCCTAACTAAAATTAAATTCTCTGAAATCATTCGACCCGCCACTGTACAGGTGTGCTTCTCGCTAACTATCCTACTAATGACCATAGATAATCTCCCCCCACCATTTTTGAAAATACCTTGTAGTCTGAATTTAACAAGGAGATAGGCCTCTAATTTTGAATATCCTTCCTATCTCCCTTCTTATAAATAAATACCACTACCCCTTCTCTCAATGATTCGGATATGATACCTTCCCTCATCATATAACTAAATAACCCAACCACTTCCCCCTTAATAATATCCCAAAACAATTGAAAAACTCACTTGGTAAGCTACCCTCTCCTGGGGTTTTATTAGCCCCCATGCTTGTCACAGCTTCCCACACCTCCTCCTTGTTCACCTCTTTCTGCAAAAAAAACTCATCATCCTCATCTAAATGATCCTCTACCATATCAATCATTCTAGTATCTGCGCACCTTCCCATGAGTGACAGGGGGAGATCCATCCAGTTTGATAACTCATGATTAAGCTTAGTAAAAAGAGGGGGAAGTTGAGATCTTTATCTTTATCCCTAGGTAGGTGATGTGTGTCGGGGCACCCTCAAAGAGGGAGTGTGGCATCCAAGGGGGTGAGGAGTGTTTGCCAATAGGAAGGATTTAGCTTTTGGAATAATTAATGCGGAGTCACGAACATACCCTAAAGTCATCAAATATATATTTTTTTAATTCAATACATTTTTATTGTTTTTTAAATCTTTTAACAAGCATTGAATCAAAGGACATGGAAAGGTTTTCAAAGAGAAAAAAAAAAGAATATCAATAAAACAGGTATTGTTACACACATTACACACATTATGCCTTACACATCAGGATATAGAAGAATTGTATGCTTATCAGTAAATTTATGTCAATACAATATGCTTAGGTCAGGGTTGAGGCCGTGAAGGCAGTACACCATTAACTAGGTTTGAAGCTCCTGCACCAGGTATGCTATACTTTATCAAACTTGTGGCATGTTAGGTTATTGATGGCTAACAGGCGTTCAAAGGCGTGGTTTCTATTAACCAATGTATAAACATCAGAGATATTAATGGCCGAAGTGTCTTTCCAGTGTTGTAGGATAAGATTTCTAGTTGCTAGTAAAATATGGGTAATAACTGGTCTATCACCTGGGGGAAATTTCTCTATACCTATCTGCAGTATAGCTAGAGCAGGATTTGGGGGCGTTAATACTCCTGTGAGAGAAGCTATAAGATTGAAAACTTTATTCCACAAGCTGGTTAGGCTCGGGCATTCCCACAACATATGGAGCCGATTACCCGTTTGACCACACTTTCTCCAACAAAGTGGTGAAGAATCTGGAAAAAAAATGGCGAGTCTGTACGGTGTATAGTGCCATCTGTTGAGAATTTCAAGCATCATTTCCCAGTGATTCACACAGTGGGAAGCTTGGTGAATAGAGCAGAAAACTTGAGACCACTGATCATCGGAGAAAGTGGTGGACAAATCCCTTTCTCACCGTTTAAGGGTTGACGTTTTGCAAAAGGTATTTTTGTTGTTAATGATATTATAGAAATAGAGATATACCTTTAATAGAATGTGGGGTAGTAGAATAGAAGTGCCATGGTTTATGTGATATTTTTAAATTGGGGGTTGGGTGTGTCCTCAGGAAGTGGGAGATATGTAGGCAGGAAAACCACAAAGTACTCGGGAGCTGAAATTCAGCCATGAGGAGTTCTGCAGATTTCGGTTGCCAATCTGTAAATAGGTCCTTCATGGATGCGGCTCCTCCCGCTTTTAACCAAGTGATCGAAAGCAGAGGGAGCTTTGCCTCCAAAACTTCTATGGGAAAATCATATGGGATGTGTTGCGAGTCATTGCATTCTAGTCGGAGGAGGAACCTCCATGCCTGTAGAGACACTTGTGCCGAGGGTAATATGTTTCCCAAAGACCAGTGTTCCCACATGTCACTCAGGAGAAGTAGCCGGGTATCAGCTACTGGCAGTAGTGATTTTTCTAGGTCTACCTATAGCGGGTTGTCTACTGGGAGAAACCAATGGCGGAGTTGGTCGAGTCTAGTAGCCCAAAAGTAGTCTAATAGGTCTGGGTATCCTATGCCCCTACCTGTTTGTGCGGGTTAAGGTTAGAGCGCAAACATCTGGCTCTTTTGCCTCCCCAAGTAAATTTCCATAGGATGGTAGACATTTTGCGAATGTAACGAGTCAGAAGTGGGATAGGTAGGGAACGAAAGAGGTAGAGGATTTGTGGCAGGATAGCCATCTTGAAGGCTGCCAATCTACCCAGCCAGGACAATTCTTTTTTTGCGAGCTCCTTGAGTTGTTGGGTCATTTTGAGTATGAATGGTCCAAAGTTGGCCGCTGCTAATGAGGTAGTGTTGTTGGTTATATTAATACCTAAGTATTTAATACTACATTTACTCCAAGTGTATGGCAGAGTTTTCTGGAGATTGAGTTTTGTAGACCTAGAAATACCCAAATCCAAAATAAGTGATTTGTTAAAGTTGACTTTATAGTAAGATATATCCCCAAAGGTGGTCAGTAATTTGTGGGCTTGGGGAAGAGATGTGTGTGGATCCGTCAACATAAGTATGACATCGTCGGCAAATAGATTGATGACATGTTTCTGATGTCCTAGGGTAAACCCTTTAATGTGGGTGTGGGCACGTATAGTTTCTGCTAGGGGTTCCATCATGAGGTTGAAAAATGTGGGGGATAGGGGGCAACCTTGGCGTGTTCCGTTAGAAATAGCAAATGGCTTGGATAATATGCCCGAGGAGTAGACTTGTGCCGACGGGCACGAGTAAAGAGCCATTATTGCCGTCAAGATTGGACCCCGGAAACCAAAACCATTCAGCACCAATTCCATATACCTCCAATGAACCCGGTCGAACGCCTCCTCTGCATCGATAGAAAGAAGCAGAGAAGGCGTTCTAGATTTAACAGCATGGTGAATGATGTCAATAATACGACGAGTAGCGTCAGAGGTCTGTCTCCCCCTCACAAAGCCCATCTGGTCGCGCTTAATCATATGAGGTATTATGTGCATTAGACGTTTGGCTAATAATTTAGCATAGATTTTGATGTCCGAATTGAGTAATGATATAGGTCTGAAATTGGCTGGGGTAGTGGGGTCTTTTCCAGGTTTGGGTAGGGTCACAATATGGGCTTTCAGCATTTCAGAGGGAAAATATGATACATTCGTGGCCTTCTGGAAAACTTCTAACATGTGTGGGGCTAGCGTCTCTTTAAAGACCTTGTAGTATTCATTGCTGAATCCATCTGGACCTGGAGATTTACCATTAGGAGTTGACATGATAATTTGGGTTAATTCCTGAACTGAGAATGGGGCATTGAGCAAGGAGAGTTGGTCTTCTGTTATCGAGGGGAGTTTTACCCTCTGTAGAAATTTTTGAATATTTGTCATCGTGGGCTGGGGAACTGAGGCATCTTTATGTAAATTATACAGGGACTCAGTATTCAGCAAATTGGTTCGCTATTTCTTGTGGGTTAGTAATTTTGTATTGACTAGTTGGGTGTAAGAGATATGCTATTTTAGTTTTGAAGCGGGCCGTCTTAATTCTATTGGCCAAGTATTTCCCTGCTCTATTGGCGTTAGCATATGATTGAAGTTGTAGTCTCCTTAAGTGCTTATCGTATTGTTGCGTGAGAAGTTCCCTTAGGGCTTCCCTAACCTTAGATATTTCTATAGCTAACGATGGCGTCTGGGAAATTTTGTTTTGAGTGTCCAGTTTATGTAGTGTATCTAATGTGTTTTGTAGTTTTAGATTATGTTTCCTTTTCTCTCTAGCTCCTAGCTCCTAGCTGGATTAGAATACCTCTTATGAATGCTTTGTGAGCATTCCATAGTGTAAATGGATCCGTGTCGGGAGATTTATTCAACTGAAAAAATTATTTGATATGCTGAGAGACCCCAGTGAGCAGTGTGGGTTCCTGTATAATTCTAACATTACAGCACCAGATGGGGGAGGAGGGGGGGACACCCTGTTCATTAATAGACATTGTAATAGCAGCGTGATCGGACCAGGTGATATCATGTATCTGCGCTTCTAAGATGCGCTGTAACAGCCACTTGTCTGTCAAAAACTTATCTATGCGTGAATATGAGCAATGTATCGTAGAAAAGAAGGTATAGTTCTTTTCGTTCGCGTGCAAACACCTCCAAGTGTCGAACAAATCCTGGGCGTGTAGAAGAGGTTGTAAGAAAGTTGGTCTCTTAAGAACGCTGGAGGTAGTGTCCAGTTTAGGATCTGCAATTAGGTTGAAGTCTCCGCTAACTATGACTTGTCTGTACAACATGAAGTTGTTTTTTTTAAGCACTTTCTTTATAAAGCGGATCTGGTGCGAATTCGGTGCATAAAGAGTAACAACAGTGTAAAGCTTGGAATTTATGTCCCCAGTGATCTCCCTCCATCATCTATGAAGGATTCTTTTAGTTGAAAGGAAATGGTGTTCCTCAGTGCTAATAGTACACCTCCTTTTTTACTGCTCGGGTTACAGGCCAGAAAAACATGCGGGTAGTCTCTATGAGTACATGTAGGGGTTTTGTGTTTTTGGAAGTGGGTTTCTTGGACACAAAGTATGTCTGCCCCTTATGTTTATTAGCCTCCTTCCAGAAAGAGAATCTTTTAGCAGGGAGGTTTAAACCCCTAGCATTCAGTGACAGGCACTTAATGGTCATTTATACGGATTAGGAGTGTGGATGTGATGAGCGTTGTGGTGTTACTCACTGCACTTTTCGCGGTCCTTCCGGAGCAAGTCTCTGGGCGGCACTTGGGAGTTGTTGGGACTCCATTTTCAGACAGTTGACGGAAAGGCTGTATACTGCGTGCAACAAACAAAAAAGAAAAACAAAACAGAACAAAAGGATGAAGTAGAACAATCATAAAAAGGGATCTCATAACCGATCCATGTGCAGGCATAGCTGCTAACTTGTGAACGGGGGTAAAAGGAGACTAGATAGGCTCCAGTCGCCGGAGAGAGTGAGCTTCTTTAAAGGTGAATTTATGAGCTGCCACCGGTGGTTTTCTTGCTGTGGCGTTTATGGGACACCACCTGCCATTCTGCAGGGATTGGTCTAGGGTCTTGTGTAGGAGACTGCTGGGATCTTTAACATGAAAGAAGTGAATTCTCAGTAACGTGTCCCTTGGGGTCCCTTCAGGGAGGAAGGAGGGTTTAGGAATCCTGTGGATTCTGTCAATGATCAAGTCCTGTACAGACAGGTCAGGCACCAGGGTGGAAAACAGTGTTTGGGCAAACTGTAAAAGTTGTGATGGGGAGATCGATTCAGGGACACCCCTCAGCTTTAGATTGTTAAGTCTGGACCTGTCCTTAAGGTCTGCGACCTTGTCCTTTAGCCATGCGATTTCCTCCCCATGGGCCCCGTGTGCTTCCACCATGACATTGTATGAGGCCGCATGTTCCTCTAATTGATGCTCTATTCTGTCCACCCTGTGCCCCATGGCTTGTACTTCAGAGCGACACATATTAATCGCTTGTACCATGTCAGTGTGTAATGCTGATCTGAGAGAGAGCAACATCTTTTAGCACAGTGTCTGACACAGGCCTATCCTCTGTAGGAAAGTCCGCTATAGGGTCCGGTAGGCAAGCGGCCTGTGCTGCAGGGCTACTCTGCCGTCCGCTTACCTCCATTTCATGGCCTTCATCTGGGGAGCTCATCCGCGGCTTGAATTTGACCGGGCTCCTGGTTGAAGGGCTGGATTACCCAGAGGAGGACCCGCTCTGTCCGCCTGTTGATGTTGCTGGCGCGGTCTGTCCCACCTGGCCTGTACTGCGCCTCGCGGCCTGGTGAGGATGGTGCTGTGTGTGCGCGCCGCCGCCATCTTGTGGCGGATCTCAAAACCTGGCCGCAAAGAAATCCTTCAATTTTTGCGGTTGCGCCGTGCTTTTCCTCTGTCGTGAAATTACCACGATGAACGGCCACTCGATCGTAATGTATATAGTTGCGGAGTGTACCGGTGTGCTCTGGTATAGGTGAATCTCTCCGGTGGATGAGCGGAGCTGTAGGCTCAGGCGTCCATCACAGCGCTCGGTCGGCCACGCCCCCATCAAATATATTTTTAATGTGCAGGATGTCAGTGGAGGGATTGGATGTGAAAATGAGGACGTCGTCTGCGAAAAGAGATGTACGGAGTTCCATAGAACCTACAGTGATGCCTCGGAGGGGAACACTCTGGGACAGAAATCTGGAGAGAGGTTCCAGGGTGATAATAAATAGTAGGGGGGACAGAGGACATCCTTGTCTGGTCCCTTTGTGGAGGCGGAATTCCTCAGAGAGGAGACCCGCTGCAACCAATCTAGCCGAAGGGGCTGTGTACATAGAATTTATGAAGTGACAGAAGGGGCCCGAAAAACCCATTTTGGCAAGTGAAAGTGAGAGCCAGTCGAAGCTGACATTATCAAAGGCTTTCTCTGCATCTAGGGTGATGATGGCGTAACCTCCCTTAGGGGATGATAGCTTGGTTGCCCGTGGGAAGATATGGCCCCCCTGACCAGATGCCAGAGCAAACTGAATGGAGTATGGGTACCATGATATTAGGAAGAGTTTTGTAGAACTCGCCGTTAAAACCATCTGGGCCGGGAGCTTTAGAAAGGCGAAGGCTTCCAATGGTGCATTCTATTTAGTCGGCTGTGATAGGGGAGTTCAGGGACTCTAACTGGGTGGGAGAGATGCATGGTATTTGCACTTTGTCTAGGAAAGAACATGCTGCGTTCTTGTCATTTGGGTCTAGGCCATAAAGGGCTGTGTAAAAATCCAGCATAGTCTTGTTTATACCGGGGGGGGTGGAGTGGATGGCCCCCGAGTGGTCACGGAGGGAGGTAATGTGAGTTGGCCGGGAAGGGCCTTTGCAAAGCCTGGAAAGAAGCTTGCCAGATTTATTCCCAAATTTATGTAGGGTGGCGTCGAAGTATGCTCTTTTGGTGAGTTCAAGGGTAGATGCCCAGGAGTCAAAGGAAGATTTAGCGGCCGACCATTAATCTCTGTCCACAGAGGAGGAGGAGATGGCAATGGAGAGTTTTGCTCTGTGAAGTCTGGTGCTAGCTAACTTGAACTTGGCCAGGGCATTCCTTTTAAACATGGAGGCATAGGATATGATCCGACCCCAAAGGAATGCTTTACCAGCATCCCACAGGAGGTTTGGATCACTCAAATGAGGGGAATTGGCCGAGGAGAACCCCGCCCTGAAGCGTTCCATATAGTCCCTGAAGTCGGTATTGTTGTGGAGGAATGAGGGGAAATGCCAAATGTTAGGGTGTGGCGGGAGGTCCAAATGGTCCAGTGTGAGTGTTATGGGGGCGTGATCAGAAATGGCTATGTCTTCTACCCTTGAGTCCGAGATCAGAGGTAGAAGATTGTTGGATCCAAAAAAATAGGCAATCCTGGTCAGGACCTTGTGGGGGTTAGAATAAAAGGGGAATTTCCTATCTATCGAATGGGATAACCACCAAATGTCCGTGAGATGTAAGGATTCCATAGTGGAGGCAAACAGGGAGGGGGTGGCGGGGGGGATTCAAAGGAGAGAGTTTCGGGGAGGACCTGTCATCTGGCAGGATCCATGATATCATTAAAATCCCCCCACCCCCCCCGATTAGATGGGGAATATGGGTGGTGTTAAGGAGCCATGAGGATAGCTGACAGTAAAAGGATTTGGACGGGCTGTAGGGGGCGTATATGTTGGAGATCATCAATTCCTTGGAGCCTATTTTAACTTGGGTCGAAAGAAGCCGCCCTTGGTCCTCTGTGTGAGTGGAGAGTACGGAACATGGGAGCTTTCTATGAATCAGGAGGAGGACACCAGCTTTTCGTCCAACTGATTCTGAGCTCAGGACCGAACCCACCCAGAGTTTCTGCATACGATGGAAGTCAGAAGCTGGGAGGTGGGTTTCTTGTAACAAAGCTATGTCAGTCTTTAATCGTTTAAGGTGGCGAAGGATCTTCATTCTCTTATGAGGAGAACGGAGACCCTTCACATTCCATGATACTACCCTAAGATATTATAAGGTGGGGAGAACGTGCAGAAAGGCTGTGGTTCTGGTGCTCTATTAGTAGGATAGTGGAGACTTGACTTAAGTCCGGGACTAAAGGGAAAATAGAAGCGTCTAGCCCTCAGGTGGAGGATGTAAGAGGTAGGGTAGAGGGGGAAGGGGTCAGGACAGGTAAAACCAACCCAACAACTACAGCAACTGTCAGTGCAAACTTCACTTTTTTCCGCATGAGTTTACTGTGCAAAGCGGCTCCCCAAACAGGACCCTGAGTGGAAGTAGGGGATAACAAATGAGCCTGAGTGCCCTAGAGTCTCTGGTAAGGCAAGTGGGTGATCCGGGGCAGGTGCCAGAGAGAGAAAGCCAAGCGTGATGCACAGTGGACTCTTGAAGAAGACAAGGCACATACATAAAAAAACGAAAAAAAAAAAAACATTGCAACATAGTATAACCAGAGAAAACCCTGGAATGAGAGACTATAACATCATGAGAGAGACCAATGGCCAGAAGGCCTTGTGGTATGTCTATGAGCGATAACAGTGTTGGGTATCGCATGAGGCCAGTATCCATGTAATGGGAGGCCCGAACAAGGATAGCTTAATGCCCCAGTGGTCTGAACAGGGGCAGAGTCCAGATGTTGGCGCTGGGTTGCTGCTGGGGGTCCCCTGCATCAGATTAGGGTGTTGCAGCTGCCTGGAGAGAAAAACACACAATAAGAAACAAGCCATATGACCTGAGGTAGAGGAGTAGAAGTCATTGGGTGGACCAGCAGATTTCAGCGCAGGGAGTTGCGGTTTCTGTGAGCAGGAACAGAAGGCCTGAAGCATTTGGGGGAGTCTTTGCGTGTGCTACGCTGTTCCAGAGAGCGGAGGCTGGCTGCAGATTTGAAAGGCGTGTGGGGAAGTGAATCCGGCCTAAGCAAATGAAGATAAGATTCTGCTTCCAAGGGATCCTGGAGTGAAAGCTGGTCTCCTTTAGGTGACTTAAGGCGCAAGGTTGCTGGGAATGCCAGGGTAAATTTTATTTGCTGCTTGAACAATTTGGAGAAAATCGGTTGGAAGGCTTTTCTCTTCTTGGAGACTTCAATAGAATAATCGGCAAAGATGAGTATTTTTACCCCATCAATGTGAAGGTCAGGAGATTGTCAGAATTTCTGGAGGAGAAGTGACTTGTCGGCACAGTTGAGATACTTGGCAATGATGGGCCGCGGGGATTTGCATTCAGCATTGAAGGATCCCGTACGGTGTTCCAACGTAAACGGGCCTGCCAGGCCCATGGCTTCGGGAATGCGCTTTGAGCAGAATTCTGTTAAAGCAGCAGAAGGGAGCGACTCAGGGACGCCTACAAAACGCAGGTTACTCCGTCTGGATCTGTTTTCCAGGTCTTCAAATTTTTGGATGATGTACTGGTTAGTTTTATCTTGGGATTGGTCCACGGCTTGGGCTTGGTAGAGTTCATCTTCTACCTCTGATACGCTGTGTTCTAGTTCATTTAATCTGGTGGTGTGTCCGGTTGTGCCTTTAACTGCTTCATGCCCATGCCAGCATTGACCGCTTTCTCCACAGAGGCTGCGATCATGGGGGTCAGGACGGCCGCCACTGCCTGTGCAATGCGGGATTTGCAGGGATAGTGGGGGAGCGGATCCCTGAGGTGGAGTGGTGCGCGAGGCGGGTGGTGCCGGGGCAGAGCTGCCACTAACCTCCATGTCCATTATCTGAGCGTTCGGTGCAGCGTGCAGGAAGGCCAAAGCCAGGGGTTCAATTTGCGGCCTGTCTGGCGGAGCTGGCGGAGCTGCCGTGGCTGCGTACGAACGGGCACCGTTTTTTTACATGAATCGGTCCATCTGTGCCCGGTGGATAAGAAGAAACACCCGGTGGTGGCGGATGGGCTGAGGGGGCCTCTCAAGACGGTTTTTCAAGCCGATTTAGGGTGCCTGGAGCGGGAGCTGTGAGAAGGCGCAGCTACCACATGCGGCGCCAGAACTGGAAGTTTATAATACAACTTTAAGGACCCCAGAACTAGAAGCACAAGTGGTCCACAGGGGGTAACTTCTTACGAAACAAGACTTTGGAAAAGGTGATCATTTATGTCTGCCAGACACTCTTTTCCCTCCAGCTTGATACATGGACCGTGTCATCAGTCACAAGTAGTTATGGCTGCGTGGTAAATGAGCGTGGGATAGAGCCAGGGTTCAACACAGTTGTCTTTATAACATACCACTTTTACCTGTTACCAAAGGTGTTACCAAAGCTGAACATTCCTTCCAGAGATAACAAAAAGATATATCCAGATGCAAGAAAATATGGAGAGCTGCGCCAGTAGCACTATACAGTGGTGTGAAAAAGTGTTTGCCCCCTTCCTCATTTCCTGTTCCTTTGCATGTTTGTCACACTTAAGTGTTTCGGAACATCAAACCAATTTAAACAATAGTCAAGGACAACACAAGTAAACACAAAATGCAATTTGTAAATGAAGGTGTTTATTATTAAAGGTGAAAAAAAATCCAAACCATCATGGCCCTGTGTGAAAAAGGGATTGCCCCCCTTGTTAAAACATACTATAACTGTGGTTGTCCACACCTGAGTTCAATTTCTCTAGCCACACCCAGGCCTGATTATTGCCACACCTGTTCACAATCAAGGCATCACTTAAATAGGAGCTGCTTGACACAGTAAGGTCCACCAGAAGATCCTTAAAAGCTACACATCATGCCGAGACCAAAAGAAATTCAGGAATAATTGAGAAAGAAAGTAATTGAGATCTATCAGTCTGGAAAGGGTTATAAAGCCATTTCCAAAGCTTTGGGAATCCAGCGAACCACAGTGAGAGCCATTATCCACAAATGGCGAAGACATGGAACAGTGGTGAACCTTCCCAGGAGTGGCTGGCCGCCCAAAATTACCCCAAGAGCGCAGCGACGACTCATCCAAGAGATCACAAAAGACCCCACAACAATGTCCAAGGAACTGCAGGCCTCACTTGCCTCAGTTAAGGTCAGTGTTCATGCCTCCACCATCAGGAAAAGACTGGGCAAAAATGGCCTGCATGGCAGAGTTCCAAGGAGAAAACCACTGCTGAGCAAAAAGAACATCAAAGCTCGTCTCAATTTCTCCACAACACATCTTGATGATCCCCAAGACTTTTGGGACAACATTCTGTGGACCGATGAGACAAAAGTGGAACTCTTTGGAAGGTGTGTGTCCAAGTATATCTGGTGTAGAAGGAACACTGCATTTCATAAAAAGAACATTATACCAACAGTAAAATATGGTGGTGGTAGTGTGATGGTCTGGGGCTGTTTTGCTGCTTCAGGACCTGGAAGACTTGCCGTGATAAAAGGAACTATGAATTCTGCTGTCTACCAAGAGATCCTGAAGGAGAATGTCCGACCATCTGTTCGTGTACTCAAGCTGAAACGAACTTGGGTTCTGCAGCAGGACAATGATCCTAAACACACCAGCAAGTCCACCACCGAATGGCTGAAGAAAAACAAAATGAAGACTTTGGAGTGGCCTAGCCAAAGTCCTGACCTGAATCCTATTGAGATGTTGTGGTATGACCTTAAAAAGGCCGTTCATGTTCGAAAACCCTCTAATGTAACTGAATTAGGACAATTCTGCAAAGATGAGTGGGCCAAAATTCCTCCAGGACGCTGTAAAAGCCTCATTGCACGTTATCGCAAACGCTTGGTTGCAGTTGTTGCTGCTAAGGGTGGCCCAACCAGTTATTAGGTTTAGGGGGCAATCACTTTTTCACACAGGGCCATGATGGTTTGGATTTTTTTTCACCTTTAATAATAAACACCTTCATTTACAAATTGCATTTTGTGTTTACTTGTGTTGTCCTTGACTATTGTTTAAATTGGTTTGATGTTCCGAAACACTTAAGTGTGACAAACATGCAAAGGAACAGGAAATCAGGAAGGGGGCAAACACTTTTTCACACCACTGTATATTTAAAATAACTGTATAAATAAAAACATATAAAGGACATATGGCATTCATACAGGATAAATGTCTAATTGCCAAAAGCAATCACTTAACGTGCATGTGATAATCACAAAGAAATATATAAGTAGAAAATATATAATCTATGTGAAATGAAGACTATATATGAAAATAAACATAAAAACTATAAAATTAAAGTCCAATAAGATGTTTCAATATCACAGCGATTAGCATGTCACCACCGTGAATCCACACACAACTGAAAATCTGTGCCCGTCACCGGATAAGTGATGCGCTTACCAGATATATAAACAGTAACAGCCAAATGGTATTAATCCGAAGCAGAGTGGTTAGAACATCAATCAAGGTTCTTGCATCCAGATAACCCTTAGCGCAGGTATATGGCAATACCCCAGCCTTTAGAGCTTCAATGGTCAATGGTCACGTGTATCACCGGTAACACCTTCCCCCATGTCTTCAGACTAGGAATTTTTTTTATATATCCAGATCCCCAAGTCAGAATCTTACGAGTATGTATTTTGTTTGTATGGACGTGTTTTCTAGATGTCCAGTGGCAAATGTTACTGCAAAGGCCTCAGTAAAAAGTGTTCTCAGAAGTAGTTTGTAAGTACTGAGTGCAGAATCTACAGAGAGTAACAGAGGAAATCATTTTTATAGGAGAGTCCTTATTAGAAGTTTTGAGGTTTTATTTTTTACACCCCCTACTGTCTACAATGTAGCGGACAAAGTAGAGTAACAAAATAGAAAACTTTTGCCTGAATGTTTTTTTATATTTTATCAAGCCCCTAATGGGATGTTGGATTCTCTCCGTATGGGATTCGGTTTGGGAGTGTGTTACTCACTTGCTTATATTTTGTCTCAGCAGCTGAAGTCCTCCATTTGGACCTCACAGAGAATATTGCTGATCTTTTAAGGTTTTTGACAAACTCATTTATGTGTTTTCTCCCCAATTCCAGATCCTAAAAGTTTGGAAAGATCTAAAACTAAAGCCAGGTGACTTGTGGATTGTTAAGAGACATTTATATAAGGAAATGTTTGGAGACTCAATACAGCATCTGTTGCATGTACAGTTTTGCAAAACTTGAAGGAAAAGTCACCTGGATCCACACCAGACACTGCAAAAATTACTAAATGAAAGAAATCTGTGTTTGATTTGTTTCCCTCTTGCGATCACAGTTTAGGGTACTTTATGATTCAATTACTTTAATTGTAAGGGATATATATATTTAAAAAGTAGTTTAGCTATGTTGAAGTCATATTTGTCTTTTGTACCTCTTCCATTTTATGTAGAATTGTCTGTGTTTACATGTGCTGATAAGTCAGCATACCAACAATTAAGCTAGAAGGCCATTCTGGCCAGATGAGTGTACAGCCAGTACTCTGTAAATATGTCTCATCAATCATTTGTTTTTCACAATGAAAAGTAATTTTGTAATGAAAAAAGCTGCTCAGCTAATATTTTCTCCACAATGGAGTTTTTGCCTCTTTGGCCAGGACTACCTCCACCTGAGCGCGTGGAGGTTCCAGGTTAAAGGTGATAGCAGGTATGGTTAGTGATCAAAATATTGATCAAAAGAGAGGAGACTGTAACGGAAATTTGTAAGTTCTGTATATAATTGTATTCAATTTTATATGTATTGCACAATGCCCTCACTGTGCACATGGCACTAATAATGTTTTCAGTACATGTTTTGCATTCTTTCAAGTCCTGATTAGAATTAGCCTGCCTATGTAACGCCCCTTGTTACCATAAACGTACAATTGTAATATTAATGTGATACCTACGTAATCATGTGTATAAAAACCTTCAAATGCATCATAATAAAGGAGAACGGTTATTTGGAAAGATGCTGAGCGTATCTTTTGTGTCTGTTCCCTACTGCAGTAGTTATTATTAATTTGGAACCACTAATCAATATGAGGATAGGAGTTGCCTATCTATAAAATATCTATGTCAATATTACTTTTTACAATTGTATTACCATATTTATTAGCGTATAACATGCACCCCAAGTTTAGGAGGGAATTTGAAGGAAAAAACCTTTTAGGAGGGAAGTTTAAGGGAAACAAACCTTACATTTAAATGCCCATCAATGCAGCCTGATCAGTGCCCATCTGAAGCCTTGTCCATCTGCAGCCTTCCCAGTGTTCCTATGCAGCCTTCCCAGTGTCCCTATGCTGCCTCCCCAGTGTTCCTATGCAGCCTCCCCAGTGTCCTTGCAGCCTTGTGTCATTTAAAATTGGCGCTGATCGGAGGAGAGGAGCGAGCGCCGCTGACAAACACAAAGCCGAGTGTACTTCGGCTAGACAGGCTCCTCTCGCAGTCCCTCCCATCTCCACTGATTTGAGAGGAGAAGAGCGATCACCGTCGACATACACAAAACCGAGTGTACTTCGGCTAGACTCGGCTCTGCTCACAGACAAGGGTGGGACTGCGAGAGGTGCTGAGTTTAGCCGAAGTACACTCGGCTTTGTGTATCTCGGCTCCGCTGGCTCCTCTCCTCTCGCAATCAGTGGAGATGGATGGGACTGCGAGAGGAGCCGAGTCTAGCCGAAGTACACTTGGCTTTGTGTATCTCGGCTCCGCTCGATGCTCTCATCTCAATCAGCGGAGATCAGTGAGGATAGGTGTATAGCACGCACCCACGATTTTCCCCTGATTTTAAGGGGAAAAAAGTGCGTGTTATACGCCGATACCGATACATACGGTATAAATATTATTATTTTTACAATTTTATTTTTTAACATTTATTGTAATTAAATGTTTTTATTATTAGTCTTGTTGGGGGGCTTTGGTGAGATATCAGGGGTCTAAAAAGACTTTTGACATCTCCCCTTTGAGAAAGAGACTGAGGACAGAAATTCACCAGTCCCTTTTCATTCATAAATTAAGTATTGTAAACACAGTGATCGCTGACCCTGTTCAGTCAGAAAAGGAAGGGGCTGGTAAATGACATATTTACTGGCCCCTTCCTCTGCTCTCCATTCTGACAGTTCCAGCAGCAGCCAGCAGGAGGGGAGGGAAGTCGGCAGTGCTGTGGGGGAATGAGGGGGGCTGAGGAGCACAGGAGGGAGGACATGGGGATCGAAGGAGGGTACAGGAAGACACAGGAGGTTGGAGAAGGACATAGGAGGACTGGAGGAGAACACAGGGGGACGGGGAGTACACAGGGTGACAGTCGGGGGTGATGGGGACAGTTACAGGCACCAATCTCCATGTATAGCATGCAATGTGGCAGCTGACAGCCACAAGAGCAAAAACTCCTTCCTCTCTGCTTCTCCCTTCCATTACTGTCAGCTGCTTCATTGAAAGCTATACAGGGAGGTGCCTGTAACTTCCCCCAAACTTCCTAACCGTCCCAGGATTTTATGCAAGTCCCAGCAAATCAAGTCTGGATCCCAGAGTGGAGCCCAAGCTGGTTCCAAGGGCTTCTCCAGCAGGAGCGCTCTAACATGGGCACTGGTTGCCTCTGCCTACTGGAAAGGGTATATTGGGGGAGGATTACAAGAAGGATGGATTTGAAGAGGATTTATGCTGATAGGAGGGATATAGGAGGATTTGTGATGAGAAGGGGGTCTATACTGGGAGGGGGGAGTAGTAGGGAAAGAGAATTTGTATAAGAAGTTTGGGGGTTTATGCTGCAAGGAGGGATATGGTGACATTTTGTGCTGAGAGGGGGGATTTGTGTTGGAAGGGGGTATATGGGGCAGAGGATTTTTGCTGAGAGGGGGGATTTGGGGAGGCAAGAGGATTTGTTCTAGAGATGGTCTTTGAGGGGGGAGAAGATTTATACTGGAAGGGGAGATTTGGGGGTGGGATTTGTACATGGAGGGGAATTTAGGTCAGGAGGATAAAATAAATTGTGCTAAAAAGAGAGCTTGGATAGGGGGGTATTTGTGCTGTGGGAATGATTTTGGGGGAGAATGGAATTTATACCAGAAGCTGTATTTGTGTGTGGGGTGGGGGTGTGCTAGGAAGGTAAATTAATTCATGTTGGAGGGATTGGGATGGAGAAGATCCCATGGTAGAAGGTAGGAGAGGATTTGTGCTGGGGGGAGGGAATTGGGGGAAGAGGATTTGTTCTGTGTGGGATTAGTGGGTAGATTAGTGTTGGATTTTGCGGAGGGGGGTGCATATTTATGCTGAAAAGGTAAATTGGGGGAGAGTATTGCTTGCATTAGCACAAGTCCTTTCCCCTCCTAAAGCACCCCTCCCCCAGTATTTATCTGTCCCCAACTCTACCGCACATTTTAACACATGTCCTCTACCTCTCAAAGTGACCCCCAGCACATACCAGAAGCTAAGCACTAGAGATGGACGAACTTCTAACGAGACGTTTCGTGGACGCGAACTGCGAATGCAGCCGAAAGTTTGCGAACCGCAAAGTTTGCGGCGGGCCCCATTGACTTCAATGGCAGGCAAACCTTAAAAACCTATAGGTCATATTTCCAGCCACAAAATAATTACTAGCTGTGCACACATTGTCCCACCACATGGCCACTGACATAACACATGTATGAAGTGAATCTGGGATCGACAACTACAAGCATTCTTTTTTTATCTGTGAAATTTTGACAATTCAGGACTCAGGAGCGCATGAAGGCAATGAGGAGAGGAAAGGTCAGGGTAGGCTATGAAGAGGGTGCAGGAGATGATCATCAGCACCGTGATATAGAGCACTGACACCAACACCGTGATAAAGAGCACTGACACCAGCACCGTGATATGGAGCACTGACACCAGCACCGTGATAGCGCACACTGACACCAGCACCGTGATAGAGTGCACTGACACCAGCATTGAGATAGAGTGCACTGACACCAGCACCGGGATAGAGTGAACTGACACCAGCACAGTGAGAGCACTGACACCAGCACCGTGATATAGAGCACTGACACCAGCATCGAGATATAGAGCACTGACACCAGCACCGTGATAGAGTGCACTGACACCAGCACCATGATATAGAGCACTGACACCAGCACCGTGATAGATAGCACTGACACCACACCAGCACGAGATAGAGAGCACTGACACCACACCTGCACGGTGTTAGAGAGCACTGACACCAGCACCGAGATAGAGAGCACTAACACCACACCAGCACCGTGATAGAGAGCACTGACACCAGCACCGTGATAGAGAGCACTGAGATCACACCAGCACCGAGATAGAGAGCACTGACACCACACCAGCACCGTGATAGAGATCACTGACACCAGTACCGTGATAGAGAGCACTGACACCAGCACCGTGAAAGAGTGCACTGACACCAGCACCATGATATACAGCACTGACAGCAGCACCGTGATAGAGAGCACTGACACCACACCAGCACCGAGATAGAGAGCACTGACACCACACCAGCACCGTGATAGTGAGCACTGACATCACACCAGCACTGAGATAGAGAGCACTGACACCAGCACTGAGATAGAGAGCACTGACACCACACCAGCACCATGATAAAGAGCACTGACACCAGCACCGTGATAGAGAGCACTGAGACCACACCAGCACCAAGATAGAGAGCACTGACACCACACCAGCAACGTGATAGAGATCACTGACACCAGCACTGTGATAGAGAGCACTGAGACCACACCAGCACCGAGAAAGAGAGCACTGACACCACACCAGCACCATGATAGAGAGCACTGACACCAGTACCATGATAGAGAGCACTGAAACCACACCAGCACCGTGATAGAGTGCACTGACACCAGCACCGTGATATAGAACTCTGACACCAGCACCGTGATAGGGTGCACTGACACCAGCACTGTGATATAGAGCACTGACACCAGCACCGTGATATAGAGCACTAACACCAGCACCAAGATAGAGAGCACTGACAGCAGCACTGATACTGCAACTCGCTGCTGGGCCCCAAAAATATGACACCGCTCAACCTCTTCAAACAGGAGGGTACGGTGTGCTATTTTTGTACAAGGAAGTGAGCCAAATGTAGAAAAAAGGTCTGTGTGCTCGATTAAATAAATTGTTTATAGAAATATACATGGCCTACTGGTCACATGTGTTGAATTCCTCTGAGATCCATGCCTCATTCATTTTTAGAAAGGTGAGGTAGTCAACACTGTCGTGAGCTAGGCGAGTGCGCTTATCGGTCACGATCCCACCTGCTGCGCTGAACGTCCTTTCGGACAGGACCCTGGACGAGGGGCGAGCCAACAGTTCCATTGCAAATTGGGCAAGCTCTGGCCAGAGGTCAAGCCTCCCCACCCAGTAGTCCAGGGGTTCATCACTCCTCAGAGCGTCCACATCGGCCGTTAACCTGATGTAGTCGGACACCTATCGGTCTAGGCGTTCCCTGATGCTGGATCCGGATGAGACCTGTCGATGGGTCGGCTAAAAGAATGACCTCATATCAGAAGTCACCAACACATCTTCAAACCACCCTCTTCTTGCAGGCGCTGTTGGATTGGTACCCGCTCTTTTTCTGGGAGTGGGAATTGCTCCTCTGCCAATGCACACAAAAGCAGAATGCAGCATTTCTCGAAGCAAGGCCTGGAAGTGCTCCATTCTGACAGCCCTCTGTGGCAGTGGTAACATTTCCACCATTTTGTGTTTGTACCGGGGGTCTAAGTACGTTGCCACCCAGTACTGGTCCTTGACCCTTATGCTTTTTATAGGGGGGTCCCTGGTAAAACACTGGAGCATGAAGGCCCCTATTTGCACTAAACTGGAAGCGGTGTGGTGGCTTGGCTCCTGCTCATCATCCAGGATAATGTTGTCCTCCTCGTTCTCCTCTCCCCATCCACGCACAACAGGGATCCCAGAAAGGTTTAAAGCATGCTCTTCTTGCTCCTCCTCATCCACCCTGGCACCATCCTCCTCTGACTCCTCTTCAGACTCCTGTTGTTGACTTATCTCAGATAGAGTAGCCCCCCTGGGAATTCATCCAGCATTGCAACTTCCTCATCTTCCTGCTCCTGCTCCTCCACGGCTTGATCAATGACACGACGCAATGCACGCTCCATAAAGAAGGCATAAGGTACCATGTCACTGATGGCGCTATGGCTGCGACTGACCAGTTTGGTGATGTCATCAAATGGCTGCAGAAGTCTGCATGCATCGAGCATGAGCAGCCACTGGCGCAGTGAAAAAAAACCCAGCTCCCCAGAACCTGTTCTGCCGCAGAGTTCATACAGGTAGACGTTAACTGCACGTTTCTGCTAGAGCAGCCTATCAAGCATATAGAAGGTTGAGTTACATCGCGTCGGGCAATTGCAAATAAGACGTCTGACCGGCAGATTGTGTCGCCACTGAATGTCAGCAATGCGAGCCATGGCCGTGTAAGATCTTCTGCAATGGCCCGAGATTTTCCTTGCCTGCTGCAAGATGTCCTGGACAACAGGGTATTTGACAACGAATCGCTGCACGACCAAGTTTAAGACCTGTGCCATGCATAACACGTGCGTAATTATGCCCTGTTTCAATGCGCTTAACAGATTGGCACCGTTATCAGACACCACTTTACCAACTATCAAATTGAGCGGTGTTAGCCACTGATCTGCCTGTGAACGCAAAGCTGAAAAGAGCCCAGTGTGGCTCTTGGCTTCCAGGCACAACAGATGCAACACGGCATGGTAGCGTCTCACCTGGCATGTCGAATAGGTTCTGGGGAGCTTGGGCGGCGCAGCGGTAGAGACGCTAGCAGCGGAAAAGGAGGAGTCAGCCTAGGAGGAGAGGGAGGAGGAGAAGAAGAGCCAGGCCTGCATGCAATCCGTGGCGGTAAAACCAAATCTACACGGGTGTCATGGGTTACATGCTTGACGGCCGTCAGAAGGTTCACCCAGTGGGCAGTAAAAGTGATATACCTTCCCTGCCTGTGTTTGCTAGACCACGTGTCTGTGGTCAGATGTATCTTGGCACCGACACTGTGTTCCAGAGATACATTCACTTGACACTGAACATGGCCATATAGCTCTGGGATGCCCTTCTGTGAGAAATACTTCCTTCCTGGGACCTTCCATTGTGGTGTTCCAATGGCCACAAATTTTCGAAAGGCCTCCGAGTCCACCAGTTTATATGGCAGTAGTTGGCGGGCTATCAGTTCTGACAAGCCAGCCGTCAACCATTGGGCAAGAGGGTTATCCGGCGTCATCATTTTTTTACTCTTGAACATTTGGCCCACGGAAGCCTGCCTTTTTGCAGAAAAACGTGAGCTTGGAATGATGTGGAGGTTGATGAGGTGGAGTGGAGGACAATTGTGAGGAGAGAGGAGAAGGAGAAGTAGAAGACGAGGCTGGATGGTGAGAGCCTGGAGTGTGGCTTTGTGTGTTCCTTTGCTCCCACTGGGCCCTTGTGATGGCAGCTCATGTGCCTTCTTAAGGCCGTCGTCCCTAGGTGAGTGTTGGGCTTACCGCAACTTATGCGTTGACTGCAAAGATTGCAGATGGCAACACTATTGTCAGCAGCGGACACGTTAAAAAAAGCCCACACTGCGGAGCCATGTGTCGGCGTCCTGGAAACGCCAGATGTGACTGTGCACGGTTGATGCCTCGCTCCTGATACATTCGCATTCTGCTTTGTCCCTCCTGTGCAAAGTTCTTCCTGCTTCTCCTCCCTATCTGCTGGTCCATATCTCCCTTTGAACTCCCCTCCTCTTCCTCTCTTGTGGGCACCCACGTGGCATCACTAGACATGTCATCATCAACCTCACCTTCCCCACTGCTATAATTAGAGATCTCGGAGTAGGCAGCAACAGCGGGGACCAACCTCCTCCTTGGGCTGATCTGGGTACTGTCGTCAGACGGCTGAGTGGCGGTTGTTGCTACGTCCTCTCCCTGATCCAATGCCAAGAGTGGCTGCACATCGGAAAAGTCTTGATATGGATCAGAAAATAATTCCTGTGACTCAAGCGGAAGGTATATGGTGGTGGTCGTGTTGGTGGTAGTGTCTTTGGGGGTGCACATAGCAGAGAGTGAAGTAGAGGGTGCAGATCGAGAGGACGAGGAGGGTGCAGAAGAGTAAGGCTGAGTGAGCCACTCAACCAAGTCTGGTGCGTCCTTTGACGTAATCGCACGCACCTTCTGCAAATTGGCACTTTGGCTCAAGTATGTTGCTCCTGCCCTACCTCTACCACCCCTGCGGAAGGGCCTGCCTCTTCCTCTGCCTGTCATTTTTTAAATGACCCTATGACAAAAGTCTCTAGAGAAGTGCAGTATGTATGTGGAAGAAGATATATAACACCCCGCTTCAATCTGTTGTTTTTGGGGGCCACTGGTCTATCACACCAGCTATAATACTTTTTTTTAAATTGCGTTTGTTACTCTTTGTAGTATCGCTGCAGAACCGCTCAGCAGTCACAATGCTGCACAGTGGAAATGCACTATACTATGCTTTCTATATGTGCAAGTATTTTCTACGAGTATTACACACCTATGTACTGCACACCAAATAGTACACCTATACCAGTCCTTACAAGGACCTTTGTGGACCTAGTAGCTAGTGATTTGCAGACTGTACCTCAGTCCCTACACTGATAAAGGACTGCTGCAGAATAGGGCAGCAGTCAGCAGCAGTGCACCACAACCCTATATATTGTACACCTATACCAGTCCTTACAAGGACCTTTGTGGACCTAGTAGCTAGTGATTTGCAGACTGTACCTCAGTCCCTACACTGATAAAGGACTGCTGCAGAATAGGGCAGCAGTCAGCAGCAGTGCACCACAACCCTATATATTGTACACCTATACCAGTCCTTACAAGGACCTTTGTGGACCTAGTAGCTAGTGATTTGCAGACTGTATCTCAGTCCCTACACTGATAATGGACTGCTGCAGAATAGGGCAGTAATCTGCAGCACAGCCCTGCACCAGCACCCTATATATTGTACACCTATACCAGCCCTTACAAGGACCTTTGTGGACCTAGTAGCTAGTGATTTGCAGACTGTACCTCAGTCCCTACACTGATAAAGGACTGCTGCAGAATAGGGCAGTAATCTGCAGCACAGCCCTGCACCAGCACCCTATATATTGTACACCTATACCAGTCCTTACAAGGACCTTTGTGAACCTAGTAGCTAGTGATTTGAAGACTGCTCTTCAGTCTCTACACTGATAAAGGACTGCTGCAGAATAGGGCAGTAATCTGCAGCACAGCCCTGCACCAGCACCCTATATATTGTACACCTATACCAGTCCTTACAAGGACCTTTGTGAACCTAGTAGCTAGTGATTTGAAGACTGCTCTTCAGTCTCTACACTGATAAAGGACTGCTGCAGAATAGGGCAGTAATCTGCAGCACAGCCCTGCACCAGCACCCTATATATTATACACCTATACCAGTCCTTAAAAGGTCCTTTGTGGACCTAATAGTAATAGCTAGTGATTAAACTGACTGTCCCTGCTGCACACAGCGTCCTGTCCCTCCCTGCACTGACAAAAGACAGGCTGCTGCAATCACCAGCACAGCAGTGCACTGAACCCTAGATACTGTACACCTATATTAGTCCTTAAAAGGACCTTTGTGGACCTACAGTAGGTGCCGCTGATATTGTGTTTCCAGCGCGACAGTATCGCGCTGGTTCCCGGCGGCGGGCTTCTCTAACCAGAGAAGTATAGTAGCCAGAGCGAGGCGATAATGTCGCCTCACTCATGAAGCCTGTATGCCTTTTTTGGTTGCATACCAAGCCCTTAGGTCCGGTAGGGATTTTAAGGGGAATCCCCTTCGCCCAAAAAAACGGTGTGGGGTCCCCCCCAAAATCCATACCAGACCCCTATCCGAGCAGGCAG
This sequence comes from Lithobates pipiens, assembly GCF_037356315.1. Classification (NCBI taxonomy): domain Eukaryota; kingdom Metazoa; phylum Chordata; class Amphibia; order Anura; family Ranidae; genus Lithobates; species Lithobates pipiens. The sequence goes on along the minus strand of NW_027507696.1, from coordinate 14,404,268 downwards.
CCCGGCCAGTCAGGAAAGAGGGTGGGAACGAGCAAGCGCCCCCCCTCCTGAGCCATACCAGGCCGCGTGCCCTCAATATGGGGGGTGCTTTGGGGGTGGGAGGGCCTCGCGGCCCTCCCACCCCAAAGCACCTTGTCCCCATGTTGATGAGGACAAGGGCCTCTTCCCGACAACCCTGGCCGTTGGTTGTCGGGGTCTGCGGGCGGGGGGCTTATCGGAATCCGGGAGCCCCCTTTAATAAGGGGGCCCCCGGATCCCGGCCCCCCACCCTATGTGAATGAGTATGGGGTACAATGTACCCCTACCCATTCACCTGTGAAAAAAATGCACAAAAAAACACAACACACAAGGGTTAAAATAGTTTATTGCACAGCTCCGGGGGTCTTCCGTCTTCGGGGGTCTTCTCGCCGGACTCCTGCTAGCAAAGGGAGCCCGGCTTTCTTCTTCGTCACCGCCCTTTTCTTCTGACTTGGGTGGTCTTGTCCCCCTCTATGGTTCTTCTTGCCGGGCCACCGCTTCTTCTTCCAGCTCTTTTACTAGCGGTGGCCCGGTCTTCTGTCGCCATCGCCGCCGCCTTCCGTTCTTCTTCTTCTGGAGATGTTGACTTGACGCTGCAATCACCGGCCTGGTATGGCTCAGGAGGGGGGGCGCTCACTCGTCTCCACCCCCTTCCTGACCGGCCAGGCTGCGTGCTCGGATAGGGGTCTGATATGGATTTTGGGGGGGACCCCACGCCGTTTTTTTTCGGCAAAGGGGATTCCCCTTAAAATCCCTACTGGACGGTGAGCTTGACACAATATCGCGGTCACCTACTGTAATAGTAATAGCTAGTGATTAAACTGACTGACTGTCCCTGCTGCACACAGCGTCCTGTCCCTCCCTGCACTGACAAAAGACAGGCTGCTGCAATCACCAGCACAGCAGTGCACTCAACCCTATATACTGTACTACACCTATACCATACCAGTCCTTAAAAGGACTTGTGTGGACCTAATAGCTAGCAATTTGTGTCACTACAGTCTCTCCCTGCTCCACACAGCAACCTCTCCCTATAATGACATACGACAGAATGTAAAATGGCCGCCAGATCAGGTCTATTTATAAGGTAGAGGGAATGTCCAATTGTCCATGTGCTGAAATGTCTCAATTGGCTGTCCTGTACCCCATGATGGATGTGTCATCATGGGTCAAAGTTCTTTCACACTGTAAACACATATCTCCGCCGGGAGAACAGCGGCAATAGTCCGCCGATCTGGCGAATCGGGAACATGCTAAATTTGCCGCGAAATGACCACCGGGCCATCCCTACTAAGCACGCCACAGGCATTTACCACCCTCAAGTGTCCCTCATTCTCAAGTTTGAAAGTTGGGAGGTATGTGCCCCCACCCCACCACCACACCGATCATCCCTGACTGTCAACCAGGCATGGATCATCCATGATTGCAGGTTGTACCAGAGCACAATGCCCCCCCCCCCTCGGGGGCCTGTGTTTAGTGAACACCCTGCAACCATGGATGATACGCCACTGCATCTCACTAATCACTGCACAGATACATTGATCAGGTATATCGAATGCCTCCACGTCCAATGCTTTTCTGTAAAGCAGTTCATGTACATACTGTTAGTTATCTTGTTACACTGTGACTCTCTTGCACAATAATATGTGGCAGATTCTTCAGGTTTCATTCCAGTGAGTTTTAAAAACACTTCTCCTTTATTTGTGTCTCTGGTCAGAGTCAGTCGTCCCTGAAGAGAGCTGGCATAATGTATTACTGCATTATGACATATTCTCCCCAACCACACCAGTGGTTTCCTATCAGATTGTCGGACCCAGTGCACACAGTGCATGTTAGTGCTGTCAGTGAGGGAGGCTCCGGTCACTTTACAGGTCATTTCCAGAGTCTCTGATGGCTTCACAGTCCCAGGACCAGACTCCACCATTGTGATTTGTGATGTGACATCTGAAAAATATATATTATATTTGATTATATATTACGTGCCTAGTATCTCAGACCACTTACATTTTAAATGAGTAATCCAAATAAAAAAGAAACACACATTGTACTGAAGACACAATAAAAATTAACCACAGGAGATGTGTCATGTCTGAAGTTGTGTTTTGGATTCGGTTGCACTGATTCCGATCAGATAACTTTTCCTATATAACTCTCTGTATTTAAGCATCAATTTACCATGAATGCTTTGCATAAACTGAAATGATTGGGTGAGGGGAACTGATGATATTGTCAATTTGTTTTAAAACAAAACTGTTACTTTCTCCTGCAGAAAGTTCTTCATTTAAACCTGAATTTTATAGAAATATATTTTGTACCAACTGAAATAGCTGAGTTTATCTAAAAGAAGAAGTGAAGCCACACAAGTAGAATATTTTATGGTGACCATACACTCAATGATTTGATTGAACAATTCTTCACACAATAAGATAATATGATTGGATCTATGAACTATCAAAAACACACATACGGGGGGTGTTTTACTAAGAAGAAGGCACTGCACCAGTTCACACATTAAGTCATCAATCGAACGTGCGAACCAGCGCATATTGAAATGTAAATAGCCATAATAAATGTCCACATATGTAAACCGCAACTGGCACCAGGGTAACTGTGGTTTTCTCATTACTAATAGCTTACGCCCAATACAGTCGGTTAATTTCATCTCATTGTATGTGTCTTGTTAGGCAATTAGTAGATGTTCTCAGTTAATTAACCCTTTTGATACTAATCTCATTCCTATCACTTCTAATATATCTTTGAAATATGTTTCTCTTTTTTTTACCCAAATCTTTCAACATGGTGACCATTCACTGCAATCAGTTAGATCTTAAACCAAGAAAGATTGCAGCCACAACTGTTGGAAGAATTTCTCAGGATACAAAGAAAAACCCACAAGTAACCACAGGAGAAATACAGGCTGCTCTCCAAAAAGACGACGTGGTTGTTTTTAACCACTTCAGCCCTGGAAGGTTTTCCCCTCTTCCTGACCAGAGCACTTTTTTCGATTCGGCACTGCGACGCTTTAACACAGTCGTGCGACGTGGCTCCCAAACAAAATTAATGTCATTTTTTCCCCACAAATAGAGCTTTCTTTTGGTGGTATTTGATCACCTCTGCGGTTTTTATTTTTTGCACTATAAACAAAAAAAGAGCAATAATTTTGAAAAAATCACATTATTTTTTACTTTTTGCTGTAATAAATATCCCGAAAAAATATATAAAAAAACTATTTTTTTCCTCAGTTTAGGCCAATACGTATTCTTCTACATAAAAAATTGCAATAAGCGGTTGATTGGTTTGCGCAAAATTTATAGCGTCTACAAAATAGGGGATAGTTTTATGGCATTTTTATTAATATATATATATCTTATTTTTACTAGTAATGGTGGCAATCAGTGATTTTTATTGTGACTGCGACATTATTGTAGACACATATATCTCAGAAGGTGAAAAAAGAGAAAAACTGACAATAACAATATAAAAATCACCTTGTGGCGCTTAAAAAAAGAAAAAAGAAAAAACTACTGAATAACAGTGTACTACAATGTTCAAAAATACACCACGTGAAAATTATAAACGCATGTGCATAAATACAGTGCAATAAACATTGAAATCAATTGTGGTTAAATATCAACCAATAATAATAATCAACAATCACATATAAATGATAAAGTAAATATGTGACAAAACATAAATAGAGCAAATAAATGAAAATTTAAATTAAGCTACTAATAGTGCTCTAATAACGATATGAGCAATAGTGATTACAATCCCCAAAAAAAATAAACAATCAGACACAATTATTTTCTAATAATAATAGTGATAGTAGCATTAGTTCAAAAACTCCTTTTCCAGTGAAAGTTCTATAGCAAAGTGTCCATAAAACGCAAAGCCTCCACCGCACCCTTGTTGTTCGTGTCCCCCTTGTTTAGAACACTCACCAGCAGTATTGCCCAGCACTCTCGTGTTGGGCAAAAATCGCTTTTAGTACATGTAGATGATTACTATTTCTCCAGCCAGCTCATGTGACAGACTTCGCAGCAGAGGGTAATGATTTAATATCTCAGAATTACCTCGGGGAGACAAAAGAGACTTCTCATAGTGCAAAATTGCAAAACTGTTTTTAATCTCAATAAAACAATCGATTAAAATTACACTCACATGGATCAAATTAAAAGCAGGCACTTCAAATAGACATTCCACTTATCAATCAGGAGATCCTTCCCTCATAGGCATTGGTGAGCACTCTGGAAGCAGGCTAAATTAATACCAAAAAGCACCGTCTCTATATAAGGTAGCTGTGTGGTACCTGACAGCAGACAACCAAATTTGAAAGCAGCGCCAAATAGTAATGCCCAGTCCTTCAGCTTGTGTGTTCTCCTTCCTCCGCCTTCTCTCTAACCTTTTACTGTGTATGCTGGTCGCCGTATAGCCACGTCCCCGACATGTTTCGTCCAATAGACTTCCTCATGGGTTTGGCTATCCAGCTCTCACAACCCCCCTTTTATTGAAAATCCCATGCGACCAGTCCATCCCAGTAAAGGTAACTCCTCCCCCCTATACTTTCCAATTGGTAGTTAAGCCCTTCCGGTGGGTGGTTAAAGATCAATTTCTACTCTCAGAAGGTTGGCGTGGCAATGGGGGCTAAATATGCCCCGAGCCTTGCCAACCTTTTTATGGCAGAGTGGGAGGATAGGGCTGTCTTCTCGAGTAGACCACAACAGTTGATCTTCTATCGGAGGTTCATTGATGACGTCTTGTTCATTTGGTTGGGCACTGAGCTAACTGTTAAAATGTTCGTGGAAAAATTGAACTCCAACCTTAACAATATAAGATTGGACTTCAATATCAGCCCCATTTCTGTTCATTTTTTGGACCTCACTATAGAAAGAGATAGGGATCACTTGAAGACGACAGTATTCTTCAAAACCACAGACCGGAATAGTTACCTGTCCACGAGGAGTGGTCACCACCCCTCGTGGATAAGGAACATCCCAAAAGGCCAGTTTCTGAGAGTTCGCCGCAACTGCACTACAGATATGGACTTTGTCACTCAGTCTGGGGTATTGAAGGAGAGATTTCTTCAGAAGGGATACAAGTGTACCCACCTTGATAAAGTAATAGAGGAAGTGGGAAATATCCCTAGGGAGGTATGTTTGCAAGATCAGATGAGAAGCAGTGATCAGACACAGCATCAATTCAAATTCTTATCAGGTTTTCATCACCAATATAGGGACATAGAATCTATTTTTTCTAAGCATTGGCATATTTTGGGCAGGGACAAATACCTGGGCGCAGTTTTACCAACTGCTCCCAGGTTTATTTATAGAAGAGCGCCCAATATTGGTGACAAGATCGTTAAGAAGATACTGGATCCGCCGACAAGAGTCACTATTTCTGGGGATTTAAAAGGATTTTTTTCATGTAGAAAATGTATTTGCTGCAGAACGGTTTTAAAGATTAATAGGGGCATAACCTCAGTGACCAACGGGGTGGGGGAATCCTTTAAAATAGAGGAATTTATGACCTGCAACACGACCTTTGTGGTTTACCTGTTGTGGTGTCCATGCAGGCTCTATTATGTGGGACACACTAAAAGGCAATTGAAGGTCCGCATTTCGGAGCACCTTGCGAATATACGGAAGGGGTACAAATACCATAGTGTGTCTATGCACTTCAAAGAGTGCCATCAGCAGGATCCATCCCTTTTACAGTTCTGTGGCATAGACCAGGTTCACCATTCTTGGAGGGGTTCAAACCGGATCAGAGACTTGTCACAAAGGGAAACGAGGTGGATATTTCTGATGAGGAGCTTGACACCAACGGGAATGAATATCGAGTTGGATGTCAATAGCTTCATCAATAACTCTTGACACAATTTGTCATTGGTGAGAGTGTCCACTTCTTTTTTCTTTTTTTGCTTAGAGGACAGTATTGTGAATATGACCTGACCATAAGCAATCAAAATTTTAGTTAGTAAGATAGCTCTTGGACGCATCATGGGGGATACCTGGATCTCTTTTTTGTTTTATATATATATTTTTTTTTTTTTTTTTTTTTTTTATCTTAATCTTTTTAGGATTGTACGTGTTGATATGGAGGTACACCGTGACACCAACCAATTTATTTCAGTGTTTGTTTACAATGAATGTCTATTGTCCATGCGTCTCATGTTGTAATGAGTAGATGGGTTTGAGATAAGCAACTTATACGATAGATATTGCTTTGATGTTGGCTTTTTTAAATAGTGTGTCTGTAGAGTAGGAGAAGGTGTATAATTTTATGTGAACTCCTGGGCATTGGTCGCATTATGATATGTCAGCAGGTTTGTTCAATAATAAGGGGGACATTGAGTATCTCCTCTAAAGTAGGGGGGATAAATACACATTGTTTGCACTCTTTTGTGTGATCTCCTCCTCTGCCTGATTATTTTAGTATTTCATAGTTGTCACTTGCATTCAAAGATTCTGAATATTCAGGTGCCTTGCAACATGTGTACACACATTATCAAGGAATTTCTTTTATGTACACATTTTATATGATGGATCAGCCTCACCATAGGTGCTCCTATCTTTTTGTGGAGTTGAGGTTGGTAGCGTTGCTAGAATGCTATGCTGAGCTAAACGTTATGTGTAAAGGCATTGCTTGATTTGGGAGGAATAGAGAAACTTTGTTACTGAGTAGGATTGGATGGGACCGCTGATCTTCCCCTGGTTTGCCCGTTGGTGGTTCTGATTGGGGGGGCTGCCGATGGGGAGGAGACTGCGTTATTCTCGCCATTAGGTTTTGTAGGGACCGGCGCCTGCGCAATCTACTAGTAAATCCCGGGTGTAGTAAGATGTCGTGGGTGGAGTGGGCGGTCCGGGGGAAACACGCTAGCGCAGGCGTGATGATGGAGACGCCCAGTTGAGGGAGGTTACAGTCAATCAGCCGGCGAAGTGAACGAGCTTCCCCGGAAGTCCGCGCATGCGCGTGGACGAAATAAACCGTCCATTACTGCTGGGATGAGGTAAATGAAGAGGAGAGCGGTCGGAGGGAGAGGTGGGTGTTTTGGCCTCTCTGGATGTGTGCGGGGATCAGCCGATGATTCATTCTCCTGATCTAATTGAGGGTAGTATATGGGGGAATGATGGGCGGTTCTGTGCACGGAGATGGGGAGGAGTTGGGGAGAAATTGATCTTTAACCACCCACCGGAAGGGCTTAACTACCAATTGGAATGTATAGGGGGGAGGAGTTACCTTTACTGGGATGGACTGGTCGCATGGGATTTTCAATAAAAGGGGGGTTGTGAGAGCTGGATAGCCAAACCCATGAGGAAGTCTATTGGACGAAACATGTCGGGGGCGTGGCTATATGGCGACCAGCATACACAGTAAAAGGTTAGAGAGAAGGCGGAGGAAGGAGAACACACAAGCTGAAGGACTGGGCATTACTATTTGGCGCTGCTTTCAAATTTGGTTGTCTGCTGTCAGGTACCACACAGCTACCTTATATAGAGACGGTGCTTTTTGGTATTAATTTAGCCTGCTTCCAGAGTGCTCACCAATGCCTATGAGGGAAGGATCTCCTGATTGATAAGTGGAATGTCTATTTGAAGTGCCTGCTTTTAATTTGATCCATGTGAGTGTAATTTTAATCGATTGTTTTATTGAGATTAAAAACAGTTTTGCAATTTTGCACTATGAGAAGTCTCTTTTGTCTCCCCGAGGTAATTCTGAGATATTAAATCATGGGCAATACTGCTGGTGAGTGTTCTAAACAAGGGGGGCACGAACACCAAGGGTGCGGTGGAGGCTTTGCGTTTTATGGACACTTTGCTATAGAACTTTCACTGGAAAAGGAGTTTTTGAACTAATGCTACTATCACTATTATTATTAGAAAATAATTGTGTCTGATTGTTTATTTTTTTTGGGATTGTAATCACTATTGCTCATATCGTTATTAGAGCACTATTAGTAGCTTAATTTAAATTTTCATTTATTTGCTCTATTTATGTTTTGTCACATATTTACTTTATCATTTATATGTGATTGTTGATTATTATTATTGGTTGATATTTAACCACAATTGATTTCAATGTTTATTGCACTGTATTTATGCACATGCGTTTATAATTTTCACGTGGTGTATTTTTGAACATTGTAGTACACTGTTATTCAGTAGTTTTTTCTTTTTTCTTTTTTTAAGCGCCACAAGGTGATTTTTATATTGTTATTGTCAGTTTTTCTCTTTTTTCACCTTCTGAGATATATATTCAACTAATTAAGTGGCAGCTGGGGGGAGGGGTATTTGAGCGCTGTGATGATATACTAGAGGGGAGCCCATTAATAGTGTATCTTGAGTGTTTTCTAATTATTGTAGACACGTCAGACAATTTTGACACGTTTGAGACCATTGGCATTAATACAGCGATCAATGCTATAAAATTGCATTGATTACTGTAAAAATGTCACTGGCAGTGAAGGGGTTAACCACTAGGGGGCGGGGAGGGGTTAAGTGTGTCCTGGGATAGTGATTCTAACTGTCTGGGGAATGGGCTAGCTGTGACATGGCACTGATCGCTGCTCCCGATGACAGGGAGCAAACGATCAGTGTCCTGTCACGGGGAGATGCTGTTTACATCGGCATCTGCCCGTTCTTCAGCTCCGTGACACGATCGCAGGTATACCAGCGGCGATCGAGTCCACGGATCCCACGGGCACGGCCACAGAGCTAGCGGCAGGTATGCACCCATGCATGGTGGGAAATTCAAAGTAACGTACGGGTACGTTCCTTTGCCCAACAGTGCCATTCTGACGATGTATATTTGCTGACAGCGGTCGGCAAGTGGTTAAATAAATTAGATTTAGTGCAAAAGCCTGTTTGATTTCCTAAAATTTGAACTAATTGTTCAAGTGCGTCTTCCTATTACCTAGTTTGCCTAAATATTGAGTTGTACAGAGATTGACCAGATTGCATAGTGTATGACCATCTTAAGTGCCAAATTTGGCATGTAGATACGCCATGGCCCACTTGTATTTTCCAAACAATATTTCTTGTACAAGGCATTGTACAAGACACATGAAAAAACAACTTTTTTCAAGACATGCTAGTGGGATCAGAAATCTTCAAACTATGGCTCCCCAGCTGTTGCAGAACTACACATCCCATGAGGCATTGTAAAACTCTGACATTCACAGACATGACTAGTAGACATGTGCAAAAGGAAAAAATGTGTTTAGTTTTGTTTCGTTTTAATTCGTTAATTAATTAATTTTGTTTAATTATATTCATTAAATTCCTTAAATTAGTTTTCGTATTTAGTTTAGTTTTCTACCGAATTCGAAAAATCGGTCACATTCGAAAATATTTCAACCAAATTTGAAAATATTTCTACCAAATTCGAAACGATTTCAACATGATTCGAAATTATTTCAACTGCATTCGAAACTATTTCAACCGGATTCGAAAATATTTTGTGACCCGAATTTGGGGCCACGTATCTCGGGGTCACCTGGTGCTAGAAACCCCAAATTTGTATATGTTGTAGTGCTAGTTCTATTGTGTTTGCATATCAAATTTGGTGTTTCTATCTATAAGTGACCCCGAGATATGTGGCCCCAAATTTGGGTCGCAAAATGTAATTCTCTGCTGCAGAAAAGTACTTTCATATTGCCCATATCTGAGGTCGCTTGGTGGCAGGTGATGTGGCAAGTGGACAATCCACAACTTGGTCACATGGCGCTCGTGGCCGGTCACATGGCACTCATGTTAAGTCACATGGCACTCGTGGCCGGTCACGTGGCACTCGTGTCAGGCCACGTAGCACTCGTGTCAGGCCACATGGCACTTGTGTCAGGTCACGTGGCACTTCGTGGCTGGTCAAGTGGCACTCATGTCAGGCCATGTGGCACTCGTGTCAGGCCACGTGGCACTTGTGGCAGGTCACGTGGCACTCCTGGCAGGTGTCATGTAAAGTGGACAATACACAACTTGTGCCAGGTGACGTGGCAAGTGGCCAATACACAACTTGTGGCAGGTGGCGTGGCAAGTGGACAAATACAATACACAACTTTTGGCAAGTGGACAATGACATACAGCATATGCACTTGCCTTGCGATCGACATCTGTGACTTTTTCAATCAGGCATGCTGACAACTTCATTGATACCATAAATATAAATTAAATAAGATGTGTGTGTTTTTTTTGCACTGGTACACTGCAAGTATGAAAAGTTGATGTGACAGATATATATAAGTAAATATAAGTAACTAACCATCTTCCAAAATTTCTAATTCAAATCGAAAAGATTAGAACAGAATAGAAAAAAATAATTTAATAATAATAATAATTTTATAGAATAAAATAGAAAGAATATACAACCGTCTTCTGAAATTCAAATTTGAATAGAATAAATAGAAATCATTCTATTTTATTCTATTAAATTATATTTTTTTCTAATCTTTTCTATTTGAATTAGAAATTTTGGAAGATGGTTACTTACTTATATACATCTGTCACATCAACTTCTCATACTTGCAGTGTACCAGTGCAAAAAAACACACACATCCTATTTCATTTATATTACTTTTCTGCAGAAGAGAATGACATTTTGCGACCCGACTTTGGGGCCATGTATCTCGGGGCCACTTATAGCTATCAACCCCAATTTGGTATGCAAACACAGTAGAACTAGCACTACAACATATACAAATTTGGGGTTTCTAGGTCCAAGCGACCCCGAGTTATGGGGCCTCAAAATTGGGTCGCAAAATGTCAAGCACTTTTCTATAGCAGAGAATGACATTTTGCAACCTGAATTTGGGGCCCCGTAACTCGGGGTCACTTGGTGCTAGAAACCCCAATTTTGGATATGTTGTAGTGCTAGTTCTACTGTGTTTGCATACCAAATTAATGTTCCTAGCTATAAGTGGCCCCGAGATACATGGCCCCAAAGTCGGGTCGCAAAATGTCATTTTTCGAATTTGATTTGAATTTCGTTTGAATTCGTTAGCATTGCAATTCGGTAATTCGGATGCATCCGAATGCCCGAATAATGAAAATTCGTACGAATTTCGATTCGGAACGAAACGAAATGCACATGTCTAATGACTAGGCATGATGGAAATTGTATTTCCTGAACAACTGGAAGGCCGTAGTTTGATGACCCCTGTGCTAGACCATTATTATGACTCCAGAATTGGGAGTGTGGCATCTACCCAACTTATTTCTGCTGGTGGACACAAGAACCTACATCTATAGATATACAGTTTCTCACAAAACTGAGTACACCCTAGACATTTTTGTAAATATTTTATTATATCTTTTCATGTGACAACACTGAAGAAATGACACTTTACTTCAATGTAAAGTAGTGAGTGTACAGCTTCTATAACAGTTTAAATTTGATGTCCCCTCAAAATAACTCAACACACAACCATCGCCCGTCCCCATCCCCTTTCCTGACTGGCCGGGATGCGTGCTCAGATAAGGGTCTGGTATGGACCTTGGGGGGACCCACACACCGTTTTTTTGGTGTAGGGTTTTCTCCTAAAAATCCATACCAGACCTAAGGGCCTGGTATGCACATGGAGGGCATTCCCTCTCCTGCTCTCTGTGATAGGAAAATGTGTACAGTACCTGTTGCCGAGAACCAGCACGATTTTTTTTTTGTTTTGCCACAACTTTTTTGTTTTGCCATGCCAATCAGCCTAGTTAAGCTGCATCTGGGAAATCTGTTGCATGGAAATCGTTTTTTGGGAGGTATAAAATGCATTACTTGGATTGAGAATGTGCCTGCAAAACAAATTAGTAATAAAAACACATAAAACATAAAAATTTGCTACAAATTTTATTGGTCAACAAAACAGGACTTAGAATAGAACAAGGAAAGCAAAAACACATGTATGTTAATTTGAGACTAACAGAATATGGTTTTGATATCTGAACATTTTGCAGAGGAAATGAACAGGATTTAAAAGGACTGCACCCACAAACGGATAGTCTCTTTTTTTTTTTTCCATAAAAGGTTTTATTGAAAGATGCATAGCATACACACAAGTGAAACAGGTTTTACATCAAATATAGAACATGCTGCCACAACCTTTTCAAATCGCAAATAAGGTAACACATATTCAATGCTGAGACGGTCGTGGCTAAAGGAACTGCGCTAAACAAATATCGTCATAATATGTCGACCAACATATTCAATGTTTGATTGGGTAGGCAGGAGGGGGTAAAGGAAAGAGGGTCAGGGGGTGGAAGAATGGGGGGGGGTTTCGGGGGGGAAAAGAGAGATGGGGTAGGCACCCCTCCCGGCCTCCCCTCTCCCCGCCGACCTCTCATCTCTTAGCATTGTAAGTTAGTTGAAGTGTCCCTACGTAGTGGGGGAAAGAACGTCTTATATTTGTCTGTGGTTTGGAAATGTTTCCAGCAGGCCCAGATCGTCGAGAATTTCTGTAAACGTTCATGTGAGGTATATATCAGCTCCTCCATCTCCTCTATCTTAGCAACTCTGGACAGCCATTCCCGAATGGAGGGAACATCAGTAGATCGCCAGTGTGTAGGGATACACATCCTGGCAGCGTTAACCATATGCATGGCTAGGGATTTAAGATAGGTCTGTTTAGGGAGAGTCATAAGGTGGGGGAGATATTGTGCGGGGTTGTAGTTCAAGGTGTAGGTGGTGACCTGTGAAATGATGGCGTGAACTTCCTGCCAAAAGGGTTGGATTAGAGGGCATTCCCACCAGATATGTAGCATGGAGCCTGTCGCTGTCTTGCATCTCCAGCAAATGTTGGGAATTGCAGGGGAGAATTTATGTAGCCTAGCAGGGGTCCTATACCATTTAGTTGCGATCTTATACCCGTTTTCTTGAATTGCTACATTCATTGAGCCTTTGTGAGCGTACGTAAATATGTCTTCCCTCTGATCATTTGTAAGGCTAATCTGTAAATCTGTTTCCCAGGAGCTCAGTGTGTGAGCCATCTGGTTAGGCCCATCTTGAAGCAATTCATATATGCTTGATATCAGATGTCTCAGCGAGGTTCTGCTTGTACATAGGCGCTCGAATGGGAGAAGTTGTCTACACCAAATGGTGGCTGGGTCTTCTGAGGCGAGGAAATGCCTCAATTGTCTATAGGACCATAAAGGGAAACCATGGGTCGGGGAGAGTGCAGCTAGGTTTTCGTATGGGCGTGGTCTACCTTTGTGGAAGAATTGGTGCGCTAACACCTCCTCGTGTGGCCACTCTCTTTTTAAGAACGAAGAACATTCTCCCGGGGGAAAATCTGGGTTGTTGCGTATGGGGGTCAGGGGTCCCGGTCGCGAGGATATTTTGAAGAGATGCAAGGCTTGATTGAAGGCCAATAGAGAGAGGAAAATGAGTGGATGTGATTTGGTGGCTTGGTTCCAATGATTCGGGGTAAGCCAGGGAAGGGAGTGTGGCAGGCTATCTGTAAAATGATTCTCCAGGGGAATCCAAGCCTTTCTGGATTGGTGTATACGCCAGTCCACTACTCTGGTTAAGTGGCAAGCTAGGTGGTATTTGGGGAGGTCTGGAAGTCCAATCCCCCCTTTTGTTTTCACCCGATTTAGGCGGGAGTATTTAATACGGGGGGCAGAGTTCTTCCAGATAAAGGTGGTACATGTTTTTTTATACGTTGCAAAGAATGAGGGAGGGAGGTGAATCGGGATTGTTTGCATCAGGTACAGGAGTCGGGGGAGTACAATCAACTTTATTAAAGCCGCCCTGCCGAACCAGGAAACATTTAGGTTGGCCCAGTCATTTAGTTCCGTCTGGATTTTGGTGAGAGCGGGCACAAAGTTTTGCTTATATAACTCTGACAGTTGACTAGTAGATTGTATACCTACGGATAGTCTCTTAAGGATTTAACCACTTGCTTATTGGGCACTTAAACACCCTTCCTGCCCAGACCAGTTTTCAGCTTTCAGTGCTCTCACACTTTGAATGACAATTACTCAGTCATGCAACACTGTACCCAAATAAATTTTTTGTCCTTTTTTCCCCACAAATAGAGCTTTCTTTTGGTGGTATTTGATCACCTCTGGGGTTTTTATTTTTTGCGCTATAAATTAAAAAAAACTAAAATTTTGAAAAAAAGCACATATTTCTTTGTTTCTGTGACAAAATTATGCAAATTATTAATTTTTCTTCATACATTTTGGCCACAATTTATACTGCTACATATCTTTGGTAAAAATAACCCAAATTAGTGGATATTATTTGGTCTTTGTGAAAGTTAGAAAGTCCACAAGCTGTGGTGCGAATCGCACAAAATTGATCACGCCTGATGTACTGGTGGCCTATCTCATTTCTTGTGACCCGAACAAGTCAGGAAAGTACAAAAACCCCCCAAATGACCCCTTTTTGGAAAGTAGACATTCCAAGATATTTAGTAAGAGGAATGGTGAGCTTTTTGATGTTGTCATTTTTTCCCACAATTCTTTGCAAAATTAAGATTTTTTATTTTTTCCACAAAATTGTCATTATAACAGGTTATTTCTCTCACATGGCATGTGTATACCACAAATGACACCCCCAAAAAAAAATTCTGCTACTCCTCCTGAGTATTACAATACCACATGTGTGGGACTTTTTCACAGCCTGACCACTTAGAGAGACCCAACATGCAGGGAGCGCCATCACGTGTTCTAGGAGCATAAATTACACATCTAACATGTTGACTTCCTATTACACTTTTGAAGGCCCTGGAGCACCAGGACAATGACACGTGACGCTGATGACAGATGGCACTGATACGTGGCACTGATGACACTTATACGTGGCACTGATGACACGTGGCACTGATGACAGATGGCACTAATACGTGGCACTGATGACACGTGGCACTAATACATGGCACTGATGACAGATGGCACTAATACGTGGCACTGATGACAGATGGCACTAATACGTGGCACCGATGACAGATGGCACTAATACGTGGCACTGATGACGCATGACACTGATGACAGATGGCACTGATAAGTGGCATTGATGACACGTGACACTGACAACAGATGGCACATGACACTGACAGGTAGCACTGATGACAAATGCCACTAATATGTGGCACTGATGACAGATGGCACTATGTGGCACTGATGACAGATGGCATTTATGCGTGGCACTGATGACAGATGGCACTGGGGACAAATGGCACTGACAACAGGTGGCACTGGGGACAGATAGCACTAACAGGTGGCACTGGGGACAGATAGCACTAACAGGTGGCACTGGGGAGGATGGCACTGGGCAAGGATGGCATTGGGGAGGATGGCACTGGGGCGGATGGCACTGGACGAGGATGGCACTGGGGTGGATGGCACTGGCGCAGATGGTACTGGGGGAAGATGGCACTGGGGCGGATGGCACTGGGGGAGGATGGCACTTTTTTTTTTACTTACGACCACTGCAGCCGTTGATCTCTCCCTTCTCACGCACTGTCTGTGTGAGGAGGGAGAGCGGCTCTGAGAGATGATCTCATATGTTTACATATGAGATCATCTCTCATTGGACATGCCGATCGCACTGTAAACGGCCGCTGTGATTGGCCGTTTACAGCGATCTGTAACTGGCTGTGTCTGAGGGACACGGCCAGCACAGAACTTCCCCGATGCGTGCTTCCGGGAGTGCGCATTGCGGAAGTAAACAGGAGGACGTCCAGGGACGGCCTACCAGCAGTTAGTGTCCGCTCTGTAGCCGTCTTTCGGCTATAGGGCAGGCGCGAAGCGGTTAAACAGTTATTAGTTACAACATCTTGAGGAAGATTTTGCACAATAATTCAGCACAGACAATAAAATCAAAGTGAAACTAACAACCTACAAACGACACACATTGACAACATCAAAAAAAAAAAAAAACTATAAAGAAACAAAAGTAAAAAATACTTGCTCTAAAACACATCTGTTTTTCAAAGACATAACAAACAAAATACAAAGAGACAATATATGTGTTACAAACTCTATAAGGACACCCAAATGTACTCTTTTAATTTTTTTTTTCACTGTAGAAAACTTTATTGAGAGAATATTCAGCTTGACTCTCATTCACTGTCTCCAACAAGGTCTTACATCATCGTGTAAGAGACTTCACTTTTAATCAACATCCTCCATTTTTTAAACTTCCAGATGCCTTCAGCATCCACATTTCTTTTTATCCAACACAAAAAAGAAGTATAGCTTGCTTAGCCATAATCCTATACATTGTTTATTGTCTAATGAAACCTTTTATATACATACAAGTTGCGTGCATCCCACAACCCACTAATCACAATACTCTGTTTATCTTTTTCCAGTTTCCCCAAGCCATACATAATTTTTCACTCTCTCACCTTCACTCCTGTTATTTATTTCACCAGTTCTTGACTCTTATTGATCACATCTTTCGCTGCACCCCCAGAAGACATGCTCACTGTCTTCTACTCCCTCACAATTCCTTCTTGGACAAATATCAGACACACACAAATCCCTCCTTTTCATAAATAGCCTTGTAGCTAGACATTCATGCAAACTCTTCCATACTATCTGTCTCTGCAGATTTGTCACCCCATATACACTCATTTTCTTCCGTACTTCAAAAACTACTGACCAATTAACTCCCTTAAGGTTACACACATACTCCTTCTCTATCAACCACGTTCTCGCCTTCACTTTATCCCTCTTCCCTTCTAAATCTGCCAACTTAAACTCTACCCTAAACTTTTCTAATACCCAGTAGTCGTGTGCCAGCACATATGCCACCGGTATCCTTGAATCCCTTCCCACCCAGCTCCATCTGCTAAACAACGACCCACCCGAAAAAGATATCAACCTAGCACACACTCCACCATTCCTCAAAATTTTTACCATGCAAAAACAATGATGCATTAACAAAAACACTCTCACATTCGGAAAACCCAATCCACCATTACATTCACACTACACACATATTCTCTCTTGACTCTTTCCATTTTCGACTCTCATAAAAAAGTAAACAATAACATTAATTTTCCTCAAGATTATCTCCCCAGGAGGGAAGATATTGCTTGCATACAAAATTAAAAGTAAGATTACTGCCTTGACTTCTAAAACTTTCCCATAAATCGTCAATTTTCTTAGACAACAAAACCTCAAGGTCTTGGCTATCTTTTCTCCCACTTCATTCTAGAATGCTTTCCTTTTCATTCCATGGTCAAACACAATACCCAAAATCCTCACTCCATCCTCAACCTTCCCAATCTGATCATCCACACATTCCACTTGTCTCCCTTTCACACCCAAACTACACATAATCCAATTCAGACTCATTCCCGCACATACACAAAAAATAGACAAAAGTAACTTCAACCTTCTTACGCCCACCACCAACTGACACACTGCTACCACGTCATCCATATAACCTAAACGTTTCACAATTGCCCCCACCCCCGACTCCTTGGCACCAAAAAGCCCCTCACCACCTTATCCCTCTGTATCATCCTTAACAGTGGATCAATAAAACAAATAAAGAGAATAGGGGACACCCTGTCTCACCCCAAATTTAACCAAAAAAGCCCACCCCAAACTCCCATTAACCAGACCCAGACTACTGATCCCCCAATACAACCCTTTTATTACATTAATGAGCTGCTGTGGTATACTCATCCACTTCAAAACCTCCCTCAAAAACCCATGATTTGCTTTACCATATGCCTTTTCTAGGTCAAATGATGTTGGGATAATCAAACTATTCCTTCTTTTACTAAAATTAATTATACCCCTAAATTTTCCTTTTGACCCAATCCTACCACCCCTAAAATATTACTTATATTACTTTTTTCCTATTAACCCATCTATAATATACATTACTAAAATGGGCTTTGGCATGCTCGTCTTGCAACAATAAACTATTTAACCTACATACCCCTAAACCAAACTTATAATACTATCCTCCATACTCAAATCAACATACACTGCCACATGGTCTGAAAAAATTACCTGCCGGTGCTTAACATTAGCACATTTGAATGCATCAGAAAAGGAACATAAATCAATTTCTGATTTGGTGCACCCAATCTCCAAAAAAAAAAGGGAGATACGGATCCACCAAACCCAGAACTCCCATTCAGCACGGTGCTACCTACATCTAACTACATCTAAGTCTCTACTACTCCTATCCGATCTTTCACAAAACGTATCATATTAAAATCACCCATGATCACACTAGGACTCCTTCCCACTGCACGTAACTTCAAAACTTCAAAAAACTCAAGACGTTCCTGTCTATTCACAGGAGCATATAAATTAAAAAGCCTAAATGTCTGGTTAAATAAAACAAAATCTGCCATAATTAATCTTCCTGGCACTAACACAACATGACATAATGCAAATATTTCTATTTGTAATGATAATGCCTACCCCAGCATTCCTATTGTCCCCAACTGCCAACCATATGTAATCCACCACCCACTCATCCAGAAACTCCTGGCTAGGCAGCATTGTGGCTGGCTAAAAAATTCCTGGAGTCCCCAGACTTAGTGCTGGTGATTCTACCTCCACTCCGACATCCCCCATGACCTCAAAGGGGTTACTTGTTTAAATTCTAGCAGCCTCTACATTCAGTTTCTTAGCCCTTCTCTTCTTAGGGCTCTCCAAAGCGTCCATCTTGGTATTGGCACCCAGTGTCTCCATCTTTTCCATCTCCTCTTCTTGGGCTTCCTGCACCTCCGGCTCACACTATAAGGCTGCTGCCATCTCCTCCATAGCCTCCTCCACTGCCCCCTCCACCTCTGCTCCACTCTCCGCTGTTAATGGCTCCACACTGGTGGGTGGCACTTCTACTCTATCTTCCACACCCTGGTGTCCACTTTCTTCCTCTTCCACCTCCACTTCCCCCTCCTTTCCCTGTCTTTCATTAAAGTCAGACAGCACCTGTGCGGACACCTTTTTTCACTCTCAGCACTGCGCCTGACAGCTTTTCACTCTCAGCACTGCGCCTGACAGCATAAGAGACATAGGCCCTTCTTACTTTTGGACAATTCTTCACAGTGTGACCGTGCTGTCCACATATATCACAGGCCCGCTTAACCAAGCAAACCCCAGCCTCATGTCCCTCCTCCCCACAATTCTGGCAGTGCATCTCCACATTATATTCATTTCTGGTATGCCCAAACTTATGAAATCTCCTGCAGTATGTTGGTTGACTAGGATAGTAGAGAAACCCTCTATTTCCTGCTATTGAAAAATTAGCTGGTGGATGATGCACTCCACCAATCACTTCAGAATCCACCTTCAGTTTGACAAAAAAACTTCAATTTGCCATTAAAGATCCCCATACGATTAGTCAGCCTGAAGCCTCCCTTCACCAAAGAGCAGTATTTCTTTAAAAAGGCCACTACCAAAGCAATGTCAGTGAAGAGGTTAAACAGGTGAACAACCAATGGCTTCTTCTCCACAGCATACAAGGGTTCCACTATGAAAGGCCTTATGGACTCATGGTTAGCTTTTTCCTTACACTTCTCTTTAACTTCTGTGCAAAAATTGCTATGCACAAAAGAAACATCATAGTACCTTGGTGCTACATATTCCTGGATACAATAGATGGGTTGTGGTTCCACTCCAACTGATTTCTCCAGCAAATCCTGCACAAGGAACTCCAAACTCACTTTATGCAAATGACCAGGCATAACCTTAAACCGCAAGGTGTTCTGAATCTCCCTTCGCTCCATCAAGCTCAGCAAAGAAAACTCAGGCCATCAAGCAATCTTGCCTCTTTTCAGGGCAAGGTAAAGGATACTATCTGCAAACTTTATATAACATAGGTTTGTTAATTTTGACTTATTCATTTTGCTAGTCCCCACTTGGTTGGCTTATATTCTAGCAACTGGCCTTAAAATGGGTTTAGGGGGCCAGGTCCCATATATACCTATACATATATCAATGTCACTAATTTGGAAAACTTACAAATCAACATTGCAGCTGCAAGATCTTAACCTCCCCCAAAAAATAGCCTCTCCCCCATACATACAAGGTCATTTGGGTCTGTTAGGACTTAAAATGAGAACCCCCACATTAAAAAAAACACACCAAACTAAAAGAATATTTTGCCCCTCCTACACGCTAACAAACCCCTAGCCCAACACACAGCAAGGCAGCCCATGAAAGGGGGTGTAGGCTTTGGGGCAGGAGGGAGCTCAGGCACCCCAAAAGTCAACCATCTTATTCCCTTATTCAGGGGGACAAGGGCCTCTTCCACATAACCCTAGGCTGGGGTTGTGGGGCGCTGCAGACAGGGGGCTTTACGGAATGTGGAAAGCCCCTTTAGACTAGTGGGTACAAGGTTCTTTGTGGTTGGTACTGGGCTGAGCCCAACATGCCCCAAAGGCAACCAGCTATGTTCAGTGCATGTGGCCTTGTATGGTTCAGGATGTGGTTGGGCGATCACTCTTCTCGTCCCTTTTCTTGCTGGCCCTGTTGTATGCTCTGAAAAAGGATGTGGTTTGGATTGGTGAAGGTAGCTCACAGCCTTTTGAGAATGGAGTGGAGTGTGGAGTTCCCCTTTAAAAGCAAAAGTTAGCCCATGGAAATCCAAGGGATTAGAGGGGGAGACAAGAGCATTGTAGAATGGAGTGTGGAGTTCCCCTTTAAAATCAAAAGCTAGCCTAAGGAAATCATATGCATTAGAGAGGGAAGATTAAATTCCCTTTTAGGAGGAGCTAGAGTAGCGAGAGTCTTTTTACATCATTTTAACAAGGTGCATGTCACATGTTGGCAACATAACATGCTAACATGACCTGTGTGCAAATCTCCTTAAAAAGTATATAAAGGTGAAACAGTGTAAAAAAAAATCGTCAAGATTAGAAGTGCGCCCGTTCAACCCATGCAATTGCATGTATGTTGCTTAACATTTACCAAGATTTTGGCCCCACAGTGAACAAACTCATGTGAAAGAGTGCAAGAGCTGCTTGCGCATGCACATTCACACAGTTCTAAACGTACTTGCCGACACAGCAGGCTTTCTTTTGACACAGTTACTTTCTCATTCTATTTTGGCCATATTTGTTACTTGGGCAGTTGTTACTAAACTTCCTCGCCTTCACCCCATAATATTGTCACCTCCATCTTCTGTCAATATTGAATTGGAGATGCCATGTCCATAGTGGCGCATAGATTGCATTTTCCCGTGCACCAAGATCACTATACTAAATTGGGGATTTGAGCTCTGTTACCGGCGCACCATTTTGTAAATATGGAAATGTACATTGCGTCTCGCCTTTTGTAAACCACCCCCAGTGTGTCATCAATTGATCTCAAGCAAAACTGATCAACTTAAAATGATTTAGATCAGTCTGGATGGAAAATCTGATCGTAAGAATAAATAATTGTTGGTTATCCTCACGCTACAATGGCTAAACAAAATAGCTAGTATGGTTGCAGCAAAACACCGACAGAGGTGCAAACCCTCCCCTCAAAATGTGATAATAAGTAAAAAGTGGTGTTGCGCTCCACAAGAAAATTAAATTAATTCAATAAATACATAGATGGTGATAAGAATAACAAATATGTAATGCCGTACAGGATCTAAATTACACTCTATGTGACTATTTAAAATCAATTATGTGCAACCTATAAAAGTGTATCAATGCCAATTTATAAAAACCAGTATAATGTGAACAGTATAAATATTCCAAATCAAGGTAATAAAAATATTCCTAGTAAAGTGCAGGTGAAATAGATATAATTCAACCAGTGATAATAAAAATACAAAAAAATATATATATACAATCCAAGATGTGTCTCAATCCATAAAGTGCATCCAGTGAAACAAATATATATTAATAGAATAAAAAATAAAATAAAAACACAGTCCAAAAAACAGAAATCCTAGAGTGTCTCTATTTATAGAAAAAACAGGCAATCCATATCAAGCCATGTAATAGGTGGGTCCACACTGTGCTATGTAACGGACTAATTCCGTGGATGAAAGCAGGGGATAATTTTACCGGTGATCTCCCAGATCCTCAAGACAGGTGCTCACACACTGAGTGCAAGGGGTACCTTACCTCACTGCTGTCAGGTAAACAGCAATACGTTCCAGCGGTTAGAATGTATGTTCTCAGCTGGTGCAGACACCCCAGGCAATCCCCTCTAGGTACTCAGCCATGGACCATAAATCGCCACCAAAAAAAGAGAAGGGGCTCCAATAGTGAAGTAATGCTAAACAAACTTTATTATAGAAAGGACATAGTCCTGGGTACTCACATTCAATAGCACAATATTAAGCAATCGTTACAATGAAAAACCGAACGGACTCCTTGTTCGTACCCCGGACGTCGCTTCTGGCATCCTCCTAAGCAAATCCTACGCGTATCGTCATTGATCACGTGACTTCATCAGGGACTAAAGCATAGGAGGTGAACGAACGTTTAAATAGTATCCACAATTAGCGGCCATTTTCTTGTAGCCCGCTGTGCCTATTAATACTGGCGATCATAAACCTTGTCCCGCGGCCATTTTCTTATAGCCTATAACACAGATAACATCGCAGACACATCTTGGATTTTATATATATATTTTTTTGTATTTTTATTATCACTGGTTGAATTATATCTGGAATATTTTTATTACCTTGATTTGGAATATTTATACTGGTCACATTATACTGGTTTTTATAAATTGGCATTGATACACTTTTATAGGTTGCACATAATTGATTTTAAATAGTCACATAGAGTGTAATTTAGATCCTGTATGGCATTACATATTTGTTATTCTTATCACCATCTATGTATTTATTGAATTAATTTAGTTTTCTTGTGGAGCGCAACACCACTTTTTACTTCTGATCGTAAGAATGTAGATATTTTGGCATGATCATTAAGTGTATGGTAAACAGAACAATCTTTTCTAAAAAAAAAAGGTGAAATATCATCAGTGATACTCACAGTAGCACAAATGATACAAAAACAAAATCGAAACAAATTAACATAAATAAATGGAAAAGGGAGAGGGATCTGCACTTTCACTGTGGTGATGGACTTTTGGTGTGTTATCTCCATTTAGAAGAAACAAAACACTATTCTAGCACTTTGATGGATATATTTTTCAGCACATTTATGGACATTTGCTATAACACTTATTTATTAATTTATGATAATTTGTTTATTTGAATTTGCTTTGATTTCTTTTTTTTTTTGTATAATTTGCTCTTTTTTAGTATATTTTGCTCACAGAGTAGCAGCAGTGAAAGTGTGGTTATACTAGCATGGGATTTATATAGTCTTTGAGAGCTGTGAGCATTTGCATTTAAAGCGGAGGTCCACCCTAAAGTGGACCTTCCGCTCATCGGAACCCTCCCCTCCTCCGGCGCCACAATTGGCACCTTTCAGGGGGGAGGGGGGTGCAGATACCTGTACAGTACAGGTATCTGCACCCACTTCCGGGATAGCTCTCTGCGGAAAGGGGCGTCGATTACGCCCCTTTCCGCAAGTGCCCGCCCCTTTCCGCAAGTGCCCCGCTGCCTGCTGGGAAACACACAGATCCCAGAGGCAGCGGGGACCGTCCTTATTGCGCAGTGCAACTCGCGCATGCGCAGTAGGGAACCGGGAAATGAAGCCGAAAGGCTCCATTTCCTGATTCCCATACCCAAGATGGCGGCGGCAGGACCCGAGAGACGATCTAGAGATCGGCTTCGGGTGCCGACATCGCGGGCGCGCTGGACAGGTAAGTGTCACTATTTTAAAAGTCAGCAGCTGTAGTATTTGTAGCTGCTGGCTTTTAAAAAAAAAAAACGCGGAGTCCCGGCGGACTCCCGCTTTAATTCTAATTAGAACATTCTTTTCGATCATCCAATCAGACATTATTATCTAACAAAAATACAAATATTTTTGTTATTTTTTGTGGGTATTTATAAAAATGACTGTGGTAATGATATTGTAGTACAACATGCTGTGTCCTGGGTATTATAAACGTAATTACAGTGATGTCATCGGTGTGTGGAGACCTCTCTTTCTCTCCTAAAAAAGTAGTATGAAAGGATTAATTCATCTTTACAAAACAACTGCCTATGCAGGTAAGGGGTGTTTGTAGATAAAAACAAACTGTGCTGATTTCACTAAAGTTAAATAATGCTCTTGTTTTATGTGTAGGCCATTTATATAAATTAAAAAGCCTGACTGGAATACTTCCAGGATGTTGCTAGGTTTTAAGTGAAGCCTAGTCGTTACTTCTCACTAGGGATGAGCCGAACACCCCCCGGTTTGGTTCGCACCAGAACTTTCGAACGGACCCCAAATTCGTACGAACTTTGGAACCCCATTGAAGTCTATGGGACTCGAACGTTTGAAATTAAAAGTGCTAATTTTAAAGGCTACTATGCAAGATACTGTCCTAAAAAGGGTTTGGGGACCTGGCTCCTGCCCCAGGGGACATGGGTCAATGCCTAAAATGTTTTTAAAAATGGCCGTTTTGGCGGGAGCACTGATTTTAATGACGATTAAAGTGAAAAAAAAATGTGAAATATTCCTTTAAATATGGTGCCTGGGGGTGTCTGTAGTATGCCTGTGAAGTGCCACGTGTTTCCCGTGTTTAGAACGGTCCCTGCACAAAATGACATTAAACGGAAATAACATCATTTAAAACTGCTTGCGGTTTTAATATTATATCTGGTTCCTGCAATATGGTTGAAAATCATTGAGAAAAATGGCATGGGTAGCCCTCCCTGCCCATTACCAGCCCCTTTGGGTCTTGTACGCATATTAAGGGGAACCCAGTACCCATATTAAAAAAAGGAAATGCATGTGGCCCCCAGGCCCTATATACTCAGAACAGCAGTATACAGGCGGTGCAAACAAGACAGGGACTGTGTAGGTTTGTTGTGTTAAGTTGAATCTGTTTGTAATTTTCAACTGGTACATTTTTAAAGTGTAGCTCCAGTCAAAAAAACGATTTTTAAGCTTTTTGGAAAACATAGGGAAGGGTTATCACCCCTGTATAATTTGTTTTGTCGTCCATCTTTTTTCATTTCACTTGCTGTTGTCTCCTTCCGTTTGCAAGTAGGAGATGTTTGTAAGTTGGATGTTTAAAAGTAGGGGCCTGTCCTATATGCTCTGCAGAAATGGCGGAACAAGGTGTTGGTTTTGCCACAACATTGTAAGCCCTCAAAGTGACTCTTGGTGGGCGCTGGAGCGCCCTGCTGTGAACGATTATATCAAGAATTGTAATTACATGCCATTGTTGAACAGTGGTAGAAAAATTGACCTTTGGTGGTTGTGGTGCTGGTGCCACAACACTATAAGTCCTCACAGTTACTCTGGGTGGGCACAGGAACGGGCCCTCCTGTGAAATATTATATCAAGAATTGTAATTACATGTCCCTGTTAAACAGGGGCAGAAAAATTGGGCCTTAGGCACTGGTGCTGGTGCCACGACACTGCAACCTCTCCCATATACGCTAGTTTTATTGCAGGAATTAGCCCTGCTGCAAAGCATTGCATCAAAAATTGTAATTAAACGCCCCTGTTAAACAGGGGCAGAAAAATTGGGCCTTAGGCACTGGTGCTGGTGCCACCACACTGCAACCTCTCCCATATACTCTAGTTTTATTGCAGGAATTAGCCCTGCTGCAAAGCATTGCATCAAAAATTGTACTTAAACGCCCCTGTTAAACAGGGGCAGAAAAATTGGGCCTTAGGTACTGGTGCTGGTGCCACCACACTGCAACCTCTCCCATATACTCTAGTTTTATTGCAGGAATTAGCCCTGCTGCAAAGCATTGCATCAAAAATTGTACTTAAACGCCCCTGTTAAACAGGGGCAGAAAAATTGGGCCTTAGGCACTGGTGCCACCGCACTGCAACCTCTCCCATATACTCTAGTTTTATTGCAGGAATTAGCCCTGCTGCAAAGCATTGCATCAAAAAATTTAATTAAACGCCCCTGTTAAACAGGGGCAGAAAAATTGGACCTTAGGCATTGGTGCTGGTGCCACGACACTACAACCTCTCCCATATACTCTATTTTTATTGCAGGAATTAGCCTTGCTGCAAAGCATTGCATCAAAAATTGTAATTAAACGTCCCTGTTAAACAGGGGCAGAAAAATTGGGCTGATGGCATCACCCAGAACCAGAAATGTTCTTCCAACATATCAGCGGAGGAGGAAGAGGATAGACAATCAACATAACAGGACAGTCACTCAGCATCAGCATAGGCAGTCTTGAGGGATGTGATATTTCAAAAAAAAATATTCGGTTACATCAGCTTCAGGTGATCATACCTTGGGGCTGCGGACTAAAAAATTGTCTGAGAGCATCAGTCAGACGGCCACCTTCTCCACCGCTCCTTCTGACCGATGCCTTAGCAACACGTTGTCCAGGACCAGGAGTTTGTAACCTCTCAGTCTCTGGGAACGCGTTGCACAGACCTTTCTGCAAGGCCTCCCGGAGATGTCTCATCCTCTGCTCCCTCTGCGATGGCAAGATAAGGTTGGCAACCTTACCCTTGTACCGTGGATCAAGGAGAGTGGCCAGCCAGTAATAGTCCCTCTCCTTGATCCGAAGAATACGAGGATCCTTCCGCAGGCTTTGCAGGATCAGGGAGGCCATGCAGCGTAGGTTAGCTGAGGCATTCGGTCCGGAGTCCTCTGGGTCTCTAAGGACAACATGATCCGCAGCTACCTCCTCCCAGCCACGTACAAGTCCATGTGTTTCTTGGGACTGTAAATCATCCCTACAAGACTGCTTCTGCTGATGCTGAGTGCCAGCCTCCACCTCCATGCTGACACAATCATCCTCCTCCTCCTCTTCCTCCTCCTCATCCTCTTCCTGTGTGATGGGTGGCACAGCAGGAACACTGTCTGGATAAAGGGGGCCTTGAGAGGCAAGGAAGTCCTCCTCTTCCTGCCTCTGTTCTGCCTCAAGTGCCCTGTCCATTATTCCACGCAGCATTTGCTCCAAGAGGTGGACAAGAGGTACAGTGTCACTGATGCATGCACTGTCACTGCTCACCATCCTTGTGGCCTCCTCAAATGGTGACAGGACAGTGCATGCATCCCTGATCATGCCCCACTGGCGTGGTGAGAAAAAACCGAGCTCCCATGACCCTGTCCTGGTGCCGTAGTTGCACAAGTACTCATTGATGGCACTCTGCTGCGTGTGCAGCCGCTGCAGCATGGCCAACGTTGAGTTCCACCTGGTGGGCATGTCACATATAAGGCGGTTCTTGGGCAGGTTCAACTCCTTTTGGAGCTCAGCCAGCCGAGCACAGGCATTAAATGATCGGCGGAAATGCACACAAACTTTCCTGGCCTGCTTCAGGACATCCTGTAAGCCTGGGTACCTGCCCAAGAACCGCTGCACCACCAGGTGAAGGACGTGAGCTACACAGGGCACATGGGTCAGTTGTCCCTGTCGGAGGGCGGAGAGGAGGTTGGTGCACCGCTGGTTCTGAGGACAGAGCACTGGAAGAGGCCATGGAGGAAGAAGAAGAGGAGGGGGTGGAGGAGAGAGGTGTGTCACAACCAATAGTAGCATTTTGGAGGCGTGGTGGCGGAACAACCTCCAACACTACTGCACCTTGTCCTGCATCCTTCCCAGCTGCCAGAAGAGTGACCCAATGGGCCGAGAAAGACAGGTAACGTCCCTGTCCATGCCTGCTGGACCATGAGTCAGCGGTAATATGCACCTTACCGCTGACCGCCCTGTCCAGCGAGGCAAGGACATTGCCTTCCACATGTCGGTAGAGAGCCGGAATCGCCTTCCGTGAGAAAAAGTGGCATTTGGGGACCTGCCACTGAGGAACCGCACATTGTACAAACTCACGGAAGGGAGCCGAGTCTACCAACTGAAAAGGCGGCAGTTGAAGTGCTAGCAATTTAGCCAAGCTAGCATTCAACCGCTGGGCGTGTGGATGGCTGGGAGTGAACTTCTTTCGCCGGTCCAGCAGCTGGGGCAGGGACATTTGCCTGCTATAATCGGACGTGGGTGTACTGCTAGCAGAGTGCCCGGAAGCACTTGGCTGTGACACACCTAATTCTGCACCTTCATTCCTCTCAGAGCAGGTTTCAGAGAGGACTGAAGGTCTAGTGGGGTTGGAGATTCCAGCTGATGAGGAGCAAGGAGAGGTCCGCTTTGTTCTTTGTTGTGGGTCTTTGAGGTACGCTTGCCAACGAGCTGCATGGCAGGTCAACATATGTCTGGTCAAGCATGTGGTGCCCAAGCGGCTGATGTTTTGGCCACGCGAGATACGCTTGAGACATATGTTGCAAATAGCAGCGGTGCGATCTGATGCACTCGTCTCAAAAAAGGCCCACACCAAAGAGCTTTTAGAATAACGCACAGAGGCAGCGCCCTGCACAGGCGGAGCTCTGCGGTGTGATTCAGTCGGTGTGCTACCCCTAAGCTGGCCCCCGGAGGGCATCCTGCCTCGCTGGACATGTGCCTCCTCCTCCTCCTCCTCTCTCCTACCAGGCACCCACGTGGAGTCAGTGCCCTCATCATCCCCTCCCTCCTTATCGCTGTAGCAAACCTGGCAATATACTGCAGCTTGTGGAACATGACTGCCAGATTGCTGTCCTTCTTGAGAATCCCCTCTCTCTGCATTCACGCTACTGCCTTCCTCTAGCTGAGTGTCATCATCAGAGCCTACAAAACACTGGGCATCCTCCTGGAGCATGTACCCAACACTGTGCTCAAAGAGTTCAGGAGACTCCTCAGGAGGATGTGGTGGGTCTAGGGAAGGAGTCACTGATGGTGACATTGAGACGAGGGAAGACAATGCGTTGGCAGCTGCTTTGCTAGTACCCTGAGACTGGGTGAGAGAGGATGAGGAGGATGAAGAGGGCTTGGTCATCCACTCTACCAAGTCGTTGGCATGTTGCAGTTCAACATGTCCAGCTGCCGAAAAGAAGGACAAGCGTGTCCCATGGCCACGTGCTGATGACAATGCACCGCGTCCACGACCAGCACTGTTGTCTCTAGACATAGAGCCTGCTTGCCCTCTTTTATCGGCTCGCCCCTGTCTGCCTCTCCTTGCTGGCCTTCCAGACATGGTAATGGCCTGAAGGGAGTTGGGTAAAACAGCAGTTGGGTAGTGTATATTGTGCTGGAGGCACACAACACCCACTAACTCCTGCAGATGCCTTTATTATAGAACACCAGAGATAAAGGGGTATACTGTATTGGAGGCACACAACACCCACTAAGCCCTGCAGATGGCTCTATTAGAGAACAGCAATAAAGGGTAGATACAGGTGTATATTGTGCTGGAGGCACACAACACCCACTAACTCCTGCAGATGCCTTTATTATAGAACACCAGAGATAAAGGGGTATATACAGATGTATACTGTGCTGTACTGGAGGCACACACAACTTCCAATAACTCCTGCAGATGGCAGATGGCTCAAATAGAGAAGAGCTATGTAGGTGGATATAGCGGTGTGTACTGGGTACAGAGCACGCAGACAGCATGCACAAGCTCCTAACACTACTGACTGCAAGCTCTATTATTAAAGATAGATCACTAGTTATATAGGTGAGGTGAATATAGCGGTGTATACTGCGGTCAGGGCACGCAGACAACAATCACTACAGAAGAGCAAGATCGAAAATCGGCCGATAACGATCAGTATATACTGTCTCTCCACGCTGCTGGCGCTGTGATTGGCCAAGCATGCGGGGTCACAGTGCATGCTTGGCCAATCACGAGCCAGCAATGCACTGCGATGACACAGTGCATTGTGGGCCGTGAGCGCCACACGAATTTGGCGCGAATGGCCCATAATGTTCGGAATTCGCCGAACAGGTGAACAGCCGATGTTCGAGTCGACCGTATGTTCGACTCGAACACGAAGCTCATCCCTACTTCTCACCTCCACCATCACAAGAGGGAGCTTTCCTCTGATTCAAAGCCCTCACATGCACTTTCTCTCCCCTGATGCTTTAGCTGTGTGCTCAGCATTTGAGAGCTCTCTTCTGTGATAATGTGTATATTATCTCACACTTCCTCAGTACCCAAATACTAATGTGTCTTAGTGGTAATATGAAATAAAATGGCTGCAAACAAATTATCATGTTCCCACAACTGCAAAATGTAATATAATGACATACATCTTGTTGCACCTTCCTCTATTTCGCAATAATACCTTCCTATTACTGTGTTATTTACGAAGAACTCTGATATTAACCACTTCATAACCATGGCATGTGTGAGCAATATATCATTTAGTGACAACTTTGGGCAAAAAAAAAAAAAAGTTTTTCATTTTCCTGCAACTTGTGGAAAAATATAAAATATTTCATGGACTCAACATGCCTCTCAGCAAATAGCTTGGGGTGTCTACTTTCTAAAATGGGGTCATTTGTGGGGGTTTTGTGCCATCTTGGCATTTTATGGCCTTCAAAACTGTGATAGGTAGTGAGGAGTGAAATTAAAAATGTATGCCCTTAGAAATCCTGAAGGCAGTGCTTGGCTTTCGGGGCCCCGTATGCGGCTAGGCTCCCAAAAAGTCGACCACATGTGGTATCCCCGTACTCAGGAGAAGCAGCAGAATGTATTTTGGGGTACAATTTTTTTTTGTCATTATTCAATCGCTTGGGGCAAAAAAATAAAATACTCAATGGGCTCAACATGCCTCTAATCAATTTCCTTAGGGTGTCTACTTTCCAAAATGGGGTAATTTGGAGGGGTTTTGTATTGCCCTGCCATTTTAGCACCTGAAGAATTGAGATAGGCAGTCATAAACTAAAAGCTGCGTAAATTCCAGAAAATGTACCTTAGTTTGTAGATGTGACAACTTTTGCGCAAACCAATAAATATACACTTATTGACTTTTTTTTTTTTTTACCAAAGACATGTGGCTGAATACATTTTGGCCTAAATGTATGACTAAAATTGAGTTTATTGGATTTTTCGAATTGTGAATCGAGTTTTTTTTTTTTTTAAATGACAATTTTTTCAGAAAATCGCCCAGCTCTAATATGGGAAGGGGGGCAGGATTAAACGCAGATACATAAAATGTGCATACATACATCTAAACAGCAGCGGCTGGTGCTCAAAATTTGGGGGGCACAAACGCTGCTACTGTGCCTAACAAACGCTGCCACTGTGCCATCAAACGCTGTCACAGTGCCATCAAACACTGCAACCGCACCATCAAACACTGCCACTGTGCCCATTTAACGCTGCCACTGTGTCCTCAAACGCTGCCACTGTGCCATCAAACACTGCCACTGTGCCATCAATTGCAGCCACTGTGCCAAACGCTGCCATTGTGCCCATTTAACACTGCCACTATGCCCTCAAATGCTACAACTGTGCCATCAATTGCAGCCACTGTGCCATCAAACGCTGCCACCGTGCCATCAAAAGCCGTCACTGTGCCATCAATTGCAGCCACTGTTCCAAACGCTGCCACTGTGCCCATTTAACGCTGCCACTATTCCCTCAAATTCTACAACTGTGCCATCAATTTCAGCCACTGTGCCATCAAACGCTGCCACCATGCCATCAAACACTGTCACAGTGCCATCAAACGCTGCCACTGTGCCATCAAACACTGCAACCGTGCCATCAAACACTGCCACTGTGCCCATTTAACACTGCCACTGTGCCCTCAAACGCTACCACTGTGCCATCAAACACTGCCACTGTGCCATCAATTGCAGCCACTGTGCCAAACGCTGCCATTGTGCCCATTTAACACTGCCACTATGCCCTCAAATGCTACAACTGTGCCATCAATTGCAGCCACTGTGCCATCAAACGCTGCCACCGTGCCATCAAAAGCCGTCACTGTGCCATCAATTGCAGCCACTGTTCCAAATGCTGCCACTGTGCCCATTTAACGCTGCCACTATGCCCTCAAATTCTACAACTGTGCCATCAATTTCAGCCACTGTGCCATCAAACGCTGCCACCATGCCATCAAAAGCTGTCACTGTACCATCAATTGCAGCCACTGTTCCAAACACTGCCACTGTGCCCATTTAATGCTGCCACTGTGCCCATTTAACGCTGCCACTGTGCCCTCAAATACTACAACTGTGCCATCAATTGCAGCCACTGTGCCATCAATTGCAGCCAGTGTGCCATCAAATGCTGCTAGTGTGCCCTTGAATGCCCCCAGTGTGCCCCCCCCCGCCCACTCACCATCTACACACATGCACACACATACACATACACACACACACACAAACATAAAGTCTTTTCAAAAACTGCAGTGCTTTATATTACCGCTTCCTGCCGGGTACTGCACTGTAGGGGGAGACAAAGAGCACACACTGCTTTCACTTAAGCAGTGTGATGACTCCGAGCTCCCCGCACAGTGCCGTTTAGACTTCGGCTGAAGATTGAGGAGTTCGGTCTCAGCCGCCCGCTCCTTCAGATATACAGAGGGGCCCTCAAGGCCAGAGACACGCAAATACATAGACACACATTTATTTTACTTAGGTCCATATGCACTGACATAGACCAACAGGTGCTTTTTCCCTCACTCTCTCTCACAGCCTAAGATACATCATTTCCTTTTCACTCAGAAGGTAAGAAATACTTGATATAGGACAGACATGTTTCTATGAGATTGTCACATTTTCCTAGCCATAAATAGGGATAAGCCGAACACCCTCCTGTTCGGTTCGCAGCAGAACATGCGAACAGGCAAAAAATTTGGAAGAACACACAAACAATGTGAAAGTCTATGGGACGCGAACATGAATAATCAAAAGTGCTCATTTTAAAGGCTTATATGTAGGGATGAGCTTGGTGTTCGTGTCGAATGCATGTTTGCCCTTTCAGCGAAGCCAGAACTCTGTGGGCTGTTTGCGCCAAATTCGTGTGGCGCTCATGGCCCACAATGCACTGCGCCATCGCAGTGCATTGCTGGCTCATGATTGGCCAAGCATGCACTGTGACCCTGCATGCTTGGCCAATCATAGCGCCGGCAGCGAGGAGAGCCATGATTGGCCACAGGCAGGATGCCTGTGGCCAATCATAGCTCAGGCTGTGTAGTACACGCCCAACACTATATAAGGCCGCCAGAGCGGCAGCCTTGTGTAGTGTGTTGGCATCTGCAGGAGTTAGTGGGTGTTCTCTGTGTACCTTCAACACAGTATACACCTTCCGTTATCCACCTATTTAGCGTCAGCCTTACATTTATCGACCTATTTAGCTATATTGCTCTTCTGTAATTGAGCTTTCAGCCATCTGCAAGTGTTTGTGGGTGTTGTGTGTCTGCCCTGAGCACAGTATACACCATTATCCACCTACATAGCTAATTATATTGCTCTTCTGTAATTGAGCTTTCAGCCATCTGCAGGAGTTTGTGGGTGTTGTCTGTGTGCCCTGAGCACAGTATACACCATTGTCCACCTATATAGCTAAATTTCTCTTCTGTAATTGAGCTATCAGCCATCTGCAGGAGTTTCTGGGTGTTGTCTGTGTATCCTGAGTGCAGTATACACCATTATCCACTTACATAGCTAATTATATTGCTCTTCTGTAATTGAGCTTTCAGCCATCTGCAGGAGTTTCTGGGTGTTGTCTGTGTGCCCTGAGTGCAGTATACATCATTATCCACCTATATAGCTATATTGCTCTTCTGTAATTGAGCTTTCAGCCATCTGCAGTAGTTTGTGGGTGTTGTTTGTGTGCCCTGAGCGCAGTATATACCATTATCCACCTATATAGCTATATTGCTCCTCTGTAATTGAGCTTTCAGCCATCTGCAGGAGTTTGCGGGTGTTGTCTGTGTGCCCTGAGCGCAGTATACACCATTGTCCACCTATATAGCTATATTGCTCTTCTGTAATTGAGATATCAGCCATCTGCAGGAGTTTATGGGTGTTGTCTGTTTGCCCTGAGCGCAGTATACACCTGTATCTACCTATTTTGCTCTTCTCTAATTGAGCCATCTGCAGGAGTTAGTTGGTGTTGTGTGCCTCCAGCACAGCACAGTATACACCGGTATCTACCCTTTAATTCCTGTTGTTCTATAATAAAGGCATCTGCAGGAATTAGTGGGTGTTGTGTACCTCTAGCACAATATACACTACCCAATTGCTGGTTTTCCCATCTCCCTTCAGGCCATTAACATGTCTGGAAGGCCAACAAGGAGAGGCAGACAGGCACCAGCTGATAAAAGAGGGCAGGCAGGCTCTGTGTCTAGAGACAACAGTGCTGGTTGTGGACGCGGTGCATCGTCATCAGCACGTGGCCATGGGACACGCTTGTCCTTATTTTCGGCAGCTGAACGTGTTGAGCCACATCATGCCGAAGACTTGGTAGAGTGGATGACCAAGCCCTCTTTATTCTCCTTATCCTCTCTCACCCAGGCTAAGGGTGCTAGCAAAGCAGCTGCCAACGCATCCTCTTCCCTCGTCTCAATGTCATCATCAGTGACTCCTTCCCTAGACCCACCACGTCCTCCTGAGGAGTCCCCTTTGAGCACAGTGTTGGGTACATGCTCCAGGAGGATGCCCAGTGTTTTGTAGGCTCTGATGATGATACTTAGCTAGAGGAAGGCAGTAGCGTGAGCGTAGACAGAAGGGATGCTCAAGAAGGACAGCAATCTGGCAGTCATATTCCACAAGCTGCAACATACTGCCAGGTTTGCTCCAGCGATGAAGAGGGAGGGGATGATGAGGGTACTGACTCCACGCGGGTGCCTGGTAGGAGAGAGGAGGAAGAGGAGGCACATCTCCATTGATGCTTAGGGGCAGCACACACCGAATGAATCACACCGCAGAGCTCTGCCTGTGCAGGGCGCTGCCTCTGCACGTTATTCTAAAAGTTCTTTGGTGTGGGCCTTTTTTGAGACGAGTGCATCAGATCGCAACGCTACTATTTGCAACATATGTCTCAAGCATATCTCGCGTGGCCAAAACATCAGCCGCTTGGGCACCACATGCTTGACCAGACATATGTTGACCTGCCATGCAGCTCATTGGCAAGCATACCTCAAAGACTCACACCAAAGAACAAAGCAGACCTCTCCTTGCTCCTCATCAGCTGGGATCTCCAACCCCACTAGACCTTCAGTCCTCTCTGAAACCTGCGCTGAGAGGAATTAAGGTGTAGAATTAGGTGTGTCACAGCCAAGTGCTTGCGGGCACTCTGCTAGCAGTACAGCCACGTCCGATTGTAGCAGGCAAATTTCCCTGCCCCAGCTGCTGGACCATAGAAAGAAGTTCACTCCCAGCCATCCACATGCCCAGCGGTTGAATGCTAGCTTGGCTAAATTGCTAGCACTTCAACTGCTACCTTTTCAGTTGGTAGACTCGGCCCCCTTCCATGAGTTTGTGCAATGTGCGGTTCCTCAGTGGCAGGTCCCCAAACGCCACTTTTTCTCTCAGAAGGCGATTCCTACTCTATACCGGCATGTGGAAGGCAATGCCCTTGCCTTGCTGGACAGGGCGGTCAGCGGTAAGGTGCATATTACTGCTGACTCATGGTCCAGCAGGCATGGACAGGGACATTACCTGTCTTTCAGGGCCCATTGGGTCACTCTTCTGGCAGCTGGGAAGGATGCAGGACAAGGTGCAGTAGTGTTGGAGGTTTTTCCACCACCACGCCTCCAAAATGCTACTACTGGTTGTGACACACCTCTCTCCTCCACCCCCTCTTCTTCTTCTTCCTCCATGGCCTCTTCCAGTGCTTTGTCCTTGGAACCAGCGGTGCTCTGTAGGCGTTCAAGGGGCTACGCAAGTACGCAGGCAAAACGATGCCATGCCATGCTTGCGCTGGTTTGTTTGGGGGACGAGAGCCACACTGGGGCAGATATTTTGTCAGCTCTGCAGGGGCAGACGTCATGCCAGCTTAAGCCAGGAATGGTGGTTTGCGACAATGGCACCAACCTCCTCTCCGCCCTCCGACAGGGACAACTGACCCATGTGCCCTGTGTAGCTCACGTCTTTAACCTGGTGGTGCAGCGGTTCTTGGGCAGGTACCCCGGCTTACAGGATGTCCTGAAGCAGGCCAGGAAAGTCTGTGTGCATTTCCGCCGATCATTTAATGCCTGTGCTCGGCTGGCTGAGCTCCAAAAGGAGTTGAACCTGCCCAAGAACCGCCTTATGTGTGACATGCCCACCAGGTGGAACTCAACGTTGGCTATGCTGCAGCGGCTGCACATGCAGCAGAGGGCCATCAATGAGTACCTGTGTGACTACTCTACCAGGACAGGGTCAGGGGAGCTCAGTTTTTTCTCACCATGCCAGTGGGGCATGATCAGGGATGCATGCACTGTCCTGTCACCGTTTGATGAGGCCACAAGGATGGTGAGCAGTGACAGTGTATGCATCAGTGACACTGTACATCTTGTCCACCTGTTGGAGCATACGCTGCATGGAATAATGGACAGGGCACTTGAGGCAAAACAGAGGCAGGAAGAGGAGGACTTCCTTGCCTCTCAAGGACCCCTTTATCCAGACAGTGTTCCTGCTGTCCCACCCATCACACAGGAGGAGGACGAGGAGGAGGAAGAGGAGGAAGACGAGGAGAAGGACGAGGACGAGGAGGAGGAGGAGGATGATTGTGTCAGCATGGAGGTGGAGGCTGGCACTCAGCAGCAGCAGCAGTCTTGTAGGGATGATTTACAGTCCCAAGAAACCCGTAGACTTGTACGTGGCTGGGAGGAGGTAGCTGCGGATCATGTTGTCCTTAGTGACCCAGAGGATTCCGGACCAAATGCCTCAGCTAACCTACGCTGCATGGCCTCCCTGATCCCACAAAGCCTGCGGAAGGATCCTCGTATTCTTCGGATCAAGGAGAGGGATCATTACTGGCTGGCCACTCTCCTTGATCCATGGTACAAGGGTAAGGTTGCCGACCTTATCTTGCCATCGCAGAGGGAGCAGAGGATGAGACATCTCCAGGAGGCCTTGCAGAAAGGTCTGTGCAACGCGTTACCAGAGACTGGGAGGTTACAAACTCCTGGTCCTGGACAACGTGTTGCTGAGGCATCGGCCAGAAGGAGCGGTGGAGAAGGTGGCCATCTGACTGATGCGTTCAGACAATTTTTTAGTCCGCAGCCCCAAGGTATGATTGTTCCAGCAACCATCGCCAGTGTCTGATTTACATGGTGCAAGAATACCTAGGGGCAAGGTCAGACTTGGACACCTTTCACACTAAAAATCCTCTGGCTTACTGGGTCTTGAGGATGGATCACTGGCCAGAGCTTGCACAGTATGCAATTGAGCTACTGGCCTGTCCTACATCCAGCGTTCTTTGGGAACGCACCTTCAGTGCTGCTGGTGGCTTTGTTACCGATCACAGGGTGCGCCTGTCCACTGACTCGGTTGATCGACTGACCTTCATAAAGATGGATCACCACCAGCTACCAAGCACCTGAAGCTGATGTAACCAAATAATTTTTTTAAAATATCACATTCCTTCAAGACTGCCTATACTGATGCTGAGTGACTGTCCTGTTATGTTGATTGTCTATCCTCTTCCTCCTCCGCCGATATGTTGGAAGAACATTTTTGGTTCTGGGTGATGCCACTAGCCCAATTTTTCAGCCCCTGTTTAACAGGAGCGTTTAATTAAAATTTTTGATGCAATACTTTGCAGCAGGGCTCATTCCTGCACTACAACTAGAGTATATGGGAGAGGTTGCAGTGCCTAAGGCCCAATTTTTCAGCCCCTGTTTAACAGGGGCATGTAATTACAATTTTTGATGCAATGCTTTGTAGCAGGGCTCATTCCTGCACCACAACTAGAGTATATGGGAGAGGTTGCAGTGCCTAATGCCCAATTTTTCAGCCCCTGTTTAACAGGGGCATGTAATTACAATTTTTGATGCAATGCTTTGTAGCAGGGCTCATTCCTGCACCACAACTAGAGTATATGGGAGAGGTTGCAGTGCCTAATGCCCAATTTTTCAGCCCCTGTTTAACAGGGGCATGTAATTACAATTCTTGATATAATATTTCACAGCAGGGCCCGTTCCTGTGCCCACCGAGAGTAACTGTGAGGACTTATAGTGTTGTGGCACCAGCACCACCACCACCACAACCACCAAAGGCCCAATTTTTGTACCACTGTTCAACAATGGCATGTAATTACAATTCTTGATATAATCGTTCACAGCATTGCGCTCCAGCGCCCACCAAGAGTCACTTTGAGGGCTTTCAGTGTTGTGGCAACACCAACACCTTGTTCGCCATTTCTGCAGAGCATATAGGGCAGGCCCCTACTTTCAAACATCCAACTTACAAATGTCTCCTACTTGTGAACGGAAGGAGACAACAGGAAATGAGATGAAAAAAGACGGACGGCAAAAAAATTATACAGGGGTGATAACCCTTCCCTATGTTTTCCAAAAAGCTTAAAAATAGATTTTTTGACTGGATCTACACTTTAAAAATGTACCAGTTCAAAATTACAAACAGATTCTACTTAACACAGCAAACTTACACAATTCCTGTCTTGTTTGCTCCGCCTGTATACTGCTGTTCTGAGTATACAGGGCCTGGGGGCCCCACATCTTTCCTTTTTTTAATATGGGT
The DNA here is from genome assembly GCF_037356315.1 of Lithobates pipiens. Lineage (NCBI taxonomy): Eukaryota > Metazoa > Chordata > Amphibia > Anura > Ranidae > Lithobates > Lithobates pipiens. Next base: position 14,365,787 of record NW_027507696.1, on the reverse strand, counting down.
ACGGGGTTCCCCTTAATATCTGTACAAGACCCAAAGGGGCTGGTAATGAGCAGGGGGGACTACCCATGCCATTTTTCTCAATGATTTTCATCCATATTGCCGGAACCAGATATTACATTAAAAACGCAAGCAGTTTTAAATGACTTTTTTGCGTTAAATGTCATTTTGTGCAGGGACTGTTCTAAACACGGGAAACACGTGGCACTTCACAGGCATACTATAGACACCCCCCAGGCACGATATTTAAAGGAATATTTCACTTATTTTTTTCATTTTAATCGTCATTAAAATCAGTGCTCCCGAAAAAACGTTAGTTTTTAAAAACGTTTTAGGCATTGACCCATGTCCCCTAGGGCAGGAGCCAGGTCCCCAAACCCTTTTTAGGAGAACATCTTGCATATTAGCCATTAAAATTAGCACTTTTTATTTTGAATATTCAAGTCCCATAGACTTCAATGGGGTTCTAAAGTTCACACGAATTTGCGGTCCGTTCGAAAGTTCTGGTGCGAACAGAACCGGGGGGTGTTCGGCTCATCCCTACTTATATGCAAGTTATTGTTATAAAAAGTGTTTGGGGACCTGGGTCCTGCCCCAGGGGACATGTATCAATGCATTTTTTTTTTTTTAAACTGACGTTTTATCGAGAGCAGTGATTTTTTCAATGCTTAGGTTACATGCCCATGGATGTTTTAAAAAACTAGCTGCAAAGCTAGTACCGATGCCAGGAAAAAAGCAGCATTAAAAACATGATTTTTTTTCACATTTTGCATTGGCGTCAATGCCCATTTAGCCACGCTATCTTTCAGACACTTTTATCTGTCTCTATTCAAAATCAATGGTTCCCTATTGCACCAGAAGTCATATCAAGATGATCCGACTTGCGGTGCGACTTGTGCGCTGAGAATCTTGAAGGAGAATCCCAACAAAGTTTTGCGTGAGGTTCCCCCCAAGCACAAAAAAGCGGCTGTAAAAACATCCGTGGGCATAAGGCCTTAAAGTGAAAAAATAAAAATGAAATATTCCTTTAAATTTCGTACCTGGTAGGGGGGGGTGTCTATAGTATGCCTGTAAAGTGGTACATTTTTCCTGTGTTTAGAACAGTACCACAGCAAAATAAAATTTCTAAAGGAAAAATTGTCATTTAAAACTGATCCTGGCTTTAATGAATGGTCGGATCTCATTAATATAGATACAACTCATTGAAAAAAAGAGCAGGGGACCCCCCCAGTCCATTACCAGGCCCTTTGAGTCTGGTATGAATATTAAGGGGAACCCCGAACCAAAATTTAAAACAAAATTGCTTGGGGTCCCTCTAAAATCCATACCAGGCCCTTCGGGTCTGATATGGAAATTAAGAGGAACCCTGCACCAAATAAATAAAAAAATTGTGTAGTGGTCCCCCTAAAATCAATACCAGACCCTTATCTGAGCACGCAACCTGACAGGCTGCAGGAAAAGAGGGGGAACGAGAGAGCGTCCCCCTCCTAAACCATACCAGGCCACATGCCTTCAGCATGGGGAGGGTGCTTTGGGGTAGCAAACATAGCTGTATTGGTACAAATATATTACATACTGTATATATTAAATTAGTATTGCATATCCCACAAGCTGTTATATATACTTACAGAGGTCAAATTAAGACACATAGGGGGTTATTTAGGAAAGGCAAATACACTTTGCACTACAAGTGCAAAGTGCACTTGGAAGTGCAGTTGCTGTAGATCTGAGGGGTAGATCCAAAATTAGGGGAAGCTCTGCCGATTTTATTATCCAATCATGTGCAAGCTAAAATGCTGTTTTTTTTACTTTCTTTGCATGTCCCCCTCGGATCTACAGCTACTGCACTTCCAAGCGCACTTTCAGTGCAATTTCATGTGCACTTTGCACTTGCAGTTTGCACTTGTAGTGCAGAGTGGATTTGCCTGTCGTAAATAACCCCCATAGTGTATATGAAGCATATAAGTTTCTGCTGGATATGGTATTCATGCAAATGAGCCCCACAGCCAGTGGGTAAGGGGATCACCGTTTATTTCAAACCCACATACTCTAAATAGGGCAAATGGCCCTTAAAAGCGCCAGCCTGTCAAACCAGTGATCTGAAAATAAACAGTAGGAACAGCCTGTCAAACCAGTGATCTGAAAATAAACAGTAGGAATAGTGGTATAATCTTAGGGTATAGAGGTGGTTAGGAATTTTTTAAAGAAAAAAATTTTTTTGCTATAATAAATATCCCCCACAAATATAAAAAAAAAAATTTTTTCCCTCAGTTTAGTCCGATACGTATCCTTCTACATATTTTTGGTAAGAAAAACGCAATAAGCATTTATTAATTGGTTTGCGCAAAAGTTATAGCGTCTACATTAGTTTTATGGCATGTTTATTAATATTTATTTTTTACTAGGAATGGCGGCAATCAGCGATTTTTATTGTGACTGCGATATTATGGTGGACACGTCGGACAGTTTTGACTCATTTTTGGGACCATTGGCATTAATACAGCAATTAGTGCAATTAAAAATGCACTGCTTACTGTAAAAATGTCACTGGCAGTGAAGGGGTTAACCACTAGGGGGCAGTGTAGGGGTTAAGTGTGTGTGTTTTTTTTAACTGTAGGGGGCATGGCTTGGTGCCCGACGTCACTGATCATCTTTCCCTATAACAGGGAACAGACGATCAGTGACAGGCTCAGTAGGAAGCACGAGGAGAGGTTTGTTTACACTTACCTCTCCTCGTTCTTCAGCTCTGTGACCCGATCGCGGGACACCAGCGGCGATTGGGTCCGCGGGTCCCGCGGCCACGGTCACGGAGCTCAGGACCAGGTCGCAAAAGCACCACCGGCAGTGCGCTCGCGACCCACGGCTGGGCACTTAAAGAGCAACGTACCTGTACGTACTTGTGCCCAGCCGTGCCATTCTGCCGATGTACATCGACGTGAGGCGGTCCTTAAGCGGTTAAAGCCCATACATAGGGAGGAAAGAAGCACCTCCTAGTATCAACCAGAGGTAATAATAATGTAAACAATACAGAAGGGTGCCAGTTCAGTATATGTCAAACATAAACCGCAATTTATTCTGAAAACACTTGCAGCTAAAAATGCTGTATACTGCACAGAGGGCTGGTAGAAGCAGTCTCCATGGACTGAAGAGTGGCCACAGTAGCACACGCCAGGAGCGTCTGGAGCTCTAACACACACCACTGTCAGTTTGTCTATCAGTTTAACCTGATGAAGGAGGCGGGGCCTCAGAAACAGATGTGGCCCGCCCCCCTCACCTGTTCTACCAGCCTGTGGACAAACTGACAGTGGTATGTGTTAGAGCTCCGGACGCCCCTGGCGTGTGCTACTGAGGCCAATCTTCAGTCTTTCGAGACCACTCCTCCATTCTACCAGCATAGAATTCTACCATTCTACCATACTGCGTGCAGTATACAACATTTTTAGATGTGCTTTCAGAATAAATTGCGGTTTATGATTGACATATACCAATCTGGCGCCCTCTTTTATTGTTTACATGTCTTGAGGGGACCCCATACCCATCAAGGAGCTGCCGGTGACTGCACATGTCTTTTCTCCTATCAAGCTTACCACCCTTCTGCATATGTCCTCTGCAGATTTTAAATTACTACTTGACTGTCAGTGGAGCACTGGCTCACCTGATAATTTAGTGAATGATTTGTGTAGAGGTAAAAATAATACCTGCAAATCATGAAAAGTCCATGTGTCCTCAGTCAGCATGCACCAAGAAATGACTGATAGCTGGCTGAGGCACTCCATAAATAGCATGGCAATGGTTTTCAGCTGGCTGGTAGAACCAAGATGCTCGCTTTATCCTTTATCCTGACATCATCCCACGGGGCAGGATGACGTCACATGCCGCAAGGTCGCTGATGCACACAAAGCCACAGACCCACAAACCAAGCTGGCCTGCAGATCAGAACACGGGTAGTGGTCACCTCAGATAGAAAAGGGGTGTGGCACGCATCCCAAAACACTGACCATCCTCTTTCCCAGTGGGGTCTAGGAGGGTCATGGCGCATTGGTTGATGTGAAATCTGGGCCACAAGTGACACCGGCATCCAAAGGTCATGGAGGGCATCATCATACACATTAAATCCATATATTTATATAACTGGGCATGTATACAACAAATACAAAAATCTAAATAAATAAACAGCAAATATACAGAAATTACTGACATAGCATATTTAATTTGTTATCCAAAATTTCTCTTTAACCACTTCAACCCCGGAAGAATTTACCCCCTTCCCGACCAGAGCACTTTTTGCGATTTGGCACTGCGTTCATTTAACTGACAATTGCGCAGTCGTGCGATGTACCCAAACAAAATTTATGTCCTTTTTTCCCACAAATAGAGCTTTCTTTTGGTGGTATTTGATCACCCCTGTGGTTTTTATTATAAACAAAAAAAGAGCGATAATTTTGAAAAAAACGCATTATTTTTTACTTTTTGCTATAATAAATATCCCCCAAAAATATATAAAAAAACATTTTTTTTTCCACAGTTTAGGCCGATACGTATTCTTCTACATATTTTTGGTAAAAAAACGCAATAATCAATTATTGATTGGTTTGCGCAAACGTTATAGCGTTTACAAAATAGGGGATAGTTCTATGGCATTTTTATAAAAAAAATTTAAAAGGCGGCGATCAGCGATTTTTATCATGTCTGCAACATTATGGCGGACACATCGGACATTTTTGACACATTTTTAGGACCACTGTCATTTATACAGCAATCAGTGCTATACAAATGCACCGATTCCTGTGTAAATGACACTGGCAGTGAAGGGGGTTAACCACTAGGTGGCAGTGAGGGGTTAAGTGTGTCCTAGGGAGGTGTTTCTAACTGTGGGGGGGCATGGCTATGTTTTACAGATCACTGATCTCTGCTCAAATCACAGGGAGCAGAGATCAGTATCACTTGTTGCTAGGCAGAATGGGGAGATGCTGTTTACATCAGCATCTCCCCGTTCTTCCTCTCTGGGAGGCGATCGTGGGTATCCTCACGGCGATCGAGTTTGCGGGACCCACGACCGGACTCTCAGAGATTCCCATGGGCGTGCGAGCATGCCTCCAGTGGCACACTACAGTACACACTAGTGACATAGAGGTCATCAGGAGGAACCACAGCGAAGGAAACACTATTCTGTACATCTGAAAGTATGGATCAGTGCTGGGAGCTTGAATACAGAATTAAGTTTTAGCAGACAGACCAATGGACAAATATATATTAACCACTTGACCACTGGGCACTTAAACACCCTTAATAACCGGACCAATTTTCAGCTTTCTGTGATCTCGCATTTTGAATGACAATTACTCAGTCATGCAACACTGTACCCATATGGGTTTTTTATTTTTTTTGCTATAAAAGTAAAAAGACCTAAAATTCTGTAAAAAAATAAATTTTTCTTTGTTTCTGTTATAAAATTTAGCGGATTAGTAATTTTTCTTCATAAATTTTGGCCGAAGTTTATACTACTACATATCTTTGGTAAAAATAAGTACAAATTGGTGGATATTATTTGGTCTTTGTGAGTCCACAAGCTATGGTGCCAATATCGGAAAATTGATTACACCTGAAGTACTGACGGCCTATCTCATTTCTTGAGACCCTAACATGCCAGAAAAGTACAAATACCCCCCAAATGACCCCTTCTTGGAAAGAAGACATTCCAAGGTATTTAGTAAGAGGCATGATGAGTTTTTTTAAGATGTAATTTTTTCCCACAATTCTTTGCAATATCAAGATTTTTTTTACTTTTTTTTTCACAAAATTGTCATATTATCAGTTTATTTCTCACACACAGCATATGCATACCACAAATTACACCCCAAAACACATTCCGCTATTACTCCTGAGTACGGTGATACCACATGTGTGAGACTTTTACACAGCATGGCCACATACAGAGGCCCAACATGCAGGGAGCACCATCAGGCGTTCTGGAGCACCCAGGCCAATTTTGACATTTCTCTCCTACATGTAAAAATCATCATTTATTTGCTAGAAAATTACATAGAACCCCAAAACATTATATATGTTTTTTTAGCAAATACCCTAGAGAATACAATGGTGGTTGTTGCAACTTTTTATCTCACATGGTATTTGCGCAGAAATTTTTTGAATGCGTTTTTGTTTGGAAAAAAAACAGTTTTGTGCTAAAAAAAAAAAAAAACAGTAAAGTTATCCCAATATTTTTGCATAATGTGAAAGATGAAGTTACGCAGAGTAAATAGATACCTAACATGTCACCCTTCAAAATTGCACACGTTCGTGGAATGGCACCAAACGTCGCCACTTAAAAATCCCCATAGGCGACGCTTTCAATTTTTTTACTGGTTACATGTTTTGAGTTACAGAGGAGGTCTAGAACCAAAATTATTGCATTGCTTGATTATTAAATCTTGCTCTAACGTTCGCAGCGATACCTCACATGTGTGGTTTGAAGACCGTTTACATATGTTGGCGGGATTTACGTATGCGTTTGCTTCTGCATGCGAGCACGTGGGGACAGGGGCGCTTTAAAATTTATTTATTTTTTATTGTTCATTTTACTTTATTTAGCTTCAAGGGCAGTGAGATTGTCATTTTCAGGCAAGTCTGCATCTGGGCGAACTGAGACCGCATAGTTTGCTGAATGTCTTTTGAAGAAATTGTGCAGAACACAGCAGGCAAGCACTATGTGATTGAGTTTATATTCAGCCATGTGGATTGGCATTAAAAAAAGGTGGAACCAGCTGGCCAGTATTCCAAAAGTGTTCTCCACGACTCTTCTGGCTCTGGCCAGCCGTAAATTAAAGATCCTCTGATCCGGGGTGAGGGTCCTCATCGGGAAAGGCCGCATCAGATGGTTTGCCAGGGCAAACGCCTCATCCGCGTCGAATACAAACGGGAGTCTTTCCTGATTCTCCTCTGGGGGTGGCAAGCCCAGACTGCCACTCTGGAGACACCAGTAGAATTCTGTCCGTGAGAACACTCCACCATCCGACATCCGGCCATTTTGCCCCACGTCCACATATGGGAAGTCATAGGTCGCAGACACCACCGCCAACATTACGATACTATTAAACCCCTTGTAATTATAATAGTATGACCCCAAGTTGGGGGGTGGGACGATGCTGACGTGTTTCCCATCAATTGCACCTCCACAATTGGAAAAAGTCCCAACGGCTGGCAAAGTGGGAGGCCACAGTCTGCCATTCCTGTGGCGTTGAAGGAAACTGTGGAGTGAAACAAGAAAAAAAAATAGTAATTTTGCACATCAACAATGCAAGCACATTAGACACCAACATTTTTGGCCAAGATCAGTATAACATTTTGGGAAATGAGTATTTAAAGCCTAAAGTATAAGGTCCCCTTATCAGAGTCATCACCCCCCCATTCCCCCCATCTGATGGGCCCTTGCAAAAAATGAGGAGGGGGATGTTTTGGACAGGTAACCCTCTCCACTTGATTGAGAGCTGAATGCCTAAATAATGTGTGATACTTTGGGCAGCCTCTCCCTACTTACACTATTGGCAGCCCACCGGACAGGTAAGAAGTGTCATAATTAACAAAACTACAAAAAAATGGAAGCACATTTTGGCATTTTGCTATTACCTATCAAGATAATAATAGGAGAAAAATAAATAAATATAGCATTTGAAAGTATTGAGACAGGCCCTTGCACTACATGCTTTGGTGAATTTGTCCATTAATGTGACCATCAAAAAGGTAGGTAGAGTGTGTATTGGGTTTGGTAAAGTCAGCAGATAGAGGATTGCTATCAGCTGATCTAGCAGTTGGGGGGAGGGGGGTTCCTAATGAGTTTGGCCCAACCAAAAAAAATGTCACTCTGCATGAATTGAAGCACACACATAAAATGTGTAGACATTTTAGGGGGTGTTTATGGGAAAGCAATACTATGGAGCTGACAAAAGACATTGCTAAGTGACTAGACTATAGTTTTATGGGCCCAGAAGAGCATGGTGGGGAAGTTAGTGAAGGCAAATATGCATGAAGGACAAAAAAAACTTGAAAAGCTTCCAGCATGCATGAGGGCAAAGGGGCAGAGCATATGAATTAGAGCATATTGCAATCATGGTAATTAGGGAATGAGGAAAGAAATCCAATACATTAACAATCATTAAATACATAGAATGTGATGTTAAAGGATAAAACTTACCTTCATATAGTCCTTCTGCAGGACCTGAATGATGACAGAACAGGTCTCTGGAATGATTAGTGATGGACGAACTTCCAACGGGACGTTTCACGAATGCGGACCGCAAACGCGGCCGATAGTTCACGAACCGGAACGTTCGCGGTGGGCCCCATTGTTTCAATGGGAGGCGAACTTCGCAAACCTACAGGTCAAATTTGCAGCCACAAAATAATTAATAGCTGTGCAAACATAGTCCCACCACATGGCCAATGACATAACACATGTATGAGGTGAATTTGGGATCGACAACTACAAGCATTCTTTTTTTATATGGGAAATTGTTGTGACAATTCAGGACTGTGGAGCGCATGAAGGCAATGGAGGAGAGGGAAGGTCAGGGACCAGGGTAGGCAAAGAAGAGGGTGCAGGAGATGATCACCAGCAGCGTGACATACAGCAATGACACCTGCACCGTGATAGAGTCATCTGACAGCAACACCGTGATAGAGAGCACTGACATCAGCAGCGTGACATACAGCAATGACACCTGCACCGTGATAGAGTGATCTGACAACAGCACCGTGATACAGAGCACTGACATCAGCAGCGTGATATAAAGCACTCACACCAGCACCGTGATATACAGCACTGACAGCAGCACCCTGATAGAGAGCACTGACATCAGCAGCGTGACATAAAGCACTCACACCAGCACCGTGATATACAGCACTGACAGCAGCACCGTGATAGAGAGCACTGACATCAGCAGCGTGACATAAAGCACTCACACCAGCACCGTGATATACAGCACTGACAGCAGCACCGTGATAGAGAGCACTGACATCAGCAGCGTGACATAAAGCACTCACACCAGCACCGTGATATACAGCACTGACAGCAGCACCGTGATAGAGAGCACTGACATCAGCAGCGTGACATAAAGCACTCACACCAGCACCGTGATATACAGCACTGACAGCAGCACCGTGATAGAGAGCACTGACATCATCAGCGTGACATACAGCAATGACACCTGCACCGTGATAGAGTGATCTGACAACAGCACCGTGATAGAGAGCACTGACATCAGCAGCGTGACATAAAGCACTCACACCAGCACCGTGATATACAGCACTGACAGCAGCACCGTGATAGAGAGCACTGACAGCAGCGTGACATAAAGCACTCACACCAGCACCGTGATATACAGCACTGACATCAGCACCATGATAGAGAGCACTGACATCAGCAGCGTGACATAAAGCACTCACACCAGCACCGTGATATACAGCACTGACAGCAGCACCGTGATAGAGAGCACTGACATCAGCAGCGTGACATAAAGCACTCACACCAGCACCGTGATATACAGCACTGACAGCAGCACCGTGATAGAGAGCACTGACATCAGCAGCGCGACATAAAGCACTCACACCAGCACCGTGATATACAGCACTGACAGCAGCACCGTGACAGAGAGCACTGACATCAGCACCGTGATATACAGCACTGACACCTGCACCTTAAGCAGCCCCAGGAGGAAGTCAGCATAGCACAGGGATGGTGGGAGCCCCTCATAATGAGCATAGCACAGGGATGGTGGGAGCCCCTCATAATAAGCATCCCCAGGAGGATGTCAGCATAGCACAGGGATGGTGGGAGCCCCTCATAATAAGCAGCCCCAGGAGGATGTCAGCATAGCACAGGGATGGTGGGAGCCCATCATAATAAGCAGCCCCAGGAGGATGTCAGCATAGCACAGTGATGGTGGGAGCCCCTCATAATAAGCAGCCCCAGGAGGATGTCAGCATAGCACAGGGATGGTGGGAGCCCCTCATAATAAGCAGCCCCAGGAGGAAGTCTGCACAGCACAGGGATGGTGGGAGCCCCTCATAATGAGCATAGCACAGGGATGGTGGGAGCACCTCAAAATATGCACAGCAGAGGTACAGCCCCAGGAGGATGTCAGCACAGCACAGGGATGGTGGGAGCCCCTCATAATAAGCAGCCCCAGTAGAAATATGACACCGCTCAACCTCTTCAAAGAGGAGGGTACGGGCATATAGTACGGTGTGCTTTTTTTGGACAAGGAAGTGAGCCAAATGAAGAAAGAAGGTCTCTGTGCTCGATTAAAAAAATTGTTTATAGACATATACATGGTCTACTGGTCACATCTGTTGAATTCCTCCGAGATCCATGCCTCATTCATTTTTAGAAATGTGAGGTAGTTAACACTGTCGTGAGCTAGGCGAGTACGCTTATCGGTCACGATCCCCCCTGCTGCGCTGAACGTCCTTTCGGACAGGACACTGGATGAGGGGCAAGCCAACAGTTCGATTGCAAATTGGGCAAGCTCTGGCCAGAGGTCAAGGCTGCCCACCCAGTAGTCCAGGGTTTCATCACTCCTCAGAGCGTCCACATCGGCCGTTAACCCGATGTAGTCGGACACCTGATGGTCTAGGCGTTCCCTGATGCTGGATCCGGATGACACCTGACGATGGGTCAGCTGAAAGAATGACCTCATATCCGAAGTCACCAACACATCTTCAAACCGGCCTCTTCTTGCAGGCGCTGTTGGATTGGTACCCGCAACTCCTTCTCTGGGAGTGGGAATTGCTCCTCTGCCAGCGCACGCAAAAGCAGAATGAGCATTTCTCGAAGCAAGGCCTGGAAGTGCTGCATTCTGACAGCCCTCTGTGACGGCGGTAACATTTCCGCCATTTTCTTGACCCTTATGCTTTTTATACGGAGGTCCCTATTAAAACACTGGAGCATGAAGGCCCCCATTTGCACTAAAGTGGAAGCGGTGTGGTGGCCTGGCTCCTGCTCATCATCCAGGATAATGTCGTCCTCTTCATTCTCCTCTCCCCATCCACGCACAACAGGGATCCCAGAAAGGTTTAAAGCATGCTCTTCTTGCTCCTCCTCATCCGCCCCGGCACCATCCTCCTCTGACTCCTCTTCAGACTCCTGTTGTTGACTTGTCTCAGATAGAGTAGCCCCCCCCGGGAATTCATCCAGCATTGTGACTTCGTCATCTTCCCGCTCCTGCTCCTCCACAGCTTGATCAATGACACGACACAATGCATGCTCCATAAAGAAGGCATAAGGTACCATGTCACTGATGGCGCCATGGCTGCGACTGACCAGTTTGGTGATCTCCTCAAATGGGCGCAGAAGTCTGCATGCGTCGCGCATGAGCAGCCACTGGCGTGGTGAAAAAAACCCAGCTCCCCAGAACCGGTTCTGCCGCAGAGTTCATACTGGTAGACGTTAACTGCACGTTTCTGCTGGAGCAGCCTATCAAGCATATAGAAGGTTGAGTTCCATCGCGTCAGGCAATCGCAAATAAGACGTCTAACCGGCAGATTGTGTCGCCGCTGAATGTCAGCAAGGTGAGCCATGGCCGTGTAAGATCTTCTGAAATGGGCCGAGATTTTCCTTGCCTGCCGCAAGATGTCCTGGACCCCAGGGTATTTGACAACGAATCGCTGCACGACCAAGTTTAAGACGTGTGCCATGCATGGCACGTGCATGATTTTGCCCTGTTTCAATGCACTAAGCAGATTGGCACCGTTGTTACACACCACTTTACCAACTGTCAAATTGAGCGGTGTTAGCCACTGATCTGCCTGTGAACGCAAAGCTGAAAGGAGTGCCGGACGCAGCACGGCATGGCAACGTCTCACCTGACATGTCAAATAGGTTCTGGGGAGCTTCGGCAGCGCAGCGGAAGAGACGCTAGCAGCGGAAAAGGAGGAGTCAGCTGAGGAGGAGAGGGAGGAGGATGGAGTAGGAGAAGAAGAGTCAGCCCTGCATGCAATCCGTGGCGGTAAAACCAAATCTACACGGATGCCACGGGTTACATGCTTGATGGCCGTCAGAAGGTTCACCCAGTGGGCAGTAAAAGTGATATACCTTCCCTGCCCGTGTTTGCTAGACCACGTGTCTGTGGTCAGATGTATCTTGGCACCGACATTGTATGCCAGAGATACATTCACTTGCCGCTGAACATGGTCATATAGCTCTGGGATGCCCTTCTGTGAGAAATACTTCCTTCCTGGGACCTTCCATTGTGGTGTTCCAATGGCCACAAATTTGTGAAAGGCCTCCGAGTCCACCAGTTTATATGGCAGTAGTTGGCGGGCTATGAGTTCTGACAAGCCAGCCGTCAACCGTTGGGTAAGAGGGTTATCCGGCGTCATAATTTTTTTTTACGCTCGAACATTAGGCCGACGGAAGCCTGCCTTTTTGCAGAAAAACGTGAGCTTGGCGTGATGGAAGGTGGAGTGGAGGACAATTGTGAGGAGAGAGGAGAAGGAGAAGTAGAAGACGAGGCTGGACGGTGAGAGCCTGCAGTGTGGCTTTGTGTGTTCCGTTGCTCCCACTCAGCTCGGTGATGGCTGCTCATGTGCCTTCTTAAGGCAGTCGTCCCTAGGTGAGTGTTGGGCTTACCGCGATGAATGTGTTGACTACAAAGATTGCAGATGGCAACGCTATTGTCAGCAGCGGACACGTTAAAAAAAGCCCACACTGCGGAGCCATGTGCCGGTGTCCTGGGAGCGCCAGATGTGACCGTACATGGTCGATGACTCGCTCCTGATACATTTGCAGTCTGCTTTGGGCCTCCTGTGCAATGTAAGTTATTCCTGCTTCTCCTCCCTATCTGCTGGTCCATATCTCCCTCTGAACTCCCCTCCTCTTCCTCTCTTGTGGGCACCCACGTGACATCACTAGACAGGTCATCATCAACGTCACCTTCCCCAGCGCTATAAGTAGAGATCTCGGAGTAGGCAGCAACAGTGGGGACCTCCTTGGGCTGATCTGGGTACTGTCGTCAGACTGCTGAGTAGCGGTTGTTGCTGCCTCCTCTTCCTGATCCAATACCAAGAGTGGCTGCGCATCAGAAATGTCTTGATATGGATCGGAAAATAAGCGGAAGGTATATGGTGGTGGTGTTGTTGGTGGTAGTGTCTTTGGGGGTGCACATAGCAGAGAGTGAAGAAGAGGGTGCAGATCGAGAGGATGAGGAGGGTGCAGAAGAGTAAGGCTGAGCGAGCCACTCAACCAAGTCTGGTGTGTCCTTTAAAGTAATTGAACGCACCTTCTGCAACTTCCCACTTTGGCTCAAGCCTGTTGCTCCTGCCCTACCCCTACCACCCCTATGGAAGGGCCTGCCTCTTCCTCTGCCTGTAATTTTTATAATGACCCAGTGACAAAACTCTCAGTCCCTTTACCGATGAAGGATTGCTGCAGTATAGAGCAGCGGTCAGCAGTAGTGCACCTCAACCCTATGTATTGTGGACCGATACCAGTCCTTATAGAATGGCAGACTGTACCTCACTCAACCCTATGTACTGTAGTACCCTATACCTTACCAGTCCTTATAAGGACCTTTGTGGACCAAGTAGGTTGTGTGTGAGTGATTAGCAGACTGTACGTCAGTCCCTATACCGATGAAGGACTGCTGCAGTATAGGGCAGTGGTCAGCAGTAGTGCACCTCAACCCTATGTATTGTGGACCTATACCAGTCCTTATAGAATGGCAGACTGTACCTCATTCAACCCTATGTACTGTAGCACCCTAGACAGACCAAGTTACCAGTCCTTATAAGGACTTTTGTGGACCAAGTAGGTTGTGTGTGAGTGATTAGCAGACTGTACGTTAGTCCCTATACCGATGAAGGACTGCTGCAGTATAGGGCAGCGGTCAGCAGTAGTGCACCTCAACCCTATGTACTGTGGACCTATACCAGTCCTTATAGAATGGCAGACTGTACCTCACTCAACCCTATGTACTGTAGCACCCTAGACAGACCAAGTTACCAGTCCTTATAAGGAACTTTGTGGAACAAGTGGGTTGTGAATGATAAGCAGACTGCAACAGAAGGGCAGCAGTCAAGTATAATATTCTTTCTATATTTGGAAGAAAGAATATTATACGTGTACAAGCCTATTACCATACCACTGATACCAGTCCTGAAAAGAACCTTTGTGGAACTAATAGTAACAGCTACTGATTAAACTGACCCTCACTGCCTCACACACTGCTTCCTGCCTGTCCCTATATAAACTGACAAAACAGAGGCTACTGGAACAATAATTGAAATAGCACTTTTGTGGACCTGATAGTAAAAGCTAATGACTAAACTGGCTGTCCCTGCAGCACACACCGTCCTGTCCCTTTCTCTAAACTGACAAAAGACACTCAGGCTGCTGCAACAATCACTAGCACAGCACTGCCTATCCTGAACTACACCTAACACCTATACCAATCCTGAAAAGAACTTTTGTGTACCAAATAGCTAGCGATTTGGGTCACTGTAATCTCTCTCTGCTCCACACAGCAACCTCTCCCTATAGTGACAGAAGAAAGAATGCAAAATGGCCGTCGGATCGGGTGTATTTATAAGTTAGGGGGAATGTCCAAGTGTCCATGTGCTGTAATGTCTCAATTGGCTGTCCTGTACCCCATGATGGATGTGTCATCATAGGTCAAAGTTCTTTTACACAGTAAACACGGAAGTCTGCCGGGTGAATGGCGCCAATAGTCCGCTGAACGGGCGGACCGCGAACAGCCGAAATTCGCCGCGAAACGACCGCCAGGCTTACCGTTCGGCCATCACTAATAATGATCCCCAGAGCCTGGGGGGAGATGCCTGTGGAGAACTTGAGGTCCTGAAGGCTTCTCCCTGTCGCCAAGTAGTGCAACATGGCGATGAGCCTCTGCTCCGGAGTGATGGCTTGCCGCATGCAGGTATCCTGCCTGGTGATATAAGGGGACAGCAAAGCCAGCAGACGGTGAAAAACGGGGTCCATCATCCAGAGATAATTCCTGAAATCATCAGGATTATTCTCCCGGATCTCACGGAGCAAAGGCATGTGCGAGAACTGCTGACGCTGGCACAACCAATTCTTGGTCCACAAAAGCCTCCTCGCCATGTTCATGGACCGGGCTTGTGTGAAAGCTAAAAGCCCAACACCAAGCCCCTGCACAGCACAAACTCTACGATGAGTACGTACATGAAACATGGTTTAAAACGGTCGGCTGGTCAGAACAGACAACAGAAAGCACTGATAAACAGCAATGCCTGAAAGAACGACCTGAAAAGCAGAAGCAAGCAGACAATAAGCAATGCAATTCAAAGCGTACTATACCAAGATATAGTCCACAATGAGAAACAAATGCTTACTGACTACACGCACAGATATGCAAAGGCAAGCACAAACTGAAGAGCTGTACCGAACTGAAGCACAAATCTGAAAAGCGCGAATCATCTCTCACCAAACTTCTACTAACACGCGATAAACACGAGATCAGCAGAAGGAGCCCAAAGGGTGCCGGACGTGGTGCTGAACTTCCTTTTTCTAGTGCCGTTGTACGCTGCTTACGTCACCGCGCTCTTGGCAACCGGAACTTCCGACAACTTAGTCCAACCGTGTGTATGCAACATCACTTCCGGACCTCTTCCGGACTAAATCCGTCGGAATTAATCCGACGGATTTGGTTGCCGGAATGTCCGACCGTGTGTACGGGGGCTTAGAGATGAGCCTTCACTGTGTCCAGTAATAAAGTGCAGAGTTGCCCTGAAAAGCAAATTGTCCTGTGTCACTACACACTGTAACTTGTATGTTGCATTAGGAGGGATGAGCTGAGCCTGCGCCCATTCCACCAGTCCAGCGTACCTCTGTTACCTCGCTTCCAGTAACAGAATGGGTTCCCATGAGCACATAGTGTGGACCTCATGCATGCCCTCACTTAACTCTTTTCTTCCCGTAGCTTGTGACCAGGCCATAGATCTCCATAACGCAGGTTCGGATCCAGTTGCTATTGGATATCAACTGCTAGGGAGGGTGCCAGGATATCGACTCCATCACTATTGGAGGACCTATAACCCTACCAGGTAACACACTTAACGACTGGTTGCTTGTAGCTTGTCCCTTCACTTAGTTACCCATAGCAACTACATTCCTCTTCTTGTCTCACCGAGGTAACCATTCTGTAGTGGTGTTACTTCATAACCCATAGTGCTTTACAGATCCAGGTTCTTTGGATACTCCAGAACCAATATGCACCCTTTTGAATAACTTCAGACCAGACTTAGAACGGTTACTGTAACTTTATTGAACATGATGAGGCACACAGTTCAATATGAACAATGTCCTGTCCCTAATCTTAAATAGCATATTATAGTGGCCCAGGCATACCCCCATGAGGTGAGAGTCCATGATGGCATTATCCATGGCTTGGATGTCCTCTGCAATTCCTATTTTTTTCAGCAGCATCACATCTATACTCACAGATCAAGACCTCTCGGTACCTGCGTTCTCCCTCTCTGGACCCTAGCCACCTCCCTTTTTTTTATAGCACAGGTGGGTCGACCAGGACCAAAAGCCAAAGAACTGAGCTAAAAACAATTTATTCTTTCCCCAGCCTGGGCCAGCTGCTAGCGTATGTTTATATCTGCATACACGGGTGAGGCACCATTGCAGCTCCGGCAAATAAGTGGCTCAAGGGTCATGAGATGCAGAACCGGAGGGGATCGCAAGCCAGGTACGTCTGCCATGCTAATATGTTGTGTATACTAGTTCATTATGGCTAAATGCTCCTGGGCCCCAAATACAAATGTTTTTCTGGAGGAGTTTCATCCTGCTATAATGTTTAGAGATAATCTTTCTTCATATCTAGATATTGGATGCTTGGTATTTACTTTAATATTTATCAAATGCTGTCACCATGTCTGTTCTGTATCTTGTTAAATTGTAAGGCCGCGTACACACGCGGGGACTGTTCGCTGAAACTGTCCGCTGAAACCAAGTTTCAGCGGACAGTCCGCTCGTGTGTGGGCTTTCAGCGGACAGTTTCAGCGAACAGTCCGCTGAACAAGGTTTTTTCGGAAATTCCGAAAAACTGTCCGCTGAAACCTTGTTTCAGCGGACAGTCCCCGCGTGTGTAGGCTTGTTCGTCAAACAAAGTTGCGCGCATGCTCAGAAAGGATTTTCACGCCGAAAGTTATAATGCAGTGTATAGGACGTCGTATTTTTCGTCCCGTCGTACGTGCCGTTCACGTCATCGCGCACGGTTTCAGCAAACTGTTCGTCCGTCGTGTGTGGCCATGTCCGTCCATGCTAATTTTGAGCGGACTGTT
This sequence comes from Lithobates pipiens, assembly GCF_037356315.1. Lineage (NCBI taxonomy): Eukaryota > Metazoa > Chordata > Amphibia > Anura > Ranidae > Lithobates > Lithobates pipiens. The sequence continues at coordinate 14,348,471 of NW_027507696.1, read as the reverse complement.
TGCCGAAACTGTTTGACGGACAAAGTTGGGCGAACAGTCCCCGCGTGTATACGCGGCCTAACTCTTCTTGTACAATAAGTAGAAGGGAACTCTGTTCTTATGGTGACACTGATCATATTCCACGTGATAAGCTCCTGAACACCTGCCTATAGTTCCATTGGGGAAAATAGTAGTATCTATATATTTATGAATGTGTAGTTCTAAGGCAAAGTATTAACCAATAAATATGGCAAATGAACTCCTACTAAAGTGGTTGTAAACCCTTACAACACACTTTGACCTACAGGTAAGCCTAGATTAAGCCTTACCTGTAGGTTCAAGAAATATCTCCTATACCTACACGGTTTAGGAGATATTTGCCGAAAGACAGGCACCACTGTCTACGGCGCATGCGCCGTGGACAGCGGCGCGCAGGTGCACTGAGCGCGCCACCGTCAACGGCGATATGCCGAGCGTGGCAGCTCCCGTGCGCATTGTTGTGAATTCATGAAGAAATACATTTAATATTCACTGGCAGAGATGAAAGATTTCAGTAGGCCTAAAAAAAGGTGGATGAACTATAGTGTTGATATTATTGAACTGTGACCTCTTGGAGAACTTTAAAGCAAAGTACAAGATCTCACAGGTTTTTCCAAATGTTAAAGGGATTAGCTATCTTTTAAAGTTCTACAAGCCTGTATTGAGTGTTGCCTGAACAAAAGGGATGTTTTGTCACAAACACCAGAAAAAACTCTTATCTAGCTCCTTGAATGGACAAGGAAAGCCGTTCAAATATATATGGCAAGGTTTGGGCTATACTTAGGAGGTACCTGTGACTAAGTCATTAAACCTGAATGACCAGAACAAATATCCCATTGTCTCAGAAAGTGAGAGATCAACAAAATCGATTGTGTGAATTGTAAAGACTTGAAGGACACAACTAAGCCATTTAATCATTTATTTGAAGCTCAGAGTTCATCTCAAAACATTCTGTGAAAGGGATATCCAAGTCAGACATATTTCAAGTAATTCAAACTATATGTGATATTTGTAGGTCACCAACAGAGACATTATAATTTTAGTATCCGATGAGTTGATGGAATCGGTTATAAAGAAAATATATATGAAAGTATAGGGTTATTAGTAGAATTGTTTAGGAACAAATTAGTATTAAGACAAACATATGATCATGATATGAATGTATAAGAATTTAACCTATGTTTAGATAAACCAATATTGATTGGATACCCAAATTATACATGTATCGATATAGATAATAATTGTATGTGATATTGTTTGATATATATCTAACCTGTGTCCTTTCTAAATGGACTAAAGATTAATAGATATACATTTATAATGCATATATATCACCATTTTATGCAAGTGATTAATCAATAATTATGTTAAGCGTATTTTATATTATACTATCATTCCTGAACACTCAAGATATATTCGTTAGAACATATATAAAAAACGAACGCATATTATAGAAATAAAAATATTAACTTAAAGAGATAAAACACCAAACACATGTGAGACACCTGGTGGTTGAAGGTGCTATTACCTTAAAATCACGAGACTACTGGGAAAGGTGATCATTAAGTCTGCCTGCCAATTGGAAAGGGACACATACCCTCTAGGCAGAACTTAGTATAGTTTTATGATCTTTTTGTTTAAGAGGATATTTAAGAAACTAAAAAGATGGTCAAAGGAGGAGAGCTGGGGGAGAGAGTCAGGGGGAAGCTTAGGGACCCCCCCTGAGAAGGGACACTGGAAGACTCCCAGACAACTGACACTCATGCACCATGCATGAATACACATTTTTACATTCATGAAGATCCCTGCTCCTTGGAACTCGGAGGTCACACACAGTAATTCCTCTGTAAGAGAATCTAGGTTGAAAGCCACGGCAGCCATCTTAAAATTCCTGGTAACCAAAAATCCACACTAGTAGCCAATCGGAATGGGTAAATATACCATATTGATAAGTATATGTTTATCATCTATTCTATGTTCTCTTAAATATTGATTTTTTTGAATATTCTATTATTGAAAATATTTCTCCCGAATCAATAACCGCCTTTTAGATTTTTATCTAAATTTAATTTTTCATTATAAATTTCTTTTTGCATAGATGCCAATTCTATTGACAAGCTAATGTCTAATTTATTTCACATTGTTAACCACTTACTTACCTGCAGTATAGTAACAGTTGGACGTGTGAAATACAGACATTCTGTTTAGTCCAAAGTACGACACTTCCATTTTGAGGGTATTTCCATTAATTGTCAAAATGATCAAGTAATGCAATCTATATTTTAATATTTCATGTAAATATTTGTCTTTTGTCAACCAATAAATGTAACTATTTTGTATGATCACTCGTCTCCGTGAATAAGTTTCACATATATAGACTGTGTCATATAGATTGATTCTGTATCTTAAAAATATCTTCGTTAAAAATTACTTAATAAATATTGTGCGGGAAAATGTCTTTAAAAAGCACAACAGCATGCGCAGGAGTGACGTCATCGCGGCTTCGCCGAATGACAGCGGCGGAGCAGCGAGATCCCCCAAGAAGATGGATGCACCGGACTACAGGGGACAGTGGTGACTTCGCTGGCTCCTGTGTCAGGTAAGTGACACATAATGGACTACTATGCGATGCATAGTAGTCCATTATGCTTTACCTTTGCAGGGAATGAAAGAGGAAGTAAACTCATCAGGGTTTACTTCCTCTTTAATACCATACCATACCATAACATGCTAGATCAATATGTACTGTAAATACATACGTGCATATATGTTACCACAAATCATAATCCATAAAATGCTTCACAGACTTTTTAAAAGATTTTCAATAAATATTTAAATAAATGAACAAAGTGCTCATAACTGTGCCTTGATGTTATTTGTGCCACAAGTTTGAAACACATTTAAAACTACAGTACAGTGCTACAGTCCATAAACAAATCCTACAAATCGTCCTGTGCAATTATGCAACAAGGTGCCACTCCAGAAGTGCTTTCCACAAAAATCAGTGCTCTCCAAGTGCCGCTCCTCTCACCCCTTGTGAGCCACACTCACCGGAATTTATGTAACCCCTTATATAAATAGGAAGGTCCCAAGTACCTTTTGTTGTACCCTGCCTCTTCTCTGGGTTTCCTTCTTAGCCCTTGTACACACGGTCGGACATTCCGACAACAAAATCAGTCGAATTTTGTCCAACGGATTTTGTCCGAAACTGGTGTTGCATACACACGGTCGGACAAAGTTGACAGAAAATCCAATCGTTCATAACGTGATGACGTTATTTAGTTACAACTGGACTACGTTCAGGCTAGTAGCCAATAGAATTTGATCTGAGCATGTGTGGCACCTGGTCCGATCGGAATTCTCTACAAACAATCGGACAAAGTCCGAACGGATCATGTTGTCGGAAAATTTTTATATCCAGCTCTCAAACTTTGTTGGTCGGACATTCCGACGAAAAAAGTCAGATGAAGCCCACACATGGTCGGATTATCCGACAACGCGGTGCGATCAGACATTTTCCATCGTAATGTCCATCCGTGTGTACAAGGGCTTACACTCTTCCTTGAAGAAATATTCCTAGATCAGTCATCTATCAGACCTGCTCTCATGGAACCGTTCCAAACACGAGGTGACGTTAGCGTATCGATCAGCCCATTTTGGACTGAGCGATACGCTAACGTCCACTCGTGTTTGGAGCGGTTCCAGGAGAACGGGTCTGTCCGTATGCATCCGGCCAGCGCAACGGACTTAAGGCTTTTGATCTTTTATACACTGTAAGTGCAATTTTACTTTTTTATCTTTAGTAATAAAGGGTTTTACACTATTTGGAGTTCTATCTTTCTTCCATGGCTTTGATGTTCCTATCCTGAGTTCCTCTGGATCTACAAGAAATATTTCTGGGAGCGCTTCTCCATAACCTTTACTGGAGTGGTGACGCAAGGAGAACACTGAGGACCCCTCTTGGCTGGAAGACGAGTTTATATCCATAGGCCTTTGGTGACCCTCTGTAGTGGGGGGTCATGTCTTTCCGGTAAGCGGCAAATTTAATCGCTTTTCTGTGGTGGATTAAGCACTATTTAATTGGACTCAGCAGTGGATTTTCTATGGTTCATTTGTGGAGGACTCTATTCACAGTTTTTGGTGATTTATATATACAGACTTGCAATTCATACACTGGGTGTTTTTTTAGAGTTTGTATTATTATATATAGGTACATGCAACTTGATCTTATACTGCAAGGAATGAGTGATTTGCATGGCCTGAGCTTACAACACATACATGCATTTACTATATCATTTCATATTAATTTATGTGTAGAGGCTACTAACAGCCCACAATTTAGTTTTTATTTTTGCACAACCTGATGTTTGTGTGATTTAGCACAGCTTATTATTTTTCCTTTTGTTTTTCTGTATTTATGTGACACAGTTAAGCTGCAGCCAAATCTGTCATGTTTAGGAGCATCACATGTGATTAATTTTTGTGTTTCACATTAGCGCAGTTTTTCTCCCTTTTTTTCTACTATCCAATAAGGCCATGTGTTCCACAGCAATGGAAATGCTGTTACAGATGTGGCTCCACCCAACACATTTCATCCATACAACATTTTCAGGGATTGGTCCTGAAAACTTGTGTGTTAGGACCTGGGCTTGAACCTGGGACCTCTGGTGTGTCTGGCAGTGACTCTGCTTGCTGAGCCACCTGGAATGCTGGACAGCTCCTTGGACAATTCCTTGGACAATTCCTTGGACAATTTCTTGAATGATCTTGTCTTGAATCTTGTTCGCCTTGAACCTTGAACCCTTTGCTCCTCCCATGAACTTCCCGATTTAAGCCATGTCTCTGCACTTCCTGGTTGCCAGAATATTGTGCCTTCACCAGCCAATATCTTGCTCCGATCTCTCCTGCTGCCGACCGTATCCTCGCTACAATTCGTTACCGACATTTGGCTTGTTCCTGGACTACGCTTCTGCTGAATCCCAACCTGCAACTATTTGTTACTGACTTTTGGCTTGTTTCTCAACTACGCTTCTGCTTGATCCCTACCTGCTATATCTGCTACCAGACCCCCGGCTTGCTCACCTCCTGGTGGGACTATCCTGAGGACCGTGACCTGGCACTAACACGCAGCCAAGCCCATCTCCACCTTTGGGAGCTCTGGTGAATACCGGTTAGGGCTTAGACCCCGCACCTCAGGTGAACCCGTGTCATCAGCCAGGGTGACCTGTGTGAATATCTGCTCTGCTGCTATAGCTACTGGCCTCTGAGCCTGACTCCAGATCGTGACATTGTGTTTGATAAATGGATGTACAAATAGCCTGTGAAATAAATAATTGCAACAGCCACCATTTTCTTTTCCAGGAACTCTGTTTTCAGGAAATATATAATATTTGGGGTTTCTAAGTAATTTTCTAACAAACAATTTTGATTTCTGTATGTGTTTGAAAAGTAAAAAAATTGCTCTGGACAAATTGGGGTGAATGTCATAAATATATTTAGCTCTTTTGTGATTTTGTTGACTCCTTCTTTGTAACACCTTTTTGTAGCACACGACATCAAAATAATAAACCCTAATGCCTTTCTTCTCCAAAATGCCTTGCCTGTGCCCACCATATGGCAGTGGTTCTGAGGAAGTGCCAGGGCCATCCTTAAGGCAGGGCAAAAGGGGCAGCTGCCCTGGGCCCTGTCCTTGTTGTGGGGCCCAAAGCAGCTGCCTCATACTTGCCAACTACTCCAGTTTAAATTCCCTTGACCCTTGAAGATTTAGTCCTGTGCTGTATCCCGATATCTCAGTGTGAAGTGCTGGTGCTAATGCTGCCTAGCTCTGCCCCATTGTTGTGTACAGACGACTCACCTGCAGACCCTGTGTTTACATGTAAATAACTGGCATTCATATGTAAATGGCGGCAACATTACTAAGTAAATAGCTGCGGCTGGCAGCATTGATATGTAAATAAAGGTGGCATTCATATTTATATCTTGCCCCCTGCACTGAGGAGATGATGAACTGTAACTTCTAGCAACCAATCAGTGAGCAGTATTACTGTACAGTAATTTCTAACTACCAATTAACAAGCAGAAATTATTTTCTGTAACCTCTAGCAACTAATCAGTGAACCGTAATTTGTGCTGTAACCTCCAGCAACCAAGCATTAAGCAGTAATGATATGTTGTAAACACTGGGAACCATTTTCAATTGCTGCCTTATCTGATACAGTAAACTGATTTTAAATCTAGCTGCTATTTATTGCATGTCTCAGAGCAGGTGAAGAGGGAAATTGCATGGGGGGGGGGGGGGGGCAACAAAATTTTTGCCCAGGGTCCAATCAATATTAAAAACGGCTCTGGGAAGTGCCACTGTAAATATTTCAAGAGCTTGTCATAACAACAGAAAGGCTGTTAAAGTGGAATTAAATCTAAAGCAAAATAAAAAAACCAAGAGGGTCTCTTCTGTCATAAACCCTTCTCCCTGCCTGTTAGTGTTTGTGTAAGCTGAACTGTGCATGTGCAGATCAGTGACTTTTACATAATGACAGCTCTGTGACTAATGGGAGCACTGACACCACAGCACTGGAGGGGATCACTAGCCAGGTAAGTCTGCCATGCTAATATGCTGTATATACTAGCACATTATTCATGTCTACATATTGGATGATGGGTATATATTTTTTCTTCATTATTTTTTAAATGCTGGTGTCTCATTAATCTCTGCATGGGTACTGTATATTGATCAGAATTACAATTTTCACTATTTACAAAGCTATGGTATTCGCTAGGTTTACTAAGATGCAGTTCATGTACATGCTGTTAGTTATCTTGTTACACTGTGCATATCTTGCACAATAATATGTGGCGGATTCTTCAGGTTTCATTCCAGTGAGTTTTAAAAACACTTCTCCTTTATTTGTGTCTCTGGTCAGAGTCAGTCGTCCCCGAACAGAGCTGGCATAATATGTGCTTCCTTCATAACATATTCTCCCCAACCACACCAGCGGTTTCCTATCAGATTGTCGGACCCATTCCACACAATACATGTTAGTGCTGTCAGTGAGGGAGGCTCCGGTCACTTTACAGGTCATTTCCAGAGTCTCTGATGGCTTCACAGTCCCAGGACCAGACTCCACCATTGTGACTTGTGATGTGACATCTGAAAAATATATATTATATATTAAATTTCTAGCATCTGACTTAGAAACTTTAAATGAGTAATCTAAATAAAATAAAAATAAAAAAACACACATTGTACTGAAAACACAATAAAAAGTAACCACAGGAGATGTGTCATGTCTGAAGTTGTGTTTTGGATTCGGTTGCACTGATTCCGATCAGATAACTTTTCCTATATAACGCTCTGTATTTAAACAGAAATTTACCATGAATATGTTTTGCATAAACTGAAATGATTGGGTGAGGAGAACCGATGTTATGGTCAATTTGTTTCTAAAACAAAACTGTTATTTATACTGCAGAAAGTTCTTTTAAATAAAATGTTTACAGAAAAATAGTTTGCACCGACTGAAAAAAAGCTGAATTTATCTAAAATGACAAGTGAAGCCACACAAGTAGCATATGAGTTATTGAAAAGATAAATACCGTATATACTCGAGTATAGGCCGACCCGAATATAAGCCGAGGCCCCCAATTTACCCCCAAAAAAACTGGCAAACTTATTGACTCGTGTATAAGCCGAGGGTGAGACATGCCTGTCCATCCCTGTGTGTCCGTCCATCCCTGTGTGTCCGTCCATCCATCCCTGTGTGTGTGTGTGTCCGTCCATCCATCCATCCCTGTGTGTGTGTGTCTCCATCCATCCATCCATCCATCCCTGTGTGTGTGTGTCTCCATCCATCCCTGTGTGTGTGTGTGTGTGTGTGTGTGTGTGTGTGTGTGTGTGTGTGTGTGTGTGTGTGTGTGTGTGTGTCCAGCCTACCTTTGTCCCGAGCCTCCGTCCCGTGCCTTGCCTCCTTGCCTCCGTCCCGTGCCGTGCCTTGCATCCGTCCCGTGTCGTGCCTTGCCTTGCCCCCGTCCCGTCCCGTCCCGTGCCGTGCCGTGCCTTGCCTTGCCTTGCCTCCGTCCCGTGCCCTCTTCGTCGGCGGCCATTGTAAAATTCAAAAGCTGCGCCGCCGCCTTCGCCTGTGATAGGCGGAACACTGAATTTCCCAGCAGCCTGTGTTCCGCCTATCACAGACGTCGTATCATCCTCGTCCGTAGTACGAGGATGATACGATGTCCGTGATAGGCGGAACACAGGCTGCTGGGAAATTCAGTGTTCCGCCTATCACAGGCGAAGGCGGAGCCGGAGGCGCGGCTTTTGAATAGAATGGCCGCTGTCTGTCTGCTCGACACGCTGATCGAGCGGGCAGACAGCGATGACTCGAGTATAAGCCGAGGGGGGCACTTTCAGCCTCAAAAAAGAGGCTGAAAATCTCGGCTTATACTCGAGTATATACGGTACTATGTCATTGATTGATTTTGACAAAACTGATCAATTTAATCAAAATTATTCTGTTTATTGTGGATAGAAAATCAGATTGTAGGAAAGCAAATAATTTGGTATATAAATATGTATTTTTGTGTTATGAACACTAAATGCAGCTGTAATTAGGTGTGCCAAAAACACCCACAACATATCCAATAAGTAAAACAGTGCAAATAGTGTTTAGTAAATACAACATAATAAATATTAAAATCTGCAGGTGAACAGGACAATAATTACTTCTTATTACAAGAACATTAATCAATCACAAATTAATACACATGGTTAAAGGGGTTGTAAAGGTAAATGTTTTTTCAACTTAATGCATTCTAGGGACCCCAGAAGAGTAGGTTAGGGGCCACTCTGTGCAAAATGAGCTGCACAGTGGAGGTAAGCATAACATGTTTGTTATTTAAAAAAAATAAATAAATACTTTACAATCCCTTTAAGTGTTCATTGGTAAGCAGGCCTGGACTGGTCATAGGGCCGCATGTCCTTACAAGAGAGTTCCAGAGGGTGAGTCCGGGCCTCCTGGATAGTGATGGCCGAACGGTTCGCCCGGCGGTCGTTTCGCGGCGAATTTCCGACTTTCGCCGTCCGCGGGTTCGAACGCCTTTTTCCGTCGTTCGCCCCGGCGGACTTACGTGTTTAATGTATACAAGAACTTTAACCTTTCGTGACACGTTTATCATGTGTTACAGGACAACCAATTGAGACATGACAGCTCATGGACACTTGGACATTCCCCCTAACCTATAAATACACCCGATCCGGTGGCCATTTTACATTCTTTCTTCTGTCACTGTAGGGAAAGGATCCTGTGTGGAGTAGGGACAGAGAAAACGCTAGCTATTTGGTACACAAAAGTTCTTTTCAGGACTGGTATAGGTGTTAGGTCAGCAGCCTGAGTTTCTTTTGTCAGTTTAGATAAAGGGACAGAGCGCTGTATGCTGCTATTTTAGGGACAGCTCAGCCAGATTAGTCTTTCTTCATCATCATCATCATCATCATCATTAGCTGTTACTATCAGGTCCACAAAAGAGCTGTTCCAGCTAATCGTTCCAGCCTACTCTTTTTTGCCAATTTGTATAGGGACAGGCAGGAAGCAGTGTGTCAGGCAGTGAGGATAATTTTAAAGACTTGCTGTTACTATTAGTTCCACAAAGGTTCTTTTCAGGACTGGTATCAGTGGTACGGTAATAGGCTTGTACACGTATAATATTCTTTCTTCCAAATATAGAAAGAATATTATACTTGACTGCTGCCCTTCTGCTGCAGTCTGCTAATCATTCACAACTCACTTGTTCCACAAAGCTCTTTATCAGGACTGGTAACTTGGTCTGTCTAGGGTGCTACGGTACATAGGCTTGGGTGCGGTACAGTCTGCTGTTCTGTAAGGACCGCTATCGGTCCACAATACATAGGGTTGCCGTGCACTACTGCTGACCGCTGCCCTATACTGCAGCAGTCCTTCATTGGTATAGGGACTGACGTACAGTCTGCTAATCACTAACACACAACCTGCTTGGTCCACAAAAGTTCTTATAAGGACTGGTAACTTGGTATAGGGTGCTACGGTACATAGGCCTGAGTGCGTTACAGTCTGCTGTTCTGTAAGGACCGCTATCGGTCCACAATACATAGGGTTGCCGTGCACTACTGCTGACCGCTGCCCTATACTGCAGCAGTCCTTCAGCGGTATAGGGACTGACGCACAGTCTGCTAAACACTAACACACAACCTGCTTGGTCCACAAAAGTTTTTATAAGGACTGGTAACTTGGTATAGGGTGCTACGGTACATAGGCCTGAGTGCAGTACAGTCTGCTGTTCTGTAAGGACCGCTATCGGTCCACAATACATAGGGTTGCCGTGCACTACTGCTGACCGCTGCCCTATACTGCAGCAGTCCTTCATTGGTATAGGGACTGACGTACAGTCTGCTAATCACTAACACACAACCTGCTTGGTCCACAAAAGTTCTTATAAGGACTGGTAACTTGGTATAGGGTGCTACGGTACATAGGCCTGAGTGCGTTACAGTCTGCTGTTCTGTAAGGACCGCTATCGGTCCACAATACATAGGGTTGACGTGCACCACTGCTGACCGCTGCCCTATACTGCAGCAGTCCTTCAGCGGTATAGGGACTGACGTACAGTCTGCTAAACACTAATACACAACCTGCTTGGTCCACAAAAGTTCTTATAAGGACTGGTAACTTGGTATAGGGTGCTACGGTACATAGGCTTGAGTGCGGTACAGTCTGCTGTTCTGTAAGGACCGCTATCGGTCCACAATAGATAGGGTTGACGTGCACCACTGCTGACCGCTGCCCTATACTGCAGCAGTCCTTCAGCGGTATAGGGACTGACGCACAGTCTGCTAAACACTAACACACAACCTGCTTGGTCCACAAAAGTTTTTATAAGGACTGGTAACTTGGTATAGGGTGCTACGGTACATAGGCCTGAGTGCGTTACAGTCTGCTGTTCTGTAAGGACCGCTATCGGTCCACAATACATAGGGTTGCCGTGCACTACTGCTGACCGCTGCCCTATACTGCAGCAGTCCTTCATTGGTATAGGGACTGACGTACAGTCTGCTAATCACTAACACACAACCTGCTTGGTCCACAAAAGTTCTTATAAGGACTGGTAACTTGGTATAGGGTGCTACGGTACATAGGCCTGAGTGCGTTACAGTCTGCTGTTCTGTAAGGACCGCTATCGGTCCACAATACATAGGGTTGCCGTGCACTACTGCTGACCGCTGCCCTATACTGCAGCAGTCCTTCAGCGGTATAGGGACTGACGCACAGTCTGCTAAACACTAACACACAACCTGCTTGGTCCACAAAAGTTTTTATAAGGACTGGTAACTTGGTATAGGGTGCTACGGTACATAGGCCTGAGTGCAGTACAGTCTGCTGTTCTGTAAGGACCGCTATCGGTCCACAATACATAGGGTTGCCGTGCACTACTGCTGACCGCTGCCCTATACTGCAGCAGTCCTTCATTGGTATAGGGACTGACGTACAGTCTGCTAATCACTAACACACAACCTGCTTGGTCCACAAAAGTTCTTATAAGGACTGGTAACTTGGTATAGGGTGCTACGGTACATAGGCCTGAGTGCGTTACAGTCTGCTGTTCTGTAAGGACCGCTATCGGTCCACAATAGATAGGGTTGACGTGCACCACTGCTGACCGCTGCCCTATACTGCAGCAGTCCTTCAGCGGTATAGGGACTGACGTACAGTCTGCTAAACACTAATACACAACCTGCTTGGTCCACAAAAGTTCTTATAAGGACTGGTAACTTGGTATAGGGTGCTACGGTACATAGGCTTGAGTGCGGTACAGTCTGCTGTTCTGTAAGGACCGCTATCGGTCCACAATAGATAGGGTTGACGTGCACCACTGCTGACCGCTGCCCTATACTGCAGCAGTCCTTCAGCGGTATAGGGACTGACGTACAGTCTGCTAAACACTAATACACAACCTGCTTGGTCCACAAAAGTTCTTATAAGGACTGGTAACTTGGTATAGGGTGCTACGGTACATAGGCTTGAGTGCGGTACAGTCTGCTGTTCTGTAAGGACCGCTATCGGTCCACAATACATAGGGTTGCCGTGCACTACTGCTGACCGCTGCCCTATACTGCAGCAGTCCTTCATTGGTATAGGGACTGACGTACAGTCTGCTAATCACTAACACACAACCTGCTTGTTCCACAAAAGTTCTTATAAGGACTGGTAACTTGGTATAGGGTGCTACGGTACATAGGCTTGAGTGCGGTACAGTCTGCTGTTCTGTAAGGACCGCTATCGGTCCACAATAGATAGGGTTGACGTGCACCACTGCTGACCGCTGCCCTATACTGCAGCAGTCCTTCAGCGGTATAGGGACTGACGTACAGTCTGCTAAACACTAATACACAACCTGCTTGGTCCACAAAAGTTCTTATAAGGACTGGTAACTTGGTATAGGGTGCTACGGTACATAGGCTTGAGTGCGGTACAGTCTGCTGTTCTGTAAGGACCGCTATCGGTCCACAATAGATAGGGTTGACGTGCACCACTGCTGACCGCTGCCCTATACTGCAGCAGTCCTTCAGCGGTATAGGGACTGACGTACAGTCTGCTAAACACTAATACACAACCTGCTTGGTCCACAAAAGTTCTTATAAGGACTGGTAACTTGGTATAGGGTGCTACGGTACATAGGCTTGAGTGCGGTACAGTCTGCTGTTCTGTAAGGACCGCTATAGGTCCACAATAGATAGGGTTGACGTGCACCACTGCTGACCGCTCACCTATACTGCAGCAGTCCTTCAGCGGTATAGGGACTAAGAGTTTTGTCACAGGGTCATTTAAAAAATGACATGCAGAGGAAGAGGCAGGCCCTTCCGCAGGGGTGGTAGGGGTAGGGCAGGAGCAACAGGCTTGAGCCAAAGTGGGAAGTTGCAGAAGGTGCGTTCAATTACTTTAAAGGATGCACCAGACTTGGTTGAGTGGCTCGCTCAGCCTTACTCTTCTGCACCCTCCTCATCCTCTCGATCTGCACCCTCTTCTTCACTCTCTGCTATGTGCACCCCCAAAGACACTACCACCAACAACACGACCACCACCACCACCACCACATACCTTCCGCTTGAGTCACTGGAATTATTTTCCGATCCATATCAAGAGGACATTTCTGATGCGCAGCCACTCTTGGTATTGGATCAGGAAGAGGAGGTAGCAACAAGCGCTACTCAGCAGTCTGACGCCAGTACCCAGATCAGCCCAAGGAGGAGGTTGGTCCCCGGTGTTGCTGCCTACTCTACTTATAGCGGTGGGGAAGGTGACGTTGATGATGACGTGTCTAGTGATGTCACGTGGGTGCCCACAAGAGAGGAAGAGGAGGGGAGTTCAGAGGGAGATATGGACCAGCAGATAGGGAGGAGAAGCAGCAATGACTTACATTGCACAGCAGGGACAAAGCAGACTGCAAATGTATCAGGAGCGAGTCATCGACCATGTACGGTCACATCTGGCGCTCCCAGGACACCGGCACATGGCTCCGCAGTGTGGGCTTTTTTTAACGTGTCCGCTGCTGACAATAGCGTTGCCATCTGCAATCTTTGCAGTCAACGCGTTAGTCGCGGTAAGCCCAATACTCACCTAGGGACGACCGCCTTAAGAAGGCACATGAGCAGCCATCACCGAGCCCAGTGGGAGCAACGGAACACACAAAGCCACACTGCAGGCTCTCACCGTCCAGCCTCGTCTTCTACTTCTCCTTCTCCTCTCTCCTCACAATTGTCCTCCACTCCACCTTCCATCACGCCAAGCTCACATTTTTCTGCAAAAAGGCAGGCTTCCGTGGGCCTAATGTTTGAGCGTAAAAAAATGATGACGCCGGATAACCCTCTTGCCCAACGGTTGGCGGCTGGCTTGTCAGAACTCATAGCCCGCCAACTACTGCCATATAAACTGGTGGACTCGGAGGCCTTTCGCAAATTTGTGGCCATTGGAACACCACAATGGAAGGTCCCAGGAAGGAAGTATTTCTCAGAGAAGGGCATCCCAGAGCTATATGGCCATGTTCAGCGGCAAGTGAATGTATCTCTGGCACACAGTGTCGGTGCCAAGATACATCTGACCACAGACACGTGGTCTAGCAAACACGGGCAGGGAAGGTATATCAGTTTTACTGCCCACTGGGTGAACCTTCTGACGGCCGTCAAGCATGTAACCCGTGGCACCCGTGTAGATTTGGTTTTACCGCCACGGATTGCATGCAGGCCTGACTCTTCTTCTCCTCCTCCTACTCCATCCTCCTCCCTCTCCTCCTCAGCTGCCTCCTCCTTTTCCGCTGCTAGCGTCTCTTCCACTGCACCGCCCAAGCTCCCCAGAACCTATTCCACATGCCAGGTGAGACGTTGCCATGCCGTGCTGCGTCTGTTGTGCCTGGAAGCAAAGAGCCACACTGGCCCGGCACTCCTTTCAGCTTTGCGTTCACAGGCAGATGAGTGGCTAACACCGCTCAATTTGACAGTTGGTAAAGTGGTGTGTGACAACGGTGCCAATCTGCTTAGCGCATTGAAACAGGGCAAAATCACGCACGTGCCGTGCATGGCACACGTCTTAAACTTGGTCGTGCAGCGATTCCTTGTCAAATACCCTGGGGTCCAGGACATCTTGCGGCAGGCAAGGAAAATCTCGGCCCATTTCAGAAGATCTTACACGGCCATGGCTCGCCTTGCTGACATTCAGCGGCGACACCATCTGCCGGTCAGACGTCTTATTTGCGATTGCCCGACGCGATGGAACTCAACCTTCTATATGCTTGATAGGCTGCTCCAGCAGAAACGTGCAGTTAACGTCTACCTGTATGAACTCTGCGAAAGAAACGGTTCTGGGGAGCTGGGTTTTTTTTCACCGCGCCAGTGGCTGCTCATGCGCGACACATGCAGACTTCTGCGGCCATTTGAGGAGATCACCAAACTGGTCAGTCGCAGCCATGGCGCCATCAGTGACATGGTACCTTATGCCTTCTTTCTGGAGCGTGCATTGCGTCGTGTCATTGATCAGGCTGTGGAGGAGCAGGAGCGGGAAGATGAGGAAGTCGCAATGCTGGATGAATTCCCAGGGGGGGCTACTCTATCTGAGACAAGTCAACAACAGGAGTCTGATGAGGAGTCAGAGGAGGATGGTGCCGGGGCGGATGAGCAGGAGCAAGAAGAGCATGCTTTAAACCTTTCTGGGATCCCTGTTGTGCGAGGATGGGGAGAGGAGAATGAAGAGGACGACATTATCCTGGATGATGAGCAGGAGCCAGGCCACCACACCGCTTCCACTTTAGTGCAAATGGGGGCCTTCATGCTCCAGTGTTTTAATAGGGACCCCCGTATAAAAAGCATGAGGGTCAAGGACCAGTACTGGGTGGCAACGTACTTAGACCCCCGGTACAAACACAAAATGGCGGAAATGTTACCGCCGTCGCAGAGGGCTGTCAGAATGCAGCACTTCCAGGCCTTGCTTCGAGAAATGCTGCATTCTGCTTTTGCGTGCGCTGGCAGAGGAGCAATTCCCACTCCCAGAGAAGGATTTGCGGGTACCAATCCAACAGCGCCTGCAAGAAGAGGCCGGTTTGAAGATGTGTTGGTGACTTCGGATATGAGGTCATTCTTTCAGCCGACCCATCGACAGGTGTCATCCGGATCCAGCATCAGGGAACGCCTAGACCGTCAGGTGTCCGACTACATTGGGTTAACGGCCGATGTGGACGCTCTGAGGAGTGATGAACCCCTAGACTACTGGGTGGGCAGGCTTGACCTCTGGCCAGAGCTTGCCCAATTTGCAATCGAACTGTTGGCTTGCCCCTCATCCAGTGTCCTGTCCGAAAGGACGTTCAGCGCAGCAGGGGGGATTGTGACCGATAAGCGTACTCGCCTAGCTCACCACAGTGTTAACTACCTCACATTTCTAAAAATGAATGAGGCATGGATCTCGGAGGAATTCAACACATGTGATCAGTAGACCATGTATATGTCTATAAACAATTTTTGGAATCAAGCACACAGACCTTCTTAATTCATTTGGCTCACTTCCCTGACCCAAAAAAGCACACCGTACTATATGCCCCTACCCTCCTCTTTGAAGAGGTTGAGCGGTGTCATATTTCTACTGGGGCTGCTTATTATGAGGGGTTCCCACCATCCCTGTGCTGTGCTGACTTCCTCCTGGGTGTTCTTATTATGAGGGGCTCCCACCATCCCTGTGCTGTGCTGACTTCCTCCTGGGGGTTCTTATTATGAGGGGATCACACCATCCCTGTGCTGTGCTGACTTCCTCCTGGGGCTGCTTACGGTGCTGCTGTCAGCGCTGTATGTCACGGAGCTGCTGTCAGCGCTGTATGTCACGGAGCTGCTGTCAGCGCTGTATGTCACGGAGCTGCTGTCAGCGCTGTATGTCACGGAGCTGCTGTCAGCGCTGTATGTCACGGAGCTGCTGTCAGCGCTGTATGTCACGGAGCTGCTGTCAGCGCTGTATGTCACGGAGCTGCTGTCAGCGCTGTATGTCACGGAGCTGCTGTCAGCGCTGTATGTCACGGAGCTGCTGTCAGCGCTGTATGTCACGGAGCTGCTGTCAGCGCTGTATGTCACGGAGCTGCTGTCAGCGCTGTATGTCACGGAGCTGCTGTCAGCGCTGTATGTCACGGTGCTGCTGTCAGCGCTGTATGTCACGGAGCTGCTGTCAGCGCTGTATGTCACGGAGCTGCTGTCAGTGCTGTATGTCACGGAGCTGCTGTCAGCGCTGTATGTCACGGAGCTGCTGTCAGCGCTGTATGTCACGGAGCTGCTGTCAGCGCTGTATGTCACGGTGCTGCTGTCAGCGCTGTATGTCACGGAGCTGCTGTCAGCGCTGTATGTCACGGAGCTGCTGTCAGCGCTGTATGTCACGGAGCTGCTGTCAGCGCTGTATGTCACGGAGCTGCTGTCAGCGCTGTATGTCACGGAGCTGCTGTCAGCGCTGTATGTCACGGTGCTGCTGTCAGCGCTGTATGTCACGGAGCTGCTGTCAGCGCTGTATGTCACGGAGCTGCTGTCAGTGCTGTATGTCACGGAGCTGCTGTCAGCGCTGTATGTCACGGAGCTGCTGTCAGCGCTGTATGTCACGGAGCTGCTGTCAGCGCTGTATGTCACGGTGCTGCTGTCAGCGCTGTATGTCACGGAGCTGCTGTCAGCGCTGTATGTCACGGAGCTGCTGTCAGCGCTGTATGTCACGGAGCTGCTGTCAGCGCTGTATGTCACGGAGCTGCTGTCAGCGCTGTATGTCACGGAGCTGCTGTCAGCGCTGTATGTCACGGTGCTGATGTCAGTGCTCTGTATTACGGTGCTGCTGTCAGTGCTCTGTATCTCCTGCACCCTCTTGTTTGCCTACCCTGGTCCCTGACCTTCCCTCTCCTCCATTGCCTTCATTAGCTCCATAGTCCTGAATTGTCAGAACAATTTCCCAAATAAAAAAAAAATGCTTGTAGTTATCGATCCCAAATTCACCTCATACATGTATTATGCTATTGTCCAGGTGGTGGGACTACGTGCTACCCCCTAATAATTACCCCGTGGCCGCAAATTCGACCTAAAGGTTTGCGAAATTCGCCTCCCATTGAAGTCAATGGAGCCCGCGGCGAACGGTCGTTTTCGCGAACGTTTGTGTCCGTTCGCGTTTCGCGTTCGCGAAACGTCCCGTCGGAAGTTCGTCCATCACTACTCCTGGAGGCTATTGAGTGCTTCACCAAGCCGCTGGCCATCGAGCAGCCACTGGTGGTGATGGAGTCAAGCCTGTTCATTAACCTCATTGGCCTGTGTGTGTGTTCTGGGACAGCACCAGGGCCAGCCACTCATCCAGAGGAGGAGGCGGTGGACATGGGAACAAACATGGGTGGAAGAAGAACAGGGGACGGGGGAGAGATTGGCTGGAGAGGGGGCACACCAGACCGGCAGGAGACCAATAACCGTCTGTGAAGGTGGTGCCGGGGAAGCAGGTTGAGGATCACCCCAAATGTCAGAGCAACATGCCCGTTACTGGGGCCACAAAGTGGCTGCTTCTTTTAAATGTACTGATGTTGGCATTTTCTGACTATCACTACATGTCCCTCCAGATAAGCAGCTAAAATTTCACTAATCAGCTATTGGCACTTTTGACACCCAGTGACCTTTTTTTTGCATTTACTTGAAATCTAATTTGTGAATCTGCCCTTTCCTATCTGTATAGCAGCTAGTCTTAACTTTCTTTCTAAAGCTTCTTTTTTGGGTTTAGAGACCATGTCCAATGCTGGCTAGTGATGGACGAACTTCCGACGGGACGTTTCGCGAACGCGAAACGCGAACGGACACAAACGTTCGCGAAAACGACCGTTCGCCGCGGGCTCCATTGACTTCAATGGGAGGCGAATTTCGCAAACCTTTAGGTCGAATTTGCGGCCACGGGGTAATTATTAGGGGGTAGCACGTAGTCCCACCACCTGGACAATAGCATAATACATGTATGAGGTGAATTTGGGATCGATAACTACAAGCATTTTTTTTTTATTTGGGAAATTGTTCTGACAATTCAGGACTATGGAGCTAATGAAGGCAATGGAGGAGAGGGAAGGTCAGGGACCAGGGTAGGCAAACAAGAGGGTGCAGGAGATACAGAGCACTGACAGCAGCACCGTAATACAGAGCACTGACATCAGCACCGTGACATACAGCGCTGACAGCAGCTCCGTGACATACAGCGCTGACAGCAGCTCCGTGACATACAGCGCTGACAGCATCTCCGTGACATACAGCGCTGACAGCAGCTCCGTGACATACAGCGCTGACAGCAGCTCCGTGACATACAGCGCTGACAGCAGCACCGTGACATACAGCGCTGACAGCAGCTCCGTGACATACAGCGCTGACAGCAGCTCCGTGACATACAGCGCTGACAGCAGCTCCGTGACATACAGCACTGACAGCAGCTCCGTGACATACAGCGCTGACAGCAGCTCCGTGACATACAGCGCTGACAGCAGCACCGTGACATACAGCGCTGACAGCAGCTCCGTGACATACAGCGCTGACAGCAGCTCCGTGACATACAGCACTGACAGCAGCTCCGTGACATACAGCGCTGACAGCAGCTCCGTGACATACAGCGCTGACAGCAGCACCGTGACATACAGCGCTGACAGCAGCTCCGTGACATACAGCGCTGACAGCAGCTCCGTGACATACAGCGCTGACAGCAGCTCCGTGACATACAGCGCTGACAGCAGCTCCGTGACATACAGCGCTGACAGCAGCTCCGTGACATACAGCGCTGACAGCAGCTCCGTGACATACAGCGCTGACAGCAGCTCCGTGACATACAGCGCTGACAGCAGCACCGTGACATACAGCGCTGACAGCAGCTCCGTGACATACAGCGCTGACAGCAGCTCCGTGACATACAGCGCTGACAGCAGCACCGTGACATACAGCGCTGACAGCAGCTCCGTGACATACAGCGCTGACAGCAGCTCCGTGACATACAGCGCTGACAGCAGCTCCGTGACATACAGCGCTGACAGCAGCTCCGTGACATACAGCGCTGACAGCAGCTCCGTGACATACAGCGCTGACAGCAGCTCCGTGACATACAGCGCTGACAGCAGCTCCGTGACATACAGCGCTGACAGCAGCTCCGTGACATACAGCGCTGACAGCAGCTCCGTGACATACAGCGCTGACAGCAGCTCCGTGACATACAGCGCTGACAGCAGCTCCGTGACATACAGCGCTGACAGCAGCTCCGTGACATACAGCGCTGACAGCAGCTCCGTGACATACAGCGCTGACAGCAGCTCCGTGACATACAGCGCTGACAGCAGCACCGTAAGCAGCCCCAGGAGGAAGTCAGCACAGCACAGGGATGGTGTGATCCCCTCATAATAAGAACCCCCAGGAGGAAGTCAGCACAGCACAGGGATGGTGGGAGCCCCTCATAATAAGAACACCCAGGAGGAAGTCAGCACAGCACAGGGATGGTGGGAACCCCTCATAATAAGCAGCCCCAGTAGAAATATGACACCGCTCAACCTCTTCAAAGAGGAGGGTAGGGGCATATAGTACGGTGTGCTTTTTTGGGTCAGGGAAGTGAGCCAAATGAATTAAGAAGGTCTGTGTGCTTGATTCCAAAAATTGTTTATAGACATATACATGGTCTACTGATCACATGTGTTGAATTCCTCCGAGATCCATGCCTCATTCATTTTTAGAAATGTGAGGTAGTTAACACTGTGGTGAGCTAGGCGAGTACGCTTATCGGTCACAATCCCCCCTGCTGCGCTGAACGTCCTTTCGGACAGGACACTGGATGAGGGGCAAGCCAACAGTTCGATTGCAAATTGGGCAAGCTCTGGCCAGAGGTCAAGCCTGCCCACCCAGTAGTCTAGGGGTTCATCACTCCTCAGAGCGTCCACATCGGCCGTTAACCCAATGTAGTCGGACACCTGACGGTCTAGGCGTTCCCTGATGCTGGATCCGGATGACACCTGTCGATGGGTCGGCTGAAAGAATGACCTCATATCCGAAGTCACCAACACATCTTCAAACCGGCCTCTTCTTGCAGGCGCTGTTGGATTGGTACCCGCAAATCCTTCTCTGGGAGTGGGAATTGCTCCTCTGCCAGCGCACGCAAAAGCAGAATGCAGCATTTCTCGAAGCAAGGCCTGGAAGTGCTGCATTCTGACAGCCCTCTGCGACGGCGGTAACATTTCCGCCATTTTGTGTTTGTACCGGGGGTCTAAGTACGTTGCCACCCAGTACTGGTCCTTGACCCTCATGCTTTTTATACGGGGGTCCCTATTAAAACACTGGAGCATGAAGGCCCCCATTTGCACTAAAGTGGAAGCGGTGTGGTGGCCTGGCTCCTGCTCATCATCCAGGATAATGTCGTCCTCTTCATTCTCCTCTCCCCATCCTCGCACAACAGGGATCCCAGAAAGGTTTAAAGCATGCTCTTCTTGCTCCTGCTCATCCGCCCCGGCACCATCCTCCTCTGACTCCTCATCAGACTCCTGTTGTTGACTTGTCTCAGATAGAGTAGCCCCCCCTGGGAATTCATCCAGCATTGCGACTTCCTCATCTTCCCGCTCCTGCTCCTCCACAGCCTGATCAATGACACGACGCAATGCACGCTCCAGAAAGAAGGCATAAGGTACCATGTCACTGATGGCGCCATGGCTGCGACTGACCAGTTTGGTGATCTCCTCAAATGGCCGCAGAAGTCTGCATGTGTCGCGCATGAGCAGCCACTGGCGCGGTGAAAAAAAACCCAGCTCCCCAGAACCGTTTCTTTCGCAGAGTTCATACAGGTAGACGTTAACTGCACGTTTCTGCTGGAGCAGCCTATCAAGCATATAGAAGGTTGAGTTCCATCGCGTCGGGCAATCGCAAATAAGACGTCTGACCGGCAGATGGTGTCGCCGCTGAATGTCAGCAAGGCGAGCCATGGCCGTGTAAGATCTTCTGAAATGGGCCGAGATTTTCCTTGCCTGCCGCAAGATGTCCTGGACCCCAGGGTATTTGACAAGGAATCGCTGCACGACCAAGTTTAAGACGTGTGCCATGCACGGCACGTGCGTGATTTTGCCCTGTTTCAATGCGCTAAGCAGATTGGCACCGTTGTCACACACCACTTTACCAACTGTCAAATTGAGCGGTGTTAGCCACTCATCTGCCTGTGAACGCAAAGCTGAAAGGAGTGCCGGGCCAGTGTGGCTCTTTGCTTCCAGGCACAACAGACGCAGCACGGCATGGCAACGTCTCACCTGGCATGTGGAATAGGTTCTGGGGAGCTTGGGCGGTGCAGTGGAAGAGACGCTAGCAGCGGAAAAGGAGGAGGCAGCTGAGGAGGAGAGGGAGGAGGATGGAGTAGGAGGAGGAGAAGAAGAGTCAGGCCTGCATGCAATCCGTGGCGGTAAAACCAAATCTACACGGGTGCCACGGGTTACATGCTTGACGGCCGTCAGAAGGTTCACCCAGTGGGCAGTAAAACTGATATACCTTCCCTGCCCGTGTTTGCTAGACCACGTGTCTGTGGTCAGATGTATCTTGGCACCGACACTGTGTGCCAGAGATACATTCACTTGCCGCTGAACATGGCCATATAGCTCTGGGATGCCCTTCTCTGAGAAATACTTCCTTCCTGGGACCTTCCATTGTGGTGTTCCAATGGCCACAAATTTGCGAAAGGCCTCCGAGTCCACCAGTTTATATGGCAGTAGTTGGCGGGCTATGAGTTCTGACAAGCCAGCCGCCAACCGTTGGGCAAGAGGGTTATCCGGCGTCATCATTTTTTTACGCTCAAACATTAGGCCCACGGAAGCCTGCCTTTTTGCAGAAAAATGTGAGCTTGGCGTGATGGAAGGTGGAGTGGAGGACAATTGTGAGGAGAGAGGAGAAGGAGAAGTAGAAGACGAGGCTGGACGGTGAGAGCCTGCAGTGTGGCTTTGTGTGTTCCGTTGCTCCCACTGGGCTCGGTGATGGCTGCTCATGTGCCTTCTTAAGGCGGTCGTCCCTAGGTGAGTATTGGGCTTACCGCGACTAACGCGTTGACTGCAAAGATTGCAGATGGCAACGCTATTGTCAGCAGCGGACACGTTAAAAAAAGCCCACACTGCGGAGCCATGTGCCGGTGTCCTGGGAGCGCCAGATGTGACCGTACATGGTCGATGACTCGCTCCTGATACATTTGCAGTCTGCTTTGTCCCTGCTGTGCAATGTAAGTCATTGCTGCTTCTCCTCCCTATCTGCTGGTCCATATCTCCCTCTGAACTCCCCTCCTCTTCCTCTCTTGTGGGCACCCACGTGACATCACTAGACACGTCATCATCAACGTCACCTTCCCCACCGCTATAAGTAGAGTAGGCAGCAACACCGGGGACCAACCTCCTCCTTGGGCTGATCTGGGTACTGGCGTCAGACTGCTGAGTAGCGCTTGTTGCTACCTCCTCTTCCTGATCCAATACCAAGAGTGGCTGCGCATCAGAAATGTCCTCTTGATATGGATCGGAAAATAATTCCAGTGACTCAAGCGGAAGGTATGTGGTGGTGGTGGTGGTGGTCGTGTTGTTGGTGGTAGTGTCTTTGGGGGTGCACATAGCAGAGAGTGAAGAAGAGGGTGCAGATCGAGAGGATGAGGAGGGTGCAGAAGAGTAAGGCTGAGCGAGCCACTCAACCAAGTCTGGTGCATCCTTTAAAGTAATTGAACGCACCTTCTGCAACTTCCCACTTTGGCTCAAGCCTGTTGCTCCTGCCCTACCCCTACCACCCCTGCGGAAGGGCCTGCCTCTTCCTCTGCATGTCATTTTTTAAATGACCCTGTGACAAAACTCTTAGTCCCTATACCGCTGAAGGACTGCTGCAGTATAGGTGAGCGGTCAGCAGTGGTGCACGTCAACCCTATCTATTGTGGACCTATAGCGGTCCTTACAGAACAGCAGACTGTACCGCACTCAAGCCTATGTACCGTAGCACCCTATACCAAGTTACCAGTCCTTATAAGAACTTTTGTGGACCAAGCAGGTTGTGTATTAGTGTTTAGCAGACTGTACGTCAGTCCCTATACCGCTGAAGGACTGCTGCAGTATAGGGCAGCGGTCAGCAGTGGTGCACGTCAACCCTATCTATTGTGGACCGATAGCGGTCCTTACAGAACAGCAGACTGTACCGCACTCAAGCCTATGTACCGTAGCACCCTATACCAAGTTACCAGTCCTTATAAGAACTTTTGTGGACCAAGCAGGTTGTGTATTAGTGTTTAGCAGACTGTACGTCAGTCCCTATACCGCTGAAGGACTGCTGCAGTATAGGGCAGCGGTCAGCAGTGGTGCACGTCAACCCTATCTATTGTGGACCGATAGCGGTCCTTACAGAACAGCAGACTGTACCGCACTCAAGCCTATGTACCGTAGCACCCTATACCAAGTTACCAGTCCTTATAAGAACTTTTGTGGAACAAGCAGGTTGTGTGTTAGTGATTAGCAGACTGTACGTCAGTCCCTATACCAATGAAGGACTGCTGCAGTATAGGGCAGCGGTCAGCAGTAGTGCACGGCAACCCTATGTATTGTGGACCGATAGCGGTCCTTACAGAACAGCAGACTGTACCGCACTCAAGCCTATGTACCGTAGCACCCTATACCAAGTTACCAGTCCTTATAAGAACTTTTGTGGACCAAGCAGGTTGTGTATTAGTGTTTAGCAGACTGTACGTCAGTCCCTATACCGCTGAAGGACTGCTGCAGTATAGGGCAGCGGTCAGCAGTGGTGCACGTCAACCCTATGTATTGTGGACCGATAGCGGTCCTTACAGAACAGCAGACTGTAACGCACTCAGGCCTATGTACCGTAGCACCCTATACCAAGTTACCAGTCCTTATAAGAACTTTTGTGGACCAAGCAGGTTGTGTGTTAGTGATTAGCAGACTGTACGTCAGTCCCTATACCAATGAAGGACTGCTGCAGTATAGGGCAGCGGTCAGCAGTAGTGCACGGCAACCCTATGTATTGTGGACCGATAGCGGTCCTTACAGAACAGCAGACTGTAACGCACTCAGGCCTATGTACCGTAGCACCCTATACCAAGTTACCAGTCCTTATAAAAACTTTTGTGGACCAAGCAGGTTGTGTGTTAGTGTTTAGCAGACTGTGCGTCAGTCCCTATACCGCTGAAGGACTGCTGCAGTATAGGGCAGCGGTCAGCAGTGGTGCACGTCAACCCTATCTATTGTGGACCGATAGCGGTCCTTACAGAACAGCAGACTGTACCGCACTCAAGCCTATGTACCGTAGCACCCTATACCAAGTTACCAGTCCTTATAAGAACTTTTGTGGACCAAGCAGGTTGTGTATTAGTGTTTAGCAGACTGTACGTCAGTCCCTATACCGCTGAAGGACTGCTGCAGTATAGGGCAGCGGTCAGCAGTGGTGCACGTCAACCCTATCTATTGTGGACCGATAGCGGTCCTTACAGAACAGCAGACTGTACCGCACTCAAGCCTATGTACCGTAGCACCCTATACCAAGTTACCAGTCCTTATAAGAACTTTTGTGGACCAAGCAGGTTGTGTATTAGTGTTTAGCAGACTGTACGTCAGTCCCTATACCGCTGAAGGACTGCTGCAGTATAGGGCAGCGGTCAGCAGTGGTGCACGTCAACCCTATCTATTGTGGACCGATAGCGGTCCTTACAGAACAGCAGACTGTACCGCACTCAAGCCTATGTACCGTAGCACCCTATACCAAGTTACCAGTCCTTATAAGAACTTTTGTGGAACAAGCAGGTTGTGTGTTAGTGATTAGCAGACTGTACGTCAGTCCCTATACCAATGAAGGACTGCTGCAGTATAGGGCAGCGGTCAGCAGTAGTGCACGGCAACCCTATGTATTGTGGACCGATAGCGGTCCTTACAGAACAGCAGACTGTACCGCACTCAAGCCTATGTACCGTAGCACCCTATACCAAGTTACCAGTCCTTATAAGAACTTTTGTGGACCAAGCAGGTTGTGTGTTAGTGATTAGCAGACTGTACGTCAGTCCCTATACCAATGAAGGACTGCTGCAGTATAGGGCAGCGGTCAGCAGTAGTGCACGGCAACCCTATGTATTGTGGACCGATAGCGGTCCTTACAGAACAGCAGACTGTACCGCACCCAAGCCTATGTACCGTAGCACCCTAGACAGACCAAGTTACCAGTCCTGATAAAGAGCTTTGTGGAACAAGTGAGTTGTGAATGATTAGCAGACTGCAGCAGAAGGGCAGCAGTCAAGTATAATATTCTTTCTATATTTGGAAGAAAGAATATTATACGTGTACAAGCCTATTACCGTACCACTGATACCAGTCCTGAAAAGAACCTTTGTGGAACTAATAGTAACAGCAAGTCTTTAAAATTATCCTCACTGCCTGACACACTGCTTCCTGCCTGTCCCTATACAAATTGGCAAAAAAGAGTAGGCTGGAACGATTAGCTGGAACAGCTCTTTTGTGGACCTGATAGTAACAGCTAATGATGATGATGATGATGATGATGAAGAAAGACTAATCTGGCTGAGCTGTCCCTAAAATAGCAGCATACAGCGCTCTGTCCCTTTATCTAAACTGACAAAAGAAACTCAGGCTGCTGACCTAACACCTATACCAGTCCTGAAAAGAACTTTTGTGTACCAAATAGCTAGCGTTTTCTCTGTCCCTACTCCACACAGGATCCTTTCCCTACAGTGACAGAAGAAAGAATGTAAAATGGCCACCGGATCGGGTGTATTTATAGGTTAGGGGGAATGTCCAAGTGTCCATGAGCTGTCATGTCTCAATTGGTTGTCCTGTAACACATGATAAACGTGTCACGAAAGGTTAAAGTTCTTGTATACATTAAACACGTAAGTCCGCCGGGGCGAACGACGGAAAAAGGCGTTCGAACCCGCGGACGGCGAAAGTCGGAAATTCGCCGCGAAACGACCGCCGGGCGAACCGTTCGGCCATCACTAATGCTGGCTATTTTTTTGCTTAAAAAATCATTTTAGGCCCAAAGATTACATAAAACCTCATACATATTTTCTGAAAGCAGATGTACTAGAGAATAAAATAGTGGTAGTTTAATTTTTTTTTGTCACATGATATCAGTACAATCATTTTTTTTTCCAATAAAGATTTCATTTAGTATTATTCCAGATACATTTCCAATACAATCATTTTTTAATTGCACAATTTGTGTGGTGTGATGCTCCAACCTTCACCACGCAGACCTGCTTCGAAGTAAAAGAGGTCTGATATGGCTTTACACTCCTCCCTAATTAATATGCAGTCAAAGGTGTGCACAGCCTATTGCATTAGGGTGTGCACCGCAAAGCTCAAACACACATTTGTCCACTGACATTTATGGACAGGAGAAAAGTGTCTGTTTTTTACAAACCATCTGTAAATTTATAGATAATTGGGAACACAAGGCTGGGGTGTACACATGCTGCCCCTGCGAGGCTTTGTTTCATGACCCTGGCAGGAATTATAACCTCAGTTGCTTTCTGTGGGCACAGTGCCCACTGAATGTGACCTATTCAAGTGATTGGGGCTACTCTGCAAGCAACCCTCAACTGTGTGCAATGCAGGAGGTTGCATTATGCTAGTGTAGAGTTCTAGGGGTTAAAGCAGGTGGTGTGGAGGTGATGCAATGGGGATAATTTACTATAGCGTGTGAATTAGCGCCAATTAGCACACATTTCCACGAATTAGCTCTAAAACGGTATTCACTATAGTGCTGGTGAGAAAATACTCCCAAAATCAAATTTACTATAGTTCCCTGAAACTAAATAGCACCCAAATCTGCTGGATAATTGCACATGGAAATAATGTTTAGAGCATGATAGAATTGCCTAAATAGTACTGAAATATGTGGTATATTTAAAGATAATCTGCTTTTAAACTGTGTGAAAAAGTGATTTCTACACTGAAATATCTTTAAAAGTCTGAGAAGAGATAAATTCCCCGTTTCTGTACCACTAGGTACCAACACAACTGAGCATGCTCAGACCTGCAAATAGCTCTCATTTTAGCTCCAATGTCTTTTTCACCCGGCGCAATAGTAAATACCAAAATTAGCGCTTGGCTAAAATGTGTTTTTGAGAATGAAAATCTGCGCTATTATTTTCCGATGCAAGTTTCAGCCATTGATTCTAATGGTACAATAAATAGATACTTTTAATGTTGAAATGAAATTTATCTTTCTCTGAAATAAATGTTCCTTGCAACATTGTTGCTGCTTCTAGTTTGTTTTTTTTTTCATCTATTTTGTTTTTAAGAATGCTAGAATGTGAAATGTTTTCATGTTTTGGTAAAATATATTTTTCTCTGTCACTTTCACTTGTTACTCTACATCTCACAACAATCTTTACCCAAACTAAGGTGTCTTTACAATCCACAAAAAATACCATTGCTGATGCAAATTTAAAATGAGTCCCAATTTTTTGTGCATTTTGTTATTTCCAAATAATCATCATTTGAGCCCCAAAAATGTGATATGTGTACCAACATCAGAAATCAAAATGTAATTCCCAAAAATTTGAAGATAATATCACTATTCACTACTAATATCACTATACACTCACCCACCCACAAAGAACCAACAAATATCACAGAATAAATCAAGAATAACTCTTGAGTAATGTAATTCCATCACCTGTCCAAAGAAATGCAGTATTTGTGAGTATTTATGTGTAGGTGCTTCTCATATGTGTCAGCTCTGTGGCTTAGAGGTTGGAATTTCTGCTTAGCATCTTTGAGAGTCTGGGTTTGATTCTCAAACATGCAGTTTCATGTATAGAAGTTGTCTCATCTCCTAGGTCCTAAAACTATGTCTAAATGTAGTATTTATGTGTAGGAGGTTTACACCACCTTTGCAAATCTTGCCAGATAAACTATCTAGCCAAAAGTATTGGGACACCTGAATTTACACATGACCTTTAATGGCATCCCAGTCTTAGTGCGTAGGGTTAAAATTTGATTTGGCCCACTCTTTGCAGCTAGAACAGCTTGTGGAAGGTTGGAAGCCTGTTAAAGACTGGCTTAGTGTGTCTATGGCAATGTTTGACCATTCTTCCAGAAGTGCATTTGTGAGGCCAGGCACTGATGTTGGATGAGAAGGCCTGGCTCGCATTCTCTTCTCTAATTCAGCCAAAAGGTGTTCTATTGGGTTGAGGTCAGGCCAGTCAACTTCCTCCACCCCAAACTCGCTCATCCATGTCTTTTTGGACCTTGATTTGTGCACTGGTGTGCAGTCATGTTGGAACAGGAAGTTGCCATCCCCAAAATGTCCCCACAAAGTTGGAAGCATGAAATTGTCCAAAATGTCTTGGTATGATGATGCTTTAAGAGTTCCCTTCACTGGAACTAAGGGACCAAGCCCAACCCTTGAAAAACAACCCCACACTATAACCCCCCCCCCCCCCCCCCACCAAATGATTTGGACCAGTGCACAAAGCAAGGTCCATAAATACATGGATGAGCGAGTTTGGGGTGGAGGAACTTGACTGGCCTGGACAGAGTCCTGACCTCAACAGAACACCTTGTGGATGAATTAGAGTGGAGACTGAAAGCCAGGCCTTCTCGTCCAACATCAGTGCCTGACCTCACAAATGCACTTAGAAGAATGGTCAAAAATTCCCATAGACACGCTCCTAAACCTTGTGGACAGCCTTCCCAGAAGAGTTTAAGCTGTTGTATCTGCAAAGGTTGGGGCAACTCAATATTGATCCCTATGGACTAAAACTGGGATGCCATTACAGTTCATGTGCATTTATTACTTAGGCCAATATATTGTATATTGCTTGTGACACTGAGCATGGCTATGGACTTAGGGCTGGTTCACACCACTGAGATGCAGACACTATGTGTGAGGCCGCGTACACACGCGCGGACTGTTCGCCCAACCTTGTCCGCTGAACAGTGTTTGGGCGGACAGTCCGCTCGTGTGTGGGGCTTCAGCGGACAGTTTCAGCGGACAGTTGGCCGAACAAGGTCTTACGGAAATTCCGAAAAACTGTCCGCTGAAACAAGGTTTCAGCGGACTGTTCGCTCGTGTGTAGGCTTGTTCGGCCAACTAAGTCTCACGCATGCTCAGAAAGGATTTCCACGTCGGAAGGTTGCATTGCAGTGTATAGGACGTCGTATTTTTCGTCCCGTCGTACGTGCCGTTCACGTCATCGCGCACGGTTTCAGCAAACTGTTCGTCCGTCGTGTGTGGCCATGTCCGTCCATGCTAAGTTTGAGCGGACTGTTTGCCGAAACTGTTTGACGGACAAAGTTGGGCCAACAGTCCGCGCGTGTGTACGCGGCCTGAGGCTGCCTGCTGGCTAAGTGTGTAGCAATTCTGTCTAGCAGCAGTGGGGTTGTTAGTTCAATTCCCCAACATGCTAATGCTTGTTTTCAAGTTCATACGTTCTCCCTGTGTGGATTTCTCACCACAATCCTTAGCCCTTGTACACGCGGTCGGAGATTCCAACGGAATGTTTCCTATCGGACCGTTTTGTCGGATATTCCAACTGTGTGTGGTCTGCATCGGACTGTTTCCGTCGGAATATCCGACGGACCAACTTGCCGGTAAAATTTTCCGACAAAATGCTCCGATCGGACATACTCCGATCATGTGTAGCCTACTCCGACGGACAAGGTGCCACGCATGCACACAATAAAATTCAGACACGGAAGCGCTCGCTCAGGTAAAACTACTGCTCGTAATCGATATAGCACATTCATCACACTGCAATGTTAAAAATTCTTTCATGAAGCGCATTCTCTTGTTCTTTACAATGCTGCAAGAATGAACTTCTTTTGATGCTCATAGTCACACACACTTCTCCCAAATGTATTTCTTCAGTCTTTTTTACTCATTTCAGCAATACTATCTTTTAAATCGTCACATCTACACATTTTGTTTTTTAGTTTTTCTTTTTTTTGGGGGGGGAATTTTGTGGTTGTTTTTTTTTCATCAACATCTCCTTCTTTGACAGTTTGCTCATCTTTGCATTTTTTGGGGTGTGTTTTGTGTGTCAACTTACCACAACACCATTATTATCTTTTTTGTATTTTCTTTTTTAATCCACAGGAGGTTGTTTAGTGTTGGTGCCCCTTGTTGTTCATTTCACTTTGTATTTTTGAAATGTACCTGCCTGCTCACAAATAAACTGGCCTTTTGGAAGTAAAACACATACGCAAGTATTTCTTCAAACAAAAAAAACCTTTATTTAGGTGTCAGTAACAGATAAAGAGGGAGGCAGCGATGGAGAAACTGGGGAGATTAGCGAAGCCTTTGGCCCCCAGGGCACACATCAACTATTTAAACGCAAAAATTGGTGGCCTGAGGAGTACATGTCTGAGGGAGAGAAGTCTGCTCCTAAAGTCCAAGAAACCAGGAACAGCTGCAGATGACATCTATGTTCCCAGGCTGTGGTACTACAAGAGGCTGCATCTTCTGTCAGACCAGACTGAACCCAGGTAATCACACTGTGGTCTTCCTTCCACGCTTCCTTCCAGGCTGTGGCTGTGGTGCTGGAGGTGTGGCAGAAGGAGGAGGAGGAGGAGGAGGAGGAGGAGGGGCATGGGCCAAACCACACAAGTGTGTTGCCTGTGTGATTTGGCCCAACAGCCCATTGTTGAGGGTGTGAAGAATTAGCTCCTCACACAAGAGCTTTTGCCTCTCCTTCATTTGCTCGAGTTTGCACGCAGCCAAGGCGGCAAAGGCCTCTTGATAGGTGGGGGTGGCTTGGAGGGCCGCAGAAACCTCCCCGATCAGCCTCAGAGCCGACTCCTCCACATTACCCCCTTTCTCGCCCTTTTGCGTGGAAGGCAGAGGGGAGGGACCTGGCATTCTGTCAGGCTCCTCCGCCTGCCCACTGCCTGGCTGCCGCTTACCCCTGCCTCCTCCTGGCTGCCACTTTCCACAGCCACCTCCTGGCTGCTGCATTCCACTCCCTCCTCCTGGCTGATGTCTTCCTGTGTATGAAAAAGGGACATAGTTTTAGTTTTTGGTTCATCAAACACACACAATTTTCACATCAAGACTGTTGCAAATTGTTAACCAATAGAAAAGACTATCATTCTGAGCCCAGCATTTTTCTTTCTTGTCCCAAAGGTTTTGGCCACTACTGTCTATTGATATGTGAAACACTTTCTAAAATCAGCAATTAGTGAGCACAAATCAAGTTAACATCATTCATTTTTACTCCCAAAATATGTACAACAATACTATACCTGGCTCAAGCTGGGCTCCCCCAGTTCTTCCTGAGTGGAAGGCCCAGGTTGGGTGTCGTAAGACTCAGCGGGTGTGGAATGAAGCATAGGACGCATGGAAGGAAGAGTAGAGAGGGATTCTCGGACCTCAGCCTGGTCTGACAGAAAATGCATCCTGTCATAATACCACAGCCTGGGGACATAAACGTCATCTGCTGCAGCTCCAGATTGCATGGACTTCAGCACCTTCTTCCTCTCCTTCAGATATGTACTCCTCAGGCCACCGATTTTCACTTTTAAATAGTGGATGTCTGCCCTGGGGACCACCGGCTTCACAAACTCAACCAGTTTCTCCATCGCTGCCTGCCTCTTTAGTCTGTTACTGTAATGAGGGTGCGTCGATTGCCACAGGCAGGGCACCTCCTTGTATTTATCGATGAACAGAGGGAGGAAACTATGATCATTGAAACCGTCCATAATTTCTGTAAGACACAACACAAGACAAACCCTAATGTCAGGCTAAACTCCACTAATTCAGGCCTCAATCTAGAAGCATTATAGGCTAGTGATGTACCAAGTTCAAAATTTTACCTTAATTTGCACGATCGTCGCGTCAGCTTCTCCCTCTGTTCACAGATCGTAAGTACGACACACACGTGTTGCGTTTTATATACAGTGCGCATGCGCGAAACTCCACC
This sequence comes from Lithobates pipiens, assembly GCF_037356315.1. Classification (NCBI taxonomy): domain Eukaryota; kingdom Metazoa; phylum Chordata; class Amphibia; order Anura; family Ranidae; genus Lithobates; species Lithobates pipiens. The sequence continues at coordinate 14,315,994 of NW_027507696.1, read as the reverse complement.
CGCCCCTGACGTTCTTTCTGGACTACTCGCCGCCCCTTCGCTTTCGGCGCAGTGGGGAGAGCACATGGCGGAGAGAACGCAGGTGCGCAATCAGAGTTCCACTAACGAGGAGGAGGGTGAGGAAAGCCCGGAGCCTGAAACGTCCCGATCCAGGAAGAGAAGATTTAAGGCCTCAAATATGTCTTTTGGAGAGATGTTGGAGATGGTGGACATATTGAAGAGGACCGACTATGATGGGAAGTATGGACCTTACCCAAACCCAAATATCAGAAAGGCCAAGATCATGACTAAAGTTGTGAAGAGTCTTCCGGAAAATTTTGGGGTACGACGATCCAAGGATCAACTGAGAAAATGCTGGTCAGACCTGAAACTGAGGGAGCACGATCAGTACAGAAGGATCAAGCGTGTTCTTCAAAAAAGTAAGTAATTGTCGTGTGTTCATATGATTATTCTTGCTTGCATACTGCTCCATGTGCTTTGATTTCATGTTGTACAATTTAAAATGGCCACATTTAAGTTCATGGGTTCAATCGTTCGTAAGAAACATCGTTCTGCAGGTAAGTATTCCAGCTTAACAAAGTGTCCACAATAATGTTCTCACCTTTGAACTCAAAAAACACAATTGTACGACACTTCCAAGCAATGTTTCATATTCCTATTTTTGCCCTCTGTGTGCTAAGTATTCCTTTTTTATATTCTCATAGGGGAGAGAAGACTCGGGAAGTCTGAGGACACCAGGGACCCCACCCCTCCCAAAGAAGGCAAAATTCCAACACCAGAAGCAGAGGAGCAGGAGGAGGAGGAGGAAGGAGAGATCGTTGAAGTTGGACAAATTGTCACCACAACGGGTGAGTGTCGGAGACCACAGCTTCCGGTAAGCTCATCAATGTATGTCGGCATATTTAAAATACATGGTGTGTTTTTTTGTTTTTTTTTGTAGGTGATGTGAAAGAAGAATCACATTTTACCAGTGAAAGTGCCCAGATCCTGATTGGGGAGATAATGGGGTGCAATCGGGATTTAGAAAATATACAGCAAAACATCAATGATGTTCAAAATAAAATGAAGAACATCATTGATGTTTTGGGGAGAGTGTGAAACACCCCAAAGTAGCTAGGGTTTTCTTTTTTTGTTTTGAAACAACTTTTGTATTTTACAAAAAGCCAAATTTGGAAGATGCACAGAGTGTGTCAGCATGCGCTATCTCCCATCATGTGGGATCAATGTATGTGTTTTGTGGAAAGTGGCTGAGTTGAAGGGGTGTCAGCCCCAAAACATCTACATTGATCCCCCATGATGGGAGATAGCACATGTTGACACACTGTGTGCATCTTCCAAATTTGGCTTTTCCAGGGGTGACACCCCATGTGATGAAGGCAATATCAGCCCAGTTTGTACATACTCATGTTTGATATTGTCTTCACTTTTCAAAGTTGAACTTTGTAAGTTCCTGTGTTCTGTATTTTACGCTTTGATACATGCCTACATAAAAACACCAAGTTACCCAAAAATGACCTTAAATAATGTTTTTGATACACCCAATATGTTGGTTTGTTGTAAAACCCTTTTCTAAACGCACATGTGAATGTGCTTTGATTAAAAAGTTAAATTAGGGGCGTGGCTTGGCGCGCGCTGAGAACGGCTGCCTGAACGCAGAGCTCCGGGAGACCCGCAGTCCTTTAGCCTTTCCCTTGGCAGTTTCACGGCCGAAAATTAGCAAATCGGGGCACCACAACACGGGGACACGATCGTGCCGATCCTCAGCTCCTTCATGCACCCGCAGCATCCAGGACATTTTCGCTACTCAGACCCGCTCAGGCCGCAACATGCCGATTAAAATGGTGCTGGCACGAGGAGAGGAGGAAGAACTCAGTGATGGTTCACAGTCAGTGGCGGAGGACACGGTAAGCGGACCGGGACACCCCAATCACCCCCTCACATTGGGAGATATGACCTCCATCGCCACAGACATCAAAAACACTCTCTTTTCTGCAATTACTGACTTAAAAGCTGATTTATTGTCACTGACTGAAAAGATGACCGCCATGGAGAGAGCAGAGGGCAGGAGGGACAGAGCTATAGACAGGCTGGAAGCCACTGCTGCATCTCACTCTGCCCACTTGATTGAAATCAATCGCCATTTAGAAGACCTCAACAACAGAGGTAGAAGGAGCAACCTCAGGGTGAGGGGAGTCCCGGAGTCAGTGGGCCCTGAACAAATCCCTTCTGCCCTGAGATCGATTTTCAACAATCTTTTAGAGAACCCGGTCGATACCCCCATAGACTTGGTGCGAGCACACAGGGCCCTGAGAGCGAAGCCTTTGGACTCTGCACCCCCCAGGGATATCGTATGCTGCCTCCAAAGCTTCCCATTAAAGGAGGAGATTCTGAACCAAGCACGGAAAAATGACCATGTTTTCTTTAATGACAGTGAGATCTCCCTATTTCAGGACTTGTCCCCTATCACTTTGCGTAACAGGCGGGCGATGCGCCCTCTTCTGGATGCACTCAGAAACAAGGGGATTATCTACAAGTGGCGCTTCCCCTTTGCTTTGCAAGCTACTTTGGATGGGAGACAATTTGTTCTGCGGATGCCGGATGAGCTTTCAGATTTTTGCGCTGCCCTAAACATTCCATACACGGAGCTTCCGGACTGGTATGCGGAGTTCAAGATTCCTCCGATAGATCGTAGCCCTGTGGGCACACCCCATTCATCCCCAGCTAAACCTCCACCTAAGAGGAGAAAAACGCTCATCCCTTTCAGTTCGCCCTCCTAGACACCGTGACTGCACCTGAGGAAGCTGCGTGACTTGGAAGGACAGGTCATACTTACCCATACTGTGGGCATCACATTTTTATTTGTGTTTCCGTTGCCCTATTCCCTCGCTGAGATGACGACTCTCTCCAATGCTATGTTACCGCCTAGCTAATTTCCCCCCTCCCTCCTCGCTCGCTGATCTCAGGCTGGCTAGACTGATACCTGTGGTTTTTTTTTTTTTTTCTCAGGGTGGTTGTGGCCTTACATTTGTGGGCTGGGAGGTTGGTTGCCTGTTGAGGCTCAGACTAAAACCTTATCCACCCCTGGACTATATTTTAGACCATATCCTATGTCGAGCTGGGCCTGGAGGCCCGTTGGGGCTACGGTAGCTTCTATTTCTATAGTCACTCTGGGAGCTTCACTCGCACTGCTTCGAGTTTTTGTTCTGTTTGTTTTAGAAGCAGGTTAATGTGGTGCCACAATATCCCCCCTTTATGTATGTTTGTCTGTTTTTTGTTTTCATTCCCACATCCTAGTTGTCCCTTCCTGGTGCCGCGGGACTCTCTACAATTATTTTTTTTACGGCTGTACTTGCTGAGGTTTTTTCTCTCTGTTAATTGTCATATGCAACATATGTATTTTGTATAGTTCTGTCCTTCTTATACTGCCAAGGAACTACTACACGTGCTTCCTTTTTAGAATTGTTGGACTGCGGGACCTTCTGATTACAGCTCTCCTGTATGGAACTTAGTTTTGATATTTTTGTGCACATAGCAGATTGCTCATAGTTCAGAAGTGTCCTAGCATCCTCTGCTCGGAGTTCCTCCCACCTACCCCACAGGTGGGTAGTGCCGTGCCGCTGTTGCGACACGGATACTGCCCACATCCTATTAAAAAGCTTGCAGTTTTGCTTACTGCAGGCAGATTCTTGATTTCTATTCCCCGTTATACGGCCCGATCCCACGGGCTAGATTCCCCCCCCCCCCCCCCCCCCCGCGCATTTCCCCCCCCATCCCTTCTCTGATCTTTTCTTTTTCCTCCTTTTCCCCCCTTTCTGTCTCTTTTTCTTACAGGTTGCAAGATTGTGAGGAGCTGGAGGATTGTCTGCGCAATGGCGTGTTCAAGGCTGGGCCACAGTCACACTTTGATCTCCCACAACGTCCGCGAACTGAATACTCCGGAGAAGCGCTCTTCCTTGCTTAGAGAACTTAATAAGGTAAAACCTATGTTCGTATTTCTACAGGAAACACATTTCCAATCCACTAAAATTCCAATTCTAAGACACAAAAATTTCCCCAAGGCATATCATGCCACAAACCCCATAGCTAAGACGAAGGGGGTCATGATTTTGCTACATAAAGCGGCGGGTTTCGAGGTCACTCAGCAGCTAGTGGATCCCGATGGTAGGTACCTGTTCTTGAGGGGGACCTGGGAAACGATCCTGTTAACTTTAGCTAACGTTTATTTCCCAAATAGGGCCCACACAACTTTTTGTAGACGCCTTATTGAAGATCTCAAAAGTTTTGCAGAGGGATGTGTCTTGCTTGGAGGGGACTTTAATATACCACTTAGCCCCTCTCAAGATACGTCTACAGGTAAATCCAGTGTGACTTAAAGCACTCTGAAACGTATCAAAAATCTTCTGCACTCTATGACACCGGTGGATTCGTGGCGCACCTTAAATCCGTCCGGTAAAGACTTTACTTGCTATTCAGCCCCCCACAATAAATATGCGCGCATCGACTATATATTTATCAAGCAAAAAGATCTGTCGGTGTTACGTGCAGCGCACATTGGAATCCAAACACTCTCTGACCATGCACCCACTTCCCTCTTTATTGACCGTGCGGATCGCCGGCCGAGGCCATGCATGTGGCGCTTGAATTCTTCCTTGTTAATGGATATTGAATTATTACCAAAACTAACTAACGCTTTACGCTACTATTTTTCTGAGAATAGCTCTGATGGTCTCTCCCCCCTAACAATTTTGGAGGCACACAAGTGCGTGATGACTTGGGAGTTCATCAGAGCAGGGGCTATCCGCAAGAGGGAAGCAGAAAAACGGATTAAGACCCTATCAGCCAAAATTGTGGGTTTGGAAGCCCAACATAAACAATCCCTGGACTCTCAAAAAGCACAAGAACTTATGGCGACACGCGACGAGCTCCGAGATATTTTGGAAGCTAGCAGTAAACGAGCTCTCTTCCTTAAGCACAAAATCTATTACGAACGCGGAGACAAGGGAGGGAAATTCCTGGCTAGGGCGTTAAAGGAGGCCTCCTTAGCTAACACTATCATGGCGATTAAAACCGTAGACGGCCAATTAACGAATAGAACGGATAGGATAGCGGAGAGTTTCCACCATTTTTATTCAAAACTCTATGACATTCCCCACCAACGCAAACCTGGGGAGTTGGGGGCAGACAGGAATCAAATTATTCAGGACTATTTGCGGCAGAGTGGTCTCCCCACACTCTCCCCAGAGGATGCAGAGTCTCTAGAGAGACCGATTTCCTCGGAGGAGCTACTGAACACCATCATGAATCTTAAGTCCGGAAAGAGCCCAGGACCTGATGGGCTGTCGGCTCCCTACTATAAGACATTTGTGAATATTTTGGAAACCCCGCTTTTAAAAACACGTAATTTTCTTATGGATCCTCACCAAATTCCCACCACGTTCTTGGGGGCACATATTACAGTGCTCCCTAAACCAGGCAAGGATCCGTCGGATTGTGCTAGTTACAGGCCCATTTCCCTCCTCAACTTAGATTTGAAAATTCTGGCCAAGATAATAGCGAACCGCTTACGCCCCTTTCTATCCCACATAATTGGTCCGGAGCAGGCTGGGTTCATGCCGGGGAGGGAATCCAGAGACAATGTGACCAAGGCCCTGAACTTGACACACCATTGCCACAGATTGGGACTTGAGGGCCTTCTCCTGTCTACTGACGCGGAGAAGGCCTTAGACAGGGTCGCGTGGGACTACCTGTTGGCAACCTGCGCTCACATAGGTTTGAAATCTTGCATGCTGTCCTGGATCTCCTCCTTGTACAGGAACCCCACGGCACAGTTAAAAATCAATGGAACCCTATCAGAACCGGTACATATTAAAAACGGGACTAGGCAGGGCTGCCCTCTGTCGCCTCTCCTATTTATACTCTCATTGGAACCTTTCATACGCGTTGTTAATCTAACTCCCGATATCACTGGCTTCCAAGTCGGCTCTAAAACCTATAAAACGGCGGCATACGCTGACGATCTATTGTTTTTTCTGACACGGCCCCACGCGTCCATCCCCAACCTATTAAAGGCATTCTCTATCTATGTCTACATTTCTAATCTTAAGATTAATTATACCAAGTCAGAAGCCATGAAAATTTCGCTCTTGCACGAGATTTTAGCCCAGGTACAGACAAACAATTCCTTTAAATGGGTGGTAAGTACGCTCAAATATTTGGGAATCTTGCTGCCTCCTCAGCTTAGCAGTGTCTTCTCCAAAAATTTTACACCCATGCTGCAGCGGATTCAATCCGATTTAGCTAAATGGTCCCTTAAGTTCTTCTCTTGGTTTGGGAGAGCGGCCATAATAAAGATGGTGGTACTCCCTAGACTGCTTTATCTTTTTCACACTTTACCAGTCACGATACCGGCCAGTTTCTTTAAACAGTTACAATCTGTACTCTGGAAATTTGTATGGGCCGGCAAGAAACCACGCATTGGCCTTCGTCTGTTGATGAGGCCGAAAGCAGTAGGAAGCTTAGGTTTCCCGAATTTCAAGCTTTACTATTACGCCGCATATTTGGCCAGAGTTATAGATTGGCACTGTCACTCTGAAAATAAGGACTGGGTGGCTTTAGAAGAGACAGTTTCCCACACCCCTTTAAAATTCTCCCCGTGGATACCCTGGGCTAAATGCCCCCCAGAACTGTTGCAGCACCCTCTTGTCAAAGCAACTTTACAGGTCTTTCACAAAACCACCTCAGATTATCAGATTGCTACTTCACCGGGACCCCTGACCCCCTTGTTGAATAACCCGGATTTCCCTCCGGGAATGGGCACAAGCACATTCGCCTTGAGGGGTACATCACCCCTTCTGGCTCTACATATGACGCGGTCCGGACAGATCCTTTCTCATGATGACTTGCTGGGTGACCTCGAACCCTTTTGGAATTATAGACAGGCTCGTCACTACATACTTGCGCCCTTGAGACAGAAGGAGGTGTTGAGAGACCCTACCCCTTTTGAAGCTATTTGCTTGGAGGGCAAACCTGTGGAGAGGACAACGTCACGTATGTACACATGTCTCCAGCGGCACGGGTATACGGACTCGGTCCGTTTTAGGGAACAATGGGAAACGTCGCTCCAGACTCACTTTACGGACCTGCAGTGGCAAAACGCATGTATTTTGGCACATAAGTGCTCTATTAGCACTAGGCTACAGGAAAACTCTTATAAGCTATTGTCACAATGGTATGCCACCCCAGAGAAAGTAAAGAGATGGTACCCTGCTTCCTTTGTTGGAGGTGTGGTGAGGCTAAAGGAGACATGTTGCACATATGGTCGAATTGCCCCCGGATTTCTGTATTTTGGGGAAAAATTTGTGATCTAATTTTACGCATTACGAACACGACCCTACCACTGACACCGGTATGTTGCCTGCTACATATTTCTGATTGTCCCCTTGGTAGATACAAAAGGTCCTTAACAAAGCACCTCCTTATTGCTGCTAAGTCCCTGATTCCTAGGTATTGGAAGTCAACCTCAACCCCATCAGTTGGAGAATGGCTGAGGGAAGTAAACTGTATATTTGCAATGGAGGAGACTCTGGCTATAGCCAATGAATCTTCTGAAAAATTTCACAATACTTGGTCCCCATGGGTTCAGTTTAAATATTCAGACGCATTTGATAGCTTGTCCACGGGTTGAGGGGTTCCTCGACCTTAGTGGATCGTCTAGCTAGGCCTTTGTCTGGCCCATATCGGAAGGCGTTGGTGAGAACTCCTCTGTGAAGGTTGCCTTGGAACACAGTCTTGCTCCTTCTTTATTTCCATTTCTTCTCTATTCTTTTCTACCCTCCTTTATGTCCCCTTATACCTCCCCCCCCCTCCCTTAGCACAACTTATCTGTAGGATACATGTTTAATATCAGTTCTCAGGATATTGTACTGTTTAAGTAGGTGCTGTTACATAAGTCTTTCCGGTATTCCTTTTTTACGAGTGATGTTACAATTGGTTTCAGATCCATGAGAGTCCATGGTTATGTCAAAGTTACTGGAAGACATTTATAATTGTCATGCAATATTTGTTTACTGAAATTGCATAATGTGATTTCTTTTGCCTGTTATGTTACTTCACGTGAATAAAAAAAATTTTATTGGGAAAAAAAATAAAAAGTTAAAATATTGACTATGTGTGGCTTCCTTTTTCAATGCGCAAAAGCAGTATTTGGAGTAAAATTGTTGTTTTCGGTGACAATGGGTGTTATTTACTAAAGGTAACTCCACTTTGCACTCCAAGTGCAGTTTCAGGTGTACTTTTGCAGTGCACTTGTAGTGCATAGTGGATGTGCCTTTAGTAAATAACACCCACAGTGATGTGTTCATTTTCACAATCATGCCATTTTCATGACCCCACATATTTCTGCCATGGTGCTGAAAATGAGCAAGATTTTGGTCAGTAATGCACTACATACATTAGTTAACAAAAACAAGGTGTGTGTGTAGCAGACCCACAACATAATAAGATTATCTGAAGAAGAGACTGTCCCCTCAGCTCGCTCAGAACTTGGGTTTGCACTGTTGTAGAAAAAGGCACAACAACAAAAATCTAAAATTTACCTAGGAGACACCTAAAACCAAGCCAAGCAGTAAATGAAAACAAAGATTATTGGAGTTTCAAAGAAAAATGTATTACAAAAATGCCACTCAGACATTGTCTGGAATATCAATGGCCCCCCTACCCACAAAGTACTCCATGTATTGGGTTCGGACCTCACGGGCGCTTTGGGGGAGCAAGCCAGGACGAGCAGCTTCAAGGCCCGTGAGATTGTCATTTTCAGGCAAGTCTGCATCTGGGCCAACAGAGACCACGTAGTTTGCTGAATGTCTTTTGAAGAAATTGTGCAGAACACAGCAGGCAAGCACTATGTGATTGAGTTTATATTCAGCCATGTGGATTGGCATTAAAAAAAGGCAGAACCGGCTGGCCAGTATTCCAAAAGTGTTCTCCACCACTCTTCTGGCTCTGGCCAGCCGGAATTTAAAATCCTCTGGTCTGGGGTGAGGGTCCTCATTGGGAAAGGCCGCATCAGATGGTTTGTCAGGGCAAACGCCTCATCCGCGACGAAGACGAACGGGAGTCCTTCCTGATTCTCCTCTGGGGGTGACAAGCCCAGACTGCCACTCTGGAGACGCCAGTAGAATTCTGTCCGTGCAAACACTCCACCATCCGACATCCGGCCATTTTGCCCCACGTCCACATACAAGAAGTCATATCATAGGTCGCAGACACCACCGCCAACATCACAATACTATTAAACCCCTTGTAATTATAATAGTGCGACCCCGAGTTGGGGGGTGGGACGATGCAGACGTGTTTCCCATCAATTGCACCTCCACAATTGGGAAAGTCCCAACGACTGGCAAAGTGGGAGGCCACAGTTTGCCACTCCTGTGGTGTTGAAGGAAACTGTGGAGTGAAACAAGACAAAAAATTTGTAATTTTGCACATCAACATTGCAAGCACATTATACACCAACATTTTTGGCCAAGATCATTATAACATTTTGGGAAATGAGTATTTAAAGCCTAAAGTATAAGGTTCCCTTATCAGAGTCATCACCCCCCATCCCCCCCATCTGATGGGCCCTTGCAAAAAATGAAGGGGGGGGATGTTTTGGACAGGTAACCCTCTCCACTTGATTGAGAGCTGAATGCCTAAATAATGTGCGATACTTTGGGAAGCCCCTCCTTACTTACACTATTGGCAGCCCACTGGACAGGTAAGAAGTGTCATAATAGCAAAAATGTAAAAAAACAGAAGCACATTTTGACACATTACATATCAAGATAATAATAGGGGGAGGGGGGAATGATAGCATTTGAAAGTATTGAGGAAGGCCCTTGCACTACATGCTTTGGTGAACTCCTCCATAAATGTGGCCATAAAAAAGGTAGGTATAGTGTGTATTGGGTTTGGTAAAGTCAGCAGATAGAGGATTGCTATCAGCTGACCTAGCAGTTGGGGGGAGGGGGGTTCCTGATGAGTTTGGCCCAACCAAAAAAAAAAAAAAAAAGTCACTCCGCATGAATTGAAGCACACACATAACATTTGTAGACATTTTAGGGGGTGTTTAGGGGAAAGCAATACTATGGAGCTGACAAAAGACATTGGTAAGTGACTAAACTATAGTTTTATGGGCCAAGAAGAGCATGGTGGGGAAGTTAGTGAGGCAAATATGCCTGAGGACAAAGGGGCAGAGCATATGAATTAGAGCATATTGCAATCATGGTAATTAGGGAATGAGGAAAGAAATGCAAGACATTAGCAATCATTAAATACATAGAATGTGATGTTAAAGGAGAAAACTTACCTTCATATAGTCCTTCTGCAGGACCTGAATGATGGCAGAACAGGTCTCTGGAATAATGATCCCCAGATCCTGGGGGGAGATGCCTGTGGAGAACTTGAGGTCTTGAAGGATTCTCCCTGTAGCCAAGTAGCGCAACGTGGCGAAGAGCCTCTGCTCCGGAGTGATGGCTTGCTGCATGCAGGTATCCTGCCTGGTGATATAAGGGGACAGCAAAGCCAGCAGATGGTGAAAAACGGGGTCCGTCATCCGGAGATAATTCCTGAAATCATCAGGATTATTCTCCCGGATCTCACGGAGCAAAGGCATGTGCGAGAACTGGTCACGCTGGCGCAACCAATTCTTGGTCCACAAATGCCTCCCCTCCCTGTTAATGGCCCGGGCTTGTGTCAAAGTAAGAACCCCAACACGAAGCCCCTGCACAGCACAAACTCTACGACGAGTACGTAGACGAAACATGGTTTGAAAACGGTCGGCTGGTCAGAACGGACAACAGAAAGCACTGATAAACAGCAATGCCTGATAGAACGACCTGAATAGCAGAAGCAAGCAGACAATAAGCAATGCAAATCATAGCGCACTATACCAAGTCCACAATGAGAAACAAATGCTTACTGACTACACGCACTGATAAGCAGATACGCAAAGACAAGCAGAAACTGAAGAGCAGTAGCGAACTGAATCACAAATCTGAAAAGCGCAAATCGTCTCTCACCAAACTTCTACTAACATGCGATAGACACGAGATCAGAAGAAGGAGCCCAAAGGGTGCCAGACGTTGTGCTGAACTTCCTTTTTCTAGTGCCGCCGTACGTGGCTTACGTCACCGCGTTCTTGCCAACCGGAACTTCCGACAACTGAGTCTGACCGTGTGTATGCAACATCACTTCCAGACCTCTTCCAGAATTAATCCGTCAGAATAACTCCGACGGATTTGGTTGTCAGAATCTCTGACACTGTGTACGGGGGCAAAGACATACTGGCGTTGTATTTGGCTCCTGTTGAAATAGTCTCTAATGTAAGAAGGCTAATTTTGGACTTTCGATTGGAAGCTCATTACAGCCAGGGACTGATGTTAATGGGGTTATTTATGAAAGGCAAATCCACTTTGCACTACAAGTGCAAACTACACTTGAAATTGCACTGAAAGTGCACTTGGAAGTGCAGTCACTGTAGATCTGAAATGAGGGGAAGCTCTGCAGATTTTATCATCCAATCATGTACAACCTAAAATGCTGTTTTTTATTTTCCTTGCTTGGCCCCCTCAGATCTACAGCGACTGCATTTCCAAGTGCACTTTCAGTGAATTTTCAAATACACTTTGCACTTGTAGTGCAAAGTGGATTTGCCTTTCGTCAATAACCCCTAATATTTGTTAGTACTAATCATGCCCAGAGACATTTCAAATTGTAGGGTTTACACTGCACAGGTACATATGCTTAGAAAACTGTTGCTTTGTGGATGCAAATACACTTTGATCTTTGGCCTGTAGTTGGATATTTGATGCACATAGCCAAGGGCTAACACAGGTGCAAATAGTATTATGTGTTCCTGCCCATCAGATGCAATCACTTTAGACATACATGAAGAGACAGATTGAGACCCCTTTCACACCGAGGGCGTTTTGCAGGCACTATAGTGTTAGAAATAGTGGGCTTTCAGACTGGAGCAGTGCTCTGGCAGGACATCAGGAAAAGTCCCGCCAGCAGCTTCTTTGGAGCAGTGAAGGAGCGGTTTGTTTAGCGCTCCTCCACCGCTGCTCCCCATTGAAATCAATGGGGCAGCGCTGCATTACCGCCGGCAAAACGCCGATATTGCGGCGTATTGCGAGTGGTTTCAACCCTTTCACGGCCACTAGCGGGGGGGTAAAAGTGCCCCAGTAGCAGCCGAAATGGGCTGCAAATTGGACGGTAAAACGCAGCAAAAAATAGCGGCGTTTTACCGCCGATGCTATGGTGTGAAAGCCATCTGAAAGATACTGGTGGGCGCGTTTCAGTGTGCTAACAATACAACCTCTCTTATATAAATGGCTGCAGTAGGGGGGGAAGAGAGAGAGAGATTATTAAAAAAACAAAACTATTAGTTAAACCTCTAAGTTTAACTCATTTTTTAAATTTTTTTACTTTAACTTTAGCAATTTAGAAATTAGATGAAAGGTTTAGTGCTGGGAAATCCTTTTTGAAAGATAAAAAGTGCATTTTATATACAACTATACAGGTCAGAACAAAGGGACAAATGAGGAGAAAAGAGGGACAGAGAGACTTTGTTACAAATCAGGGACAGTTATGACCTATGTGATTTCACTAGACATCTGTGCAGTAAAGTCTCTGAAATCGCTCACAAAGTCGGGCTGAGTCACACTTGTGCAACTTTGGACATCAGAGTCGCATGACAAGTCATACCCCATGATTTTCAATGTGTACCATTCATATCAGTGTGACTTCAAGTCACACTGAATTCAATGTAGTCCCTGTACTACTTTGGTCTGACTTTGATACGAGTTGAGATCCATAGACCTCAAGATTACACAAGCATTGCTTAAAGTCGCATTACAATCTCACTTTCAGGTCGCACAAGTATGAGAGGGGCCTAAGTCACTATGCTGAGTACTATTATACCTAGAATATAAAGTAGTCCCACCATAAAACACTAGTAAATGTTGTATGTTCTCAATAGGGATGAGCCGAACACCCCCCGGTTCGGTTCGCACCAGAACTTGCGAACGGCCCCCACGTTCGTTACGAACGTTAGAACCCCATTGAAGTCTATGGGACTCGAACGTTCGAAATGGAAAGTGCTAATTTTAACGGCTAATATGCAAGATACTGTCCTAAAAAGGGTTTGGGGACCTGCCTCCTGCCTCAGGGGACATGGGTCAATGCAAAAAAAAGTTTTAAAAACGGCCGTTTTGGCGGGAGCACTGATTTTAATGACGATTAAAGTGAAAAAAAAAAGTGAAATATTCCTTTAAATATGGTGCCTGGGGGGTGTCTGTAGTATGCCTGTGAAGTGCCACGTGTTTCCCGTGTTTAGAACAGTCCCTGCACCAAATGACATTAAACGGAAATAACACCATTTAAAACTGCTTGCGGTTTTAATGTTATATCTGGTTCCTGCAATATGGTTGAAAATCATTGAGAAAAATGGCATGGGTAGCCCTCCCTGCCCATTACCAGCCTATTTGGGTCTTGTACGCATATTAAGGGGAACCCTGTACCCATATTAAAAAAAAGGAAATGCGTGTGGCCCCCAGGCCCTATATACTCAGAACAGCAGTATACAGGCGGTGCAAACAAGACAGGGACTGTGTAGGTTTGTTGTGTTAAAGCGGGAGTCCACCGGGACTCCGCGTTTTTATTTTTATTTTAAAAGCCAGCAGCTACAAATACTGCAGCTGCTGACTTTTAAAATAGTGACACTTACCTGTCCAGCGCGCCCGCGATGTCGGCACCCGAAGCTGATCGCTAGGTCGTCTGTCGGGTCCTGCCGCCGCCATCTTGGGTATGGGAATCAGGAAATGGAGCCTTTCGGCTTCATTTCCCGGTTCCCTACTGCGCATGCGCGAGCCGCGCGGCGCAATCCGGACGGTCCCCGCTGCCTCTGGGAACTGTGTGTTTCCCAGCAGGCAGCGGGGCACTTGCGCAAAGGGGCGGGCAGTTGCGGAAAGGGGCGTAATCTACGCCCCTTTCCGCAGACAGCTATCCCGGAAGTGGGTGCAGTTACCTGGATTATCCAGGTAACTGCACCCCCCTCCCCCCTGAAAGGTGCCAATTGTGGTGCCGGAGGGGGGGAGGGTTCCGATGAGCGGAGGTCCATTTTAGGGTGGACCTCCGCTTTAAGTTGAATCTGTTTGTAATTTTCAACTGGTACATTTTTAAAGTGTAGCTCCAGTCAAAAAAACTATTTTTAGGCTTTTTGGAAAACATAGGGAAGGGTTATCACCCCTGTATAATTTGTTTTGTCGTCCGTCTTTTTTCATCTCACTTGCTGCTGTCTCCTTGCGTTTGCAAGTAGGAGATGTTTGTAAGTTGGATGTTTGAAAGTAGGGGCCTGCCCTATATTATAGCGGTATGTACTGGGTACAGAGCACGCAGACAGCACGCACTATCTCCTAACACTACTGACTGCAAGCTCTATTTTTAACCACTTGACCACTGGGCACTTAAACACCCTTAATAACCAGACCAATTTTCAGCTTTTGGTGCTCTCACATTTTGAATGACAATTACTCAGTCATGCAACACTGGACCTATATGAAATGTTTGTCCTTTTTTTCACACAAATAGAGCTTTCTTTTGGTGGTATTTAATCACCTCTCAGTTTTTTATTTTTTGTGCTATAAAAGAAAAAAGACCGGAAATTCTGCGAAAAAATGAATTTTTCTTTGTTTCTGTTATAAAATTTAGCAGATTAGTAATTTTTTCTTCATAAATTTTTTTTTACTGGTTACATGTTTTGAGTTGCAGAGGAGGTCTAGGACTAGAATTATTGCTCTCGCTCTAACGTTCTCGGCGATACCTCACATGTGTGGTTTGAACACCGTTTTCATATGTGGGCGGGGCTTACGCATGCGTTCGCTTCTGCATGCGAGCACATGGGGACATGGGCGCTTTAAATTTTTATTTTTTATTTTTATTGTTCATTTTACTTTATTTATTTTAGTTTGACATTTTTTTCCCCAAAAATATATTTTTGATCACTTTTATTCCTATTACAAGGAATGTAAACATCCCTTGTAATAGGAATATGGGGTGACAGGTCCTCTTTACAGTGAAATCTGGGGGTCAATATGACCCCACATCTCACCTCTAGGCTGGGAAGCCTGAAATAAAAAATAAAAAAAAGATTCTGGCTTTGATCGTACTGGCGAGTTGGTAGAAGCACCGGAGGGCGGTGAGGGGTGGGGGGCGTCTATGGCTGGGTATTTCAGGGTATCACTGAGTATGGCTGGGTATCTCCGAGTATGGCTGGGTATAGCAATTTATGGCAGGGTATTGCAGAGTATTGGCGGGGTATTGGCGGGGTACTACAGAGTAATAGCAGGGTACTGCAGAGTATTGGGGAGTACTACAGAGTAATGGCAGGGTACTGCAGAGTAATGGGGGGTACTGCAGAGTAAAGACAGGGTACTGCAGAGTAATGGCAGGGTACTGCAGAGTAATGGCAGGGTACTGCACTGCAGAGTAATGGCGGGGTACTGCAGAGTAATGGCAGGGTACTGCACTGCAGAGTAATGGCGGGGTACTGCAGAGTAATGGCGGGTACTGCAGAGTAATGGCGGGTACTGCAGAGTATTGGGGGGTACTGCAGAGTAATGGCAGGGTACTGCAGAGTAATGGCAGGGTACTGCACTGCAGAGTAATGGCGGGTACTGCAGAGTATTGGGGGGTACTGCAGAGTAATGGCAGGGTACTGCAGTGTAATGGGGGTTACTGCAAAATAATGGGGGGTACTGCAGAGTAATGGCAGGGTACTGCAGAGTAATGGCAGGGTACTGCAGAGTAATGGGGGGTACTGCAGAGTAATGGCAGGGTACTGCAGAGTATGCACTGGTATTGCAGAGTATTGGCAGGGAATTGAGGGGTTAAATTCGGTGAGCAGTGATGTGGGCACTGCAGATGCAGCCCACATCGCTGCTGACACCGATCTCTTTCCCCTCCGCTGTACCGATCGGTACAGAGAGGGGAGGGAGGAACCGGCGTCATAACATGACGCCGGTTTGTTTACAAGTGATCACTCCGTCATTTGACGGAGCGATCACCTGGTAAACGGCCGAAACGAGCGGCCGTTTACCGTGATCCGTGATCCGTGATTACCAGGACCCGGCGGTCACGGATGCTCTCGAGTGCGCGCCCCAGGGGGCACGCGAGAGCAGAATTCTGGGAGGCCGTTAATTAACGGCCTCTCAGAGTTAAACAACCGCCCTGAAGCCGTTAATCGGCAATGGGCGGTTGTTAAGTGGTTAAAGATAGATCACTAGCTAGCTATATAGGTGAGGTGAATATAGTGTAGTGGTGTATACTGCGGTCAGGGCACAGACAATAACCACTACACAAGAGCAAGATAGGAAATCAGCCAAAAACGATTGGTATGTAACTGTGTTGAAGGTACACAGAACAACCACTGCTTCAGATGCCAACACACTATACGAGGCCGCCTCAAAGGCGGCCTTATATAGTGTGGGGCGTGCACTACACAGCCTGAGCTATGATTGGCCACAGGCAGGATGCCTGTGGCCAATCATGGCTCTCCTCGCTGCTGGCGCTGCGATTGGCCAAGCATGTGGGGTCACAGTGCATGCTTGGCCAATCATGAGCCAGCAATGCACTGCGCCATCGCAGTGCATTGTGGGCCGTGCGCGCCATACGAATTTTGACGCGAACGGACCAAGAGTTTGGATTTCGCCGAACGGACGAACAGCCAATGTTCGAGTCGAACGTACGTTCGACTCGAACACGAAGCTCATCCCTAGTTCTCAATATAATTGTGCTCAAATGGCTGAAAATCACACAGATGGTATTACCTACTGAAAGCTTGCATTAGTCTCAGCAGCATATGCTGAAAAGAGGCGAATGCCTATTAGCCAATGCCACATCAGCATAAGTATGGTTGTTACTATAATATTAATGCCTGAAATGCAAAACATTATTCTATAGAATCAAACGTTAGTAAATATTTTTTCTCTGTAGGTATGTGCTCAGCTCTGTAGCATAGCGGTATGCCCTGCTGCCCTCAAAAGTTCAATCCATGACTTCAAGTCCCACTGACTGTGTCATCTCCTGAAAGTGTACATTGTACTCAGCAGCATAATTAGCCAATGCACATCAGTTTGGTTTATTCCATATTTTAACTCTTCAAATGCGTGCAATGGTATGTACTTATTCAATAAAATTGTGTTATGGAATTCCAGAATTCAAGGAAAAAAAATGTCGTAGGGTCACCCCCCCCCAGTACATACCAGGTCCTTCGGGTCTGGTATGGACTTTAAGAGGGACCCCACACCAAAGTGTAAAATCAAATTGATGTGGGGCCCCCCAAAATCCATACCAGACCCTTATCTGAGCATGCAGCCTGGAGATCAGGATGGGGGGGGGGGGGACAAACGAGCACACTCCCCTTCTTTTTAAATATTTTTAATTTTATTTTCCACATTTACAAAAGACAATGAAAATGTTCTTGTACATACTTTTATGAACCGGTTTACATAACATTCATAATGATATTCAATATTTTCAAAATTCATATAAAAACAAGAAGAGAAAGGGTTTACATTGGGTACCCGACTGGATAGATCCTTACTATACCTCCATAGTAAGAAAAAAAAAGGGGGGGGGAGACAAGCTTTCTACACCCCTGTGACCTATATTATCACCTTATAAATTCTATCTTGACCTTACTATTTCCTCTTCCCCGTGACTATTTTTCTTAATTTCAATATGTAATATGTGTAAGGTGGGGATTCCTCTCCCTCTATCCCCACTCCCTTCTTCCATAAATTTATATGACTATTATCTTAAAAAAAAAAAGGAAAATATCCGTCCCCCCTCCCCTTTCCCCGCCCCCCCCCCCAAAAACATGGGTAATGGAGTAGAAGCGTCCAGCGACAAACCCCTAGGCGCTCTCTCCATCCCCCATAATTCCCGAATAAGTCGAAGACTTTCTAAATTCCAACCAGTTCTTCCAAGTATCCTGAAATCTTGTTCCTACTCCCTTTTGAAGATGTATTAATTCTCCCATAGTCCTCATTCTATCTATTTCTCTAAACCACTCCCCTATCCCTGGTATTTCCTTTATTTTCCAATATCTCGGGATTAATGCTTTCGCTGCATTCAGCAAGAATGGAGTAAGTGCTGCCCTGTATTTTTCCCTAGGGCCCCCCGTCGGATGAAACAAGCATTTCCAGGGATCCAGTTCTATTTATGTCCCAACGATCTTTTTAATTAGGTCCAGCACTTCTTCCCAATATGACTGAATTGAGCTACACTGCCACCATATATGGGCATGAGTTCCCTCCTTCCCGCATTCTCTTCAGCATAGAGGTGATAAGTCATGATTCATTTTATGCATTTTGGATGGAACATAATACCACTTAACCATTCATTTATAATTCATTTATTTTATCCTTGTGTCCATTGAAGTGGAGTGGACATAGTACATAACTTTCCCTTTCAGCTTTTCCGGAATTGATTGATTCAGTTCTACTTCCCATCTCCCCAGGGGGGACATAACCTCATCATCCATCAAGGTTATTTTAGAGATCCCCTATCTACCCATCCCCCCTCGGTCAATCAATTTTTCCCAAGGGTTTAAACTATCACCTGAACGGAGGGGTTTAGGGAGGGATTCTACAAAATGTTGGAGTTGTCTGTATCTCCACCCATCCCACGGTGTTATGCCATATTTCTCTCGTAGCTCCGCTAGTGAGCACAAGCTATTTACTTTTATCACATCCCTTAGTCTCAATTGGTCCCCATGGGTCAATTTTAAATACATTTTATTTTATTTCCCCGGGGGAAAGTAGTTATTTCCTGACAAGGGCATTAGAGGGCTATTATTTTGCCCTACTGTACCTTTGAGTGCCCCATCCCATGCTCTAAATGTTTCCATTGTAATCGGGGATATTCCCCTAGGGAGACCTCTAAACTTCATTGGGATCCATATGGTCTGACTCAGGGCAACTTTACTCAGATTTTCTTCCAGTAATACCCATTTTTATATGGGGCATTATAGACCCAATCCAGAATTCTCCTCACTACTGCTGCTGTATGATATTTCTGAAAGTCTGGAAGAGATCCCCCCCACCTTATCCTTAGGTCTACTCATTGTCTTATAGGAAATACGACTTCCTCTTCCCTTCCATATACATTTCTGGATCAAGGATTTAATAATTTTAAAGAAAGCCCCTGGGACATTGATCGGGAGACTCTGAAAAATATATAAAGCTTTTAGAAGGATCATCATTTTAATTACACTTATCCTACCGAACCATGACAATCTATGTACAGGGTATCCTTTCAGGTCTTGTTTAATTCCATTGAGGAGAGGAAGATAGTTATCCTGGTATAAGTCTACAACTGATGCCGATAGATACACTCCCAAATATTTTAGACCTTTTTCTTTCCACACAAAGGGGAAAAGAGCTTTACGTTCTCTTCTCTCCTTTGGGGAGGTATAGAAATTTAGTATCTCAGTTTTCTCCCTATTAATTTTAAAATTCGAGACCCTCCCATATTCATCTAACTCCTGCAGGATCCTAGGGAGTGACTGCTTAGGGTTCGTTATATAAAGCATAATATCATCTGCAAACGCAGATATCTTATGCTCATGCCTTGAGACC
Organism: Lithobates pipiens; assembly: GCF_037356315.1. Classification (NCBI taxonomy): domain Eukaryota; kingdom Metazoa; phylum Chordata; class Amphibia; order Anura; family Ranidae; genus Lithobates; species Lithobates pipiens. The sequence continues at coordinate 14,296,312 of NW_027507696.1, read as the reverse complement.
TTTATTCCTTCAATTTCATAATTCGCTCTTATGGATACCAAAAGAGGTTCCAGAGAGAATACAAAAAGTAAGGGAGAAAGTGGGCATCCCTGGCGTGTCCCATTATAAAGCCCAAAAGTATCTAATAGAGTTCCATTCACCATAATCTGAGCTGTGGGGTTAGAATATAAAGCCTCTATCCACCTTAACATTCTTGGGCCGAAGCCAAATTTATGTAGTGTCTGCAGCATATATTCCCAATCTAGCCTATCAAAGGCTTTTTCGGCATCTACTGATAGGAAAAGGGAGGACTGCTTCCTCTTTTGAGCTTCATGCATTAAAAGGGTTGTCCTCAGTATATTGTCCCTCGCCTCCCTCCCTGGGACAAAACCTGCCTGATCCCCTTCTATGCAATCTGGCCTATACTGTTTCAATCTTTCAGCCAGGATCCTGGCGTAAATTTTTACATCCTCATTAATCAGAGAAATGGGTCTAAAGCTGGAACATAATGTTGGGTCTTTCCCTTCCTTTGCTAATATAGTTATATAGGCCCCCAGAGCTTCCTTATGTATCTTCCCTCCACCCCCAATTGAATTCATATACTGGTGGAAATAAGGTGTCAAGGGTCCCATAAGCTTTTTAAAGTATAGTGACGTATACCCATCGAGCCCTGGACTTTTCCCACTCTTGCTATCCTTGATTGCCCTCTCTATTTCCTCCTTGGAGACATCTCTATCGAGCATACCAGAGTCTTCTTCTGCTATCCTCGGTAGCTCTATCTTCCGGAGATATTGTTCAATTTTACCCTTGGGGTCCTGACTGTCATTCACCTTATAAAATAGCTGATAGTAATCTGAAAAAATGTTGCTAATGTCTCTTGTTGAGTATTTCATTACTCCCTTCTTATCTTTAATTTTTGCGATATAATTAAAATTTCTTCTAGGTTTAATTACCCCTGCCAGGATTCTCCCCGGTTTGTTACCAAATTCATATTGCCTTTTGGCAGACTTCAAAAAAACCTGCCTAGTTTCCTGCTCTAATAAATCTCTCAGTGCTTCTCGTTTTCCTATTAATTCGACCATTATTTTATGGTCGTTTAACCCTTTGTGTAGCTGTTCCAGCTCCTGGATTTCCTGTAGAATCAGTAGTTTTTGCGCTGTCGATATTTTCCTTCTCTTGGCTGCTTCTGCTATCAATCTCCCTCTCATTTTTACCTTATGAGTCTCCCACAATACAGTTCGTGAAATATTCTGTACATTATTTTCTTTAAAAAATAGATTCAAATCCATTTCTAGAGCCTCAAGTATTTTATGATCATGTAGGAGAGATTCATCCAACCTCCATGATCTTTGCCTAACCGGTATGTCCCCTAAATCCAAAGTGGCCATAACGGGAGCATGGTCTGAGAGGGTTATTGATTTCACTTCCACTTCCCTTAGCCCCTCCAAGAGTTGATGATCCAGAAAAATATAGTCAATTCTTGAATAGGAACGGCGCACCTGAGAATAATAAGTAAAGTCCTTCCCCCTAGGATGCGCAATTCTCCATACCTCCACTAATTGCTGCTGATGTAAGTTTTGTTTAATTACCTTAAAATATTTCCCTTCTGAGCGTAGAGATGGAGGTTGGGCATCCAGGGCAGGATCAAATACAAAGTTAAGATCCCCTGCCATAATTACCCCTCCCTCTTTAAAACGTTCTAATTTATTCAATACTTTCCCAAAGAAGGGACAAGGGAGTGAATTAGGGCAATAGATATTAACCAATGTATACATTTTATTAAACATAGAGCCTTTAATAAATTGGTACCTCCCTTCAGAATCCGATTCCATAGCTTTTAAGAGTATTTCTATCGAACCCGATGGCAATTCCTCTAGACCTCTTACTAGAGGAATATTCATGAAACCAAGTTGGATAATTTTTAGATTTCAGACCACTACTATGTGACCATTAAGGTGAGTCTCCTGTAGAAAAGCAATATTTGATGACCACTTTTTCAATTCCTGCGAAATCTGGTACCTTTTGTTGGGGCTATTTAGCCCTCTCACATTATATGTAACGATCTTCAAGGGGGCCATTTTTCACAGGAATTAGGTGTAACTATCCATAGACATTCAGTCGTGATGCCAAAGATAAAATATTTTTTTTTACCAGGATCGATCCAGTCGATGTACCGTACAGTAACCAATGTGAAAAAACATATTCTTCCCCAACCATATTCTCCCTCCCTGCCCCCCTCCCCTCTCAGCTCCCTCCCCTCTGTACATTGAATATCAATGTTACCATCCTCCGGGCTAGCACCTATTACCAGACCCCAGCCCTTGTTGGACCTTCCTTCAGGGGTTGTGAAGGCCTGCATGGACCCCCCAGCCTCACCCCCCTCTAGGGGGTGGTCTCGGGGGAGCACGCGGGCGCCGCCCAGCCCTCAGCGCACTCCTCCCTCTAAAGCGAGCCCAATTAAATTCATCCCTACGCGGGGGTGTGGCCTGGATCCGATCCAAGATGATCTCCGTAACGTGGCGACGGACATTAAAAATACTCTACGATATATATCAGACATGCGGTCCGATGTACAAGCCATGACTCTAAGAGTGGAGGAGGTGGAACAGGTCCAGGCGCGACATGACATCACCCTCTGTCATGTCCAGCAAGTAGCTGAATCCCACACCATACACCTTAGGGATATAAATCGTCACTTGGAAGATCTGGACAACCGCGGAAGACGCCGCAACCTCTGGTTGAGAGGAATCCCGGAAGCCATAGACCCTTCCCAGCTCTCTCAAACAGTTACCACTCTGTTTAATGAAATCCTCGAGCAGCCTCCGGCCACACCGATAATGTTTGAGAGAATTCACAGGGCACTACGCCCACGAGGGAGAGACATAGACCCCCCAAGGGATATTGTATGTTGTCTCATGGACTTTCAGCTCAAGGAGAGGATCCTGCATTCGGCCAGAACACACAATCAGGCCACAGTACAAGGTGCAACGGTCAAAATCTATCAAGATCTCTCTAGCATCACCTTGCAAAGAAGGAGAGAACTACACCCTCTATTGGAATTATTGAGAGCTCGCTCAATTATCTACAGATGGAAGTTCCCTTTTGGTTTTGTAGCCTCCCACCAAGGCAAAACAGTGATCCTCAGAGTACCTGAAGATCTAGACCACTTTTTCTTCACGTTGGACATCCCGCCGGTAGAATTACCCGACTGGTACAGTGATTTCCGTCAATCAACACTCCCAAGAGCCACCTCCATGGACGGCATCGCAGAAGCGGGGAACTTCAGCATCGGACGCTGTCACCCTCACCCTCTGCCTCCACGCTCACCACTGCGAGAAGTCAACACGCCGAGAAATGGCAGCCCCACAGCCTCCCCAGTGCACGCAGGGCCCGGGTTTCTTAAACCTAATACCACATATCTAACCAAGTCTCCCATCTGACGTTCAGGTACTGTTCTTTTCTTGATTTTCTTTTTCCCCCATTGTGTTTTCTTCCTACCCCTCATCAAGCCACTTGTCTGACTTCCCCGATCATTGCCCGCTACTCACTTTGACAGTGACACAGCTCGACAAACCCGCGTGATACTATGTACCTAGACTGTGCAAAGCTTCCCTCTACCTGTATAAACATTTGGCCATAGGGTCGGAGCGTAACCACACTAGCACAGAATTACTTTATTGGAGGCAGCACGAGGACTCATGTTCTCGCCCCTTCTCCTTCTTGGACTACCAGAGAACTACCTTAGTAACACAGCTATTATGCACTACAGTTTTACAGTATGAGAACATTTGTACTTTCTATAAGTGGTCCCTGTGTCGCACGGAATCTCCCGGATGGACAGTTATTGATCAAAAATAAGTCTCATCACCGATGTCTCTTGACACCCCTTACACTGCGTCTCTGAACTGCACCTATTTTGCCAGCTTGATCCAAGGATTACATCCTGTTGTCAATCTCTTTTGAACTGGACATTGCTTAGAACTTTGGATTTTCTCTTCTCTCCCCCCCCCCCTTTCTCCCCCCTCTCCTTTTTTCCATTCTCTTCACACTTCTCTTCTCCCCAGCTGTGCTCCTTCCCTCCTTATCTGTCTATTCCCCTCTCTACTCCGCTCCTTGCTCTCTCCTCCAAAGAAACTTTTTAGGGTTCTATCGCGGCACACCTAGATCTGATTTCTTTCTGCCCCCCCCATCACACCAGTCACCTTTTAGGGTATCGCAAGCGAAACTGAAGCTACTGTTACGATATCTATATGGAGGGGGTTGTGCTCAGGAAAGAGCTTCCTGACGACTATCTTATCCATATGCCATCATGGGCTTCTAAAATAGTAACTAGGCTAAGCCCCTCCCCTCTCCCCCCTGGGGAGAATGTATTCCCAAATTACATCTGCAGGACCCTGAACTGAGCAGAGATTAGAGGTGACATGGTTCATTTTCCACAGGTATGGGGATACATGTTAATGTTGGCTACGGCCTCATGTACTAAAGGGGAAAGGAGGGAAATGAAAATGTGCAATGAAGTGACTTGCGGGGAAACAAGTTTTTTTTTTGTTTTATCTGTTTGAAGTTGAAGTTGTGTTCATTGTTTAAATATACATGGTTTACCAGATGGGAGACACTTGTTTAAATGTTTATTTTCTCTTGCCCATCCCACAGGCTTCATCCGCCCTGGGTTTCTAACGTTTTTTTGGCCAAGGCTGACCATATAACTCACATCCCTCCACCACCAAACCTTTTTTGGCCCAGTTCTCCCTGTTCTTTAACATCCACAGACGCTAGATTGGCGACTCCTATTCAAAGGATTATTACCCCTCTCATCTAGGAGCCCCTGGGCCAACACCGGGTGTCCACAAACGAGCCCACGATACCTAGGTGGCAATTCACTTGTTAACATCGCCTTATCATGGTTAATATCTGATTAGCTGACATTGGGCGAGACCCCGAGGGCGGCCTAGGACCCCCTTGGGTATTTGCCTACTCGCGTCACCGCTTGATCTCATAGCTCTGATGCCTCGACAGGACACAGGGTCTCCCTCTCGGTCCGTACCCAGCCCTTCTCCCCACACACACCGGGCTCTGGTAGTCCCGACTGACCACCTCCAGTTAACTCCCCTATGAGACATAGGGTTGCAGGCCAATCTCGTCAACCAGTCCACACTTCACCCCCTCCTCAGGGATTTATAGCATCCCGATCCACATTTGATTTGACCAACAGTCCCTCCTTGCCCCTCTACCCCTTTCCCTCTACAGACCACAACAACTCCCCCGCTCCACCCCCCTCCCTACCCCCACCCAGCGTTCCCCTCACTCCTTTTGGTCTCTGGCTCCCCCCCCCCCTCTTCTCTTTTTTCTCACTCCCTCACTGCCCAACCAACCAGGTGTTATATCTCGTAACCAATCTAATTCGAACCACCTCACACTCAAAGTCTTCTCCCTGAACGTAAGGAGTCTAAATACCCCAGAAAAGCGCTCCCGACTGTTGTCTTACGCAAGACAATTCAAAGCTAATCATATGCCAAAATTAGCAAACCATCAATTTCCCCATAGCTACCATGCCACCTCTCCTATCACCAAATCCAAAGGAGTATGTATACTCCTCTCCAAAAACACGCCTATCCAAATTACAGGTACCCTCCTAGATTAACAAGGGAGATATGTCTTCCTCAAAGGAACATTCAAAAACAGACCCATTACCCTGGCCAATATATACGGCCCCAACTCGTCCCACGTCCCCTTCTTTCGAGCAGTAACTCAACAACTATCCTCTTTCCAGGAGGGAATATTGATATTGGGGGGAGACTTCAATCTACCCCTCGACCCTATTCTAGATACCTCATCAGCCAAGTCACACCTTACCTACAGGTCAATTATACAAATTAAGCGTAGTCTCCAAGAGCTCTCCCTGCATGACACGTGGCGCGCACTGCACCCCAAGGACAAAGACCACCACCCCATCTCCCTGACACTCACTTTCCCTGAAACTATTGACCGAACTTATATCTGGAAAATGGACCCCACCATCCTGACGGACAAGACTATTGAAAGGGACTTAGAAAAATGTCTGTCAGACTACTTCTTAGACAACGACTCCACAGAAACATCCCCCATGACTCAGTGGGAAGCGCACAAATGTGTCATACGAGGCAAAATGATATCTATCTCAGCCGCGCTCAGGAAAGACAGGAAAGCTAAACTGGCAGAATTGTTTGTCAGACTCAGGAAATTAGAAGCACTTCACAAACTCACACTAGCACAAAAAACCCTAGAAGAAATGACCGAAACTCGAGTTCTAATTAACAAGGCCCTAAATCTTAACCTTAAAAAGAATTACATCCTATCCCAAAGGCTCTTTTATGAGCACGGGAATAAAAGTGGTCGTCTTCTCGCACAAGCCCTCCGCAAGTAAAGAACCAACAACACGGTTCATCACTTGCACACTTCCTTGGGCAATAATATTATGACAAATAAGGGCATTGCCAAAGAGTTTGAGAAGTATTACTCCTCACTATATGACCTCAACAAATCTGCCCACACGAAGCATGACCAGCTTGCAAGAGACAACGACATCACCTCTTTCCTAAGGCTGCTTTCACACTGGGGCGGTATTCAGGCGTTACAGCGCTAAAAATAGCGCCTGTGTAGCGCCTGAAAAAAACCGGCCCCTTTCACACCAGTGTGAAAGCCGGAGGGCTTTCACACTGGAGCGATGCGCTGGCAGGACGGTGAAAAAAGTCCTGCTAGCTGCATCTTTGGAGCGGTGAAGGAGCGGTGTATTCACCGCTCCTAAACCGCTCCTACCCATTGAAATCAATGGGACACCGTGGCAATACCGCCTGCAAAGCGCCGCTGCAGCGGCGCTTTGCGGGCGCGTTTAACCCTTTTTCGGCCGCTAGCGGGGGTTAAAACCACCCCGCTATTGCCCGCAGACTGCCGCTAAAACGACGGTAAAGCGCCACTAAAAATAGCGGCACTTTACCGCCGACGCCGCTCCCGCCCCAGTGTGAAAGCAGCCTAACTCAGCTTGCCCCAGACAGGATCTCACCTGAAGTAGCAGAGAGCCTGGATTCCCCGATCTCCCCCATAGAATGGAACCTAGCGCTTAAACACATGAAACCCGGCAAAAGCCCGTGCCCTGACGCTTGCCAGCAGTCTATTACAAAACATTCTCTGATTCTTTGTGTTCCCCATTCTTGAAAGCTTTTAATTCTATTTCCTCCTCCTCTCCCATCTCACAGAGGATGCTCGAAGCCCATATCGTTGTCATACCCAAAGCAGAGAAAGACCCGTCCCAACCCAGCAACTACAGACCTATCTCTCTTCTTAATTTGGATATAAAACTCTTCTCTAAAATTATAGCTAACAGGTTACTCCCATTGCTCCCATCCCTCGTCTCTCTAGACCAGACGGGATTCATCCCTGGTCGCGAGACCAGAGACAACACCATCAAGGCCATAAACCTTAACCATCTCATGTCAAGAACAAACCAAAAAAAAATTTTCTGTCTCTGGATGCGGAAAAGGCATTCAACAGAGTGTCCTGGAACTACATGAAAGAGGTACTTCAAGCAATCGGTATAGGCCCCTACTTGCTCACCCTCATCATGTCCTTATACGCAGGCCTGGACTGGGACATAAAATAGGCCCGGGCATTCTAAGCTGAGCAGCCCATTTAAAAAGAAAAACTAATTATAAATAATGGCAACCAGTTTCTCAATGTATTTTGGGGCCCCCCAACCGCTCTTTAACATATAGCAGTATAACACATTTAACATATAGCAGTAAGACTCAAAATCAGTTTACTGGAGAAGATCAGGCAGCAATTGCAATTGGTTGCCAGAGGATACAGCATATTATTACTGATCACTGACTGGTTGTTAAAGGTTACAACACATCATTTCTGCTTCCTCATTCATTGATAGAGGATACTGCACATTATTACTGCTCACTGAGAAAAGTATGACAGGAGATGACCAGAGACTGCGGATCTAATACAGGAGATAACCAGAGACTGCGGATCTAATACAGGAGATGACCAGAGACTGCGGATCTAATACAGGAGATGACCAGAGACTGCGGATCTAATACACGAGATGACCATAGACTGTGGATCTAATACAGGTGATGACCAGAGACTGCGGATCTATTACAGGAGATGACCAGAGACTGCGGATCTAATACAGGAGATGACCAGAGACTGCGGATCTAACAGAGGAGATGGCCAGAGACTGTGGATCTCATACAGGAGATGACCAGAGACTGCGGATCTAATACAGGAGATGACCAGAGACTGTGGATCTGATACAGGAGATGACCAGAAACTGTGCATCTAATACAGGAGATGACCAGAGACTGCGGATCTAATACAAGAGATGACCAGAGACTGAGGATCTAATACAGGAGATGACCAGAGACACTGGATCTAATACAGGAGATGACCATAGACTGCGGATCTTATAAAGGAGATGACCAGAGACTGCGGATCTAATACAGGAGAGGACCCGAGACTGTGGATCTAATACAGGAGATGACCAGAGACTGCGAATCTAATACAGGAGATGTCCAGACACTGCTGATCTTATAAAGGAGATGACCAGAGACTGTGGATCTAATACAGGAGATGACCAGAGACTGCGGATCTAATACAGGAGATGACCAGAGACTGCGGATCTAATAAAGGAGATGACCAGAGACTGTGGATCTTATAAAGGAGATGACCACAGACTGCAAATCTAGTACAGGAGATGACCAGAGACTGTGGATCTAATACAGGAGAGGATCAGAGACTGCGGATCTATTACAGGAGATGACCAGAGACTGTGGATCTAATACAGGAGATGACCAGAGACTGCGGATCTAATACAGGAGATGTCCAGACACTGCTGATCTTATAAAGGAGATGACCAGAGACTGTGGATCTAATACAGGAGATGACCAGAGACTGCGGATCTAATACAGGAGATGACCAGAGACTGCGGATCTAATACAGGAGATGACCAGAGACTGTGGATCTTATAAAGGAGATGACCAGAGACTGCAAATCTAATACAGGAGATGCCCAGAGACTGTGGATCTAATACAGGAGATGATCAGAGACTGCAGATCTATTACAGGAGATGACCAGAGACTGTGGATCTAATACAGGAGATGACCAGAGACTGCAGATCTAATACAGGAGATGACCAGAGACTGCGGATCTAATACAGGAGATGACCAGAGACTGCAGATCTAATACAGGAGATGACCAGAGACTGCAGATCTAATACAGGAGATGACCAGAGACTGCGGATCTTTTAGAGGAAATGACCAGAGACTGCGGATCTTATAAAGGAGATGACCAGAGACTGCAGATCTAATACAGGAGATGACCAGAGACTGCGGATCTAATACAGGAGATGACCAGTGTGAAAGGGGTCTCTAAGAGAGACTGACCACTTTTATTTTTTATTAAGATGAGTTTAAAACATTGGCAGGCATGAAAAAAAAAACATTATCAGTCAAGATACAAAAAAAAAAACACATTGGCAGGCATGATAAAAAAAAACACATTGGCAAGCATGATAAAAAAAAAAAAACACATTGGCAGGCATGAAAAAAAAACACATTGGCAGGCATGATAAAAAAAAAAAACACATTGGCAGGCATGATAAAAAAAAAGAAACGCATTGGCAGGCAGTAAAAAAACACATTGGTAGGCATGATAAAAAAAAACACATTGGCAGGCATGATAAAAAAAAAACACATTGGCATGCATGATAAAAAAAAAAACACATTGGCATGCATGATAAAAAAAACACATTGGCAGGCAGGAAAAAAAAAACACATTGGCAGGCATGATAAAAAAAAAAACATTGGCAGGCATGATAAAAAAAAAACACATTGGCATGCATGATAAAAAAAAAACACATTGGCATGCATGATAAAAAAAAAACACATTGGCATGCATGATAAAAAAAAAAACACATTGGCAGGCAGGAAAAAAAAAACACATTGGCAGGCATGATAAAAAAAAAACACATTGGCAGGCATGATAAAAAAAAAGAAAAACACACATTATCAGCCAAGATGCATAAAAAAAATATATACATATATGCAGGCTGGCATAGTGTCACTTACCTTTCTAGCAGTCGCAGGTCCTTTTACGACACCAGGCAGAGGAGGTGGCCGCGGAGACGGGAGTGGTGAGCGGCGCTAGCACACGGAGCAGCCCAGCCCGCTGCCTTGATAGTGGGGAGTGGATCCGGGTGGGACTCTGCCAGAAAAAAATGCGGCTGTCTCCACGGAGTCAACCGCGGAGCCGGCCACGGAGCTTGTTGCAGAGAGACCAGCGGCAAATGAGCAGGGCCGGCCAAGCAGCTGCAGAGTGGGGAGATGTGACATGCGGCCCGGCAGCCCGCGGCCCACCGGGCAAATGCCCAGTGTGCCCTATAGCCAGTCCGGGCCTGCTCCTCACTGCCTACCAAAATGCTGGGATGGGGCCGGGACTGTGCAGGAAGGGGTTAAAACAGAAGCATCACACACTTATGAGCAAGAACCCCATCAGTTTATCTAACTAGCAGATTGTTAACCATCCCCCAATAGTACTCAATGGTTGATTAGGGTATGCCCTGTGTGCACAACTATGTATACAGTATAATGTGATGTGATCAACTGCAGCACTCAAAGTTAAGGCCTTATGCACACTGGACATTATAAAAACATCAGTAGCATTCGCTGTAGAAAGCAGTAGGTTAAGTTTAGCAGTAGCGCTGTTCAGCATTTTTTAGCTATAGCGCTTTTTAGCATTTTTCTTTTAGCAAAACTATACCCCCACAAAAGCTTATAGCTCAAAAATGCTGAAAAATACAGAATGACCACGTTTTTCAGTGTTTTTACGTTTTTAGCAGAGTTAGATCGTTTTTACAGCTGAAAATCTCCTCTTAAAACCCAATAGTTCTGGGAGTTTTTCCAGCCAGAAAACGCCCCTGCCAAAAAATGTTGATAACAGCCTATGTGTGAATGGACACATAACATAACATGCTGGGGAGTTTACTGGCTGCAGAAAAAAATGCCTGAAACCAATAACAGCAGCTGTAAAAAATTCCAGTGTGCATGAGGCCTGATAAATATATAATTGGCGTGTGCTGCAAAATTAATAATAAGTTTAATACAGGAGATGACCAGAGACTGCGGATCTTTTAGAGGAAATGACCAGAGACTGCGGATCTTATAAAGGAGATGACCAGAGACTGCAGATCTAATACAGGAGATGACGAGAGACTGCGGATCTAATACAGGAGATGACCAGTGTGAAAGGGGTCTCTAAGAGAGACTGACCACTTTTATCTTTTATTAAGATGAGTTTAAAACATTGGCAGGCATGAAAAAAAAAACATTATCAGCCGAGATACAAAAAACAACACATTGGCAGGCATGATAAAAAAAAAACACATTGGCAGGCATGATTAAAAAAAAAAAAACACATTGGCAGACATGAAAAAAAAAACACATTGGCAGGCATGATAAAAAAAGAAAAAACACATTGGCAGGCATGAAAAAAAAAAACACATTGGCAGGCATGATAAAAAAACAAAAAAAAAAAAAAAACTGGCAGGCATGATAAAAAAAAAACACATTGGCAGGCAGGAAAAAAAACACATTGGCAGGCATGATAAAAAAAACACATTGGCAGGCATGATAAAAAAAAGAAAAAACACATTGGCATGCATGAAAAAAAAACATTGGCAGGCATGATAAAAAAAAAAAAACACATTGGCAGGCATGATAAAAGAAAAGAAACACATTTGCAGGCAGGGTTAGAGTCAATCACACTCTGTCGAGCGCCTTTCCCATCCGAAACGGAACGAGACAGGGATGCCCCTTATCACCCATCCTATTTGTTTTGACGCTCGAGCCTTTCCATCGCAAATTAAGAACAAACCAAGACGTTCAAGGCATCCACTCACCCAATAAAGAATACAAATACGCCGCATTCGCGGACGACATCCTACTATTCCTTTCCAATCCACTGACCACCTTACCAGTCGTGTTTGCAGAATTTCAACAATTTCAACACTTATCGAACCTCAAAATAAATCTGTCAAAGTCTTTTGCCCTTAATATTTCCCTTCCTCAAAAAATAGTCGACCAATGCCAAATTAACTTCAATGGAAAAGTGACTCCATCACATATCATAGGCATTCAAATTCCCTCCCCTCCTGAACCAGCTGACTAAGGACCTCAAAAACGGTGACAAATCCTTATTCTCATGGTTCGGTAGGGCCGCCATTTTGAAAATGAACGTTCTTCCAAGAATGCTTTACCTTCTCCAAACGATTCCCATCCAAATCCCTATCTCCTTTTTTAACAGTTTCAGACAACTTTGCTCTAAGATTTTATGGAATAATTGCAAACACCGAATAAGCTATGACCAATTAACACGCCCGAAACATTTGGGTGGGATCTGATTACCAAATCTCCAGAAATATTATACCGCAGCACATCTCACTAGAATTGTCGACTGGAATGTACACGCCACCCGCAAAGACTGGGTACCCTTAGAAGCTTCTTTCACCAACCTGTCTTTATCATCCTCCCCTTGGATTCCCCCCCGATTTATTCTGACAGATTTATGTCTCCACCCCTTAATAAGCCCTACTCTACGATGCTTCTCCCACATCTGCAAATACACACAAATCTCATCCTCTCCAGGCCCCCTGACCCCACTAAAGCTCAACCCCGACTTCCCTCCGAGTATGCAACACGAATACCTTAAAGACTATTGGCCCTCAGACCACATTAGCGCTCACCAATTTTTTCATCTAGGGAAATTACAAACTAGAGCCCAGATTGCGTTCCAGACAGAGAGGCCCCCTATTCCCCCTGGTCGTATATCATGCTGGCTTCTTACCTACAAGACCTAGATAAAAATTCCAGCTGCTCTCGACGCCTTTTCCCCTTTGAAGCGCTTTGTACCAAAACATCCCCCCAATCACACATCATTTCCTACACACATAATCTACTTTTTGGAGACCTCAAGGCAAACGACACACCAGCCTGCAGAAAATGGGACAGAGACTTAACCACTCCACTCACGGAGGAACAGTGGGAACAGATACATCTAAACATACATAAAGGGTCCACCAATGTGACTACCCAAGAAAACGGATTTAAAATTCAAGCTAGATGGTACCACACCCCGGTAGTGATACACAAGTTCAAGCCCAGCATCTCCGAGGTCTGTTGGAGATGCCATCAAGACAGGGGCACTCTACTTCATATATGGTGGTCCTGTCAATTGATCCAGAGGTACTGGACAGAGGTCCACCGCATTACAGAAAAAGTCACTTCTTACACGATAAAGTTCACTCCAGCTCAATTCCTCCTTCACCATTCCACTCTCCCGCACAACACCTACCACAAATCACTGATGATGCACATGATTAATGCGGCTAAGCAATGCATCCCCATTCATTGGCAATCTACCCGTATCCCCACCATAAAAGAATGGTTCCTCCGATTACAGAAAGTTACTGAAATGGAGAAGCTCATACACACCTCTCGGGATACCCCAACTAAATATAGCAGGAAGTGGGCCTGCTGGATCCATTATCAAACATCCCAGGAATATATGACACAGATGGCGACTATTACTTAGCAAAGAGTACAGATTATTTACCAAAACATTTCTCCCCCTGACCTAACGGGGGGAAGCCAGAGACTCCTCCCCACCATCCCCCTACTGGACCACCCCCTTTCAATCCCCCTCCCTGCTCCTCGTCCCTCCCACCACCCCCCCCCCTCCCCCTGTTACCTTTCCCCGTTACCTTTCCCCATCATGTCCTTCGTCTGAAGATTCCGTGTGATACTGTTCGACTCCGTAACACCAATACATCATACGCCATATAATCAGGTTCAGCCTACCCTATTAGCTACGTAAACACTGGCAGGAGATCCATGTCCCCCACGCACTTAAGCCACACTCATTACTCACTTATCCTCCCTGCCCCCCCTACACCCAGTAAGTATATGGGTCCAATTTCCTTATGACTCTCCTGTCTCAAAGAGAACACAACTCGGTAACACTCCAACCGCTATAGATGTGGAGGTTAGACTTTAGCTGTTGCTCTCTAGGGTTAGGGGTCGGCTCTCACGTACCTGCTATACACATTCTAGGGTCGAGGGGGTAAGGGCACATCACTTGCGGTTTTCCGAATTCATTTTTGGGTACGGAAATTTGTTACATGTATTGGTCAACTGATGAATGTTTTTTGTTCTGTGTATTATCCGCAACCTAGAGTTGAAGTGTTAAGTTCTTCTGCGGCTGTTGAGTTTTAGGTTGTATACTACGACGTCACATGTTTATTGTAACTCTGCCTCTTTTTTCTTACCACTAAAATATTTGAAACAAAAAAAATAAATACAAAATTCATCCCTACCCAAGAATTCTACTTTTTAATTTTCCTCCCTTATTCCTGCCCAAAGACCTGTTATTTATTGTAGATTTTCCCTATTTTTTCCTCTTCCATCCCCTTCTCCTCCCATTTTAGTTAAAAAGGCACTACACTCTGTTCCAAGGCTGGTCTCTCAATTTTCGGCCATTCTGGAGGTTTCGTATCCCAATTTTCTAGATTGACAGATGGCATATTTAATTTATTGCAAAATTCTTTCAAATCCTCTGGAAATCATAAGGTAGCTGATATTCCCTGATTTTTAGCTATCAAACATGCAGGGAAACCCCATATATAAGTAATCTTCTACTCTTGTAATTGATTTATTAGGGGTTTCAGGGCCTTTCTGTGGCTCAGTGTCTCTTGTGAAAGATCAGAAAAAATAAGCTCCATCATGTTTAATGACTTCAAAGCTTCTCGCGCCTTGCTGAACTTGTTGTTTTACTTCATACTGGGTAAATCTCACTATTACATCTCTCTCCATCTCAGATGTTGACTTCACCTTTGTTTGTATTCTATGTATTCTATCAAAAGCTATATGAGATGTTGCTTCTTTTTTCATTATTTTGTTAAACACTTCACGGAGCACCTTCTCCAACTCGGTACTTCTCACAGATTCTGGCAGGCCGCAGATTCTTAAGTTATTTTGTCTATTCCTGTTTTCCTGGTCTTCCAATTTATATCTAATATTTCTCATTTCTATCCAATCCAAGTCCGACCTTTTCTGTAGTTCCGAGATGGCTTTTTTATGCTCTTCTAATTGTATTTAATATTCTTCTACCCTTTTTAAGACATTCTGAATATCTGCACGGGTTGCTTTTAGTTCACCTTTAATCATACCTTCCAGATTTGACATTTCCACCATGTCCTGTTTAGTAGGGAGTAGTTGGGGATTAACTCCTTTTCTGTTTCCCACACTTTTCCCAACTCCTTTTGTTGATGTCGTTCTCTCGAACGCTTCTGTGGGGTTAGTCCTTCTGTATTGGGATTTTTACTTGTCTGCCCTTCCCAGGCAGGGGGTGTTTCTTCTCCCCTTTCCACTTCCTGTTCCCCCCTCTGATCTACTATGCCCTGGGTCATATAAGTTTTTATAGAATTCCCTTTCCCACTTTCTGTTTGACCAACTTTAGCTCCCCTCCTTACATTTTATCCTTCTTACCCCCTCCCCCTTCAATTTAGCCTTCAATTTTGCATTAACAAGAGTTGATGTTATTTTACTTTATTCACCCACCTAATCTCCTCCCAAGATTATAGTTGCCTCTAGGTAACAAGCTCCTTTTTCTTATCTATTCCCTTTCTTCTTCTCTCCTTCCCCCTCCTCTCCCCCTTTGGTGCTAAAGTGTTATGTGCTATGTGGAATTCAGTTATACAGAATATTTTCTTAATAATATACAATTTTCCAAAGCTACAATTTATCAATTATAGATTATAATATATATCCCAACAATTGTGTATCATTTTTATATATATAAAAAATAAGTAAATAAACAAAAATAAAAAAATAAAAAAAAGGAGGGGACAAAGCACAACCAGTGCAAAGACTGCAAAAGTGCAAAAAATTCAAAATTGTGCAAAAATTGCAAAAAAATAAAAAAGGGAAGGGGGAGGTAAAACAAACCAGCAGCAGGGAGATGGGAAGGGGGGTGCTTGTGAGGAGGGGGGTGGTTTTTACCACTTTGTTTGTTGTTTTCCTTAACTACTGAGATATTTCTAAACCAGATCATACGTCATTTTATCTACCCAAAAAAAAAAGGGTGGGGGAAACGGCGCGAGGGGAAAAAAATAAACAATTGTATCAAATGTCTACGTATCCAATCAGTTAATAATTGCATAGAGGGAACTAATATCCAAAGATTTCAACTGAAACGAAAAAAATAAAAAAATATATCAAGTATTCATATGTCCTAATATCCAATCGTCCAGAAAAAAGAAAAAAAAAAAAAAGAATACAGGGGGAAGAATATTATCTAATAATTTCACCTGGAGCCTTCACCCTCTGTTTATATTTGATTTATAAATAATTACTTCATATGATAAATATTTGTAGTTTATAGTTCATACACTCATGCAGATTCTACAGCTCATACTCTCCCAAATCTCTGTCTTCTTGTACAGCTTTCCAGCTGCAGTATAATATCATATGTTCGGCTGAAGAGAAAAAAAAGGAGGTTTTGTATAGGGCAGTGCACCCTTACTTCAGCTGTCTCTACAATTCAATTCAGTTTATATCTCCCTTGGCCTCAGTACAGGAATTAAGAAAAGCAGCAGATCCTTCATCTAAATGATATTTAGGGAGACTAATAGCGATAATAGGAATGTAAGCTGGTTTTAACAGTTTTACAGGCAAGAGATATTTCACAGAGATCAGCTTTTCTACATCCAGCTTCACCGCAGTGGTCAGTGGAGGGTATGCAGGGATTTTTTTCCCCCAGTCTCCTAAGTCTCAAGTTCCACCGCTATACAGCTGTACGACTACGGCTTTCTCACCCCTTACCGCCTTTATGCCGCCTCACCGACGTCCCCATCCAGCGCCTTCAGGGACTTGGCATAGAGGATGGGTACTGGTGTCTAGCTTCTTTTGCGTCTGGCTCCGCTCAGAACTCTAACGACAGGGTGCTTGGGCTCCGGGTACTCCTTTCATCAATAGCAAGCTACAGACATGCTTTCAGCTCGCTCTAGGGAGGTGCACCTTTGGCCACGGCGTTCAGCTGCTGTGTGGCGCCATCTTCCATAGCTCCACCTCCCTCCAACCCACAGCAACAAAGAGATAGACGGAAGAAATTGCCACACTCCTCTTCTGAACCGTACCAGGCTACATGCCCCAAAGCACCTTGTCACTATGTTGATGGAGACAAGGGCCTCTTCCCAACAACCCTGGTCGGTGGTTGTCAGTCTGCGGGCAGGGGGTTTATCAGAGTCTGGAAGCCCCCTTTACCAAGGGGGCTCCCAGATCCTGCCCCCCTATGTGAATAGGTGTGGGGTACATCGTACCCCTATCCATTCACCAAAAAAAGCCGTGAAATGTAAAAAAATCTATAGCTGGATTTTGACAAGTCCTTTATTGTAAAATACCTCTGAGCTGTCTTCTTCCCTGAGCCATCTTCTCCAGACGCTGTCTCTCCCTCCTCCATCTTCTCCCCGAGCTGTATTCTCCCTGAACCGTCTCTCCTGCCACTGCCGTCTTCTCCATCTGTTCTTCCACACCGCCGGTTACACGCTAATAAAAAAAAGCTGCTCTTCTTCTGCGGCGGTCTTCCTCCGCTGTGTTGTCACCCGCTGTGTGGCATCTTTTACATAGCCATGCAGCGGACTCTCCAGGTGACATTATTGAATGGCCACAGAAGAACGCCACAGAAGAAGAGCGCCTTTTTTTTATTAGTGGGTAACCGGCTGCACGGAAGAACACATCAGCGGGAGATGACAGTGGGGGCAGGAGAGACAGCTCGGGGAGAAGAATCATCAAACACTCGTAAATGTATTTTCTATGTATAACCGTGCTATGCCCAATAGGCTAGTGGCCAGCACTTCTACCTTGAAAAAAATAGGCTTTGAAGGACTCATGGGTTCAAATCCCACAGAAAGATACTAAAAGACTGAATTGGTGAAAAAAGGCAAATTATTATTAGCCAAACCAGCATATGCTTAAAATAGGTGAATGCTAATTAGCCAATGCACTTTAATTTGGCTGATTGTATTATATTAACTCTTCAAATGCAGGCAATGATACATAAGTATTCAATACTATTATGCTGTGAAATTCCAAACACCACACACTAGGTAATGGGCAGATTACATTTCTTTGTTTGTTTATTTTAATTTGCTTGTACACTAAAAAAATAAACACAGCCGGTGGATGGTATTTGAACTTGTACTATGAGTGCTATGGAGACATCTGAGCAGACCACCAAGCCATTGTACTAAGTACAAGACCTGCATAATAGTGCAGCAGAAGCGGTAATCAGCGCAGATTTAGAATTTAGTAACGTATGTTTTACCTGCTAATAGCGCTATTTTTCATTCGCACATTCGTCTGTTGAAATTTTATTTGGCTAAAATGGGCACTATTATTTGCCATAGTGCCCAGTAATTCCTGGCGTTATAGTAAATGACCCCCTGTGCCTCCTCACTGCCTGCCAAATGCTGGGATGGGGCAGGGGCTGTTAAACAGAAGCATCACACAAGATCCAGAGAATGCTGGGAACCAGGAGGCAGGAAACAAGAAGAAGCTGGTCCTTGTTTCCTGCCTCCTGGTTCCCAGCATTCTCTGGATCCCTGTAAGATCACACCAGTGCCCCAGGCTGCAAAGGGAAGACTTTTATCAGACTCCAGGACTGGCGATTTTCACCACATACTGAACTCATCTAATTTAACCTGTGAGTTACTACTTGTTTTTATTAAATATATGAATTATACTGCACTCAGTCTGGCGCCCCTCTGTTCCCATATTGGCAGGGTATGTATTGCAGAGTATTGGCAGGGTATTTCAGAGTACTGGCAGGGTATGTATTGCAGAGTATTGGCAGGGTATTGCAGAGTATTGGCAGGGTATTGCAGAGTACTGGCAGGGTATGTATTGCAGAGTATTGGCAGGGTATTGCAGAGTACTGGCAGGGTATTGCAGAGTACTGGCAGGGTATGAACAGGGGTGAACAGCGGCGCTAGATATAGTGATAACATAATGGCAGAGTATGTATTGCAGAGTATTGCCAGGGTATGTATTGCAGAGTATTGGCAAAGTATGTATTGCAGAGTATTGGTAGAGTAAGTATTGCAGAGTACTGGCAGGGTATGTATTGCAGAGTATTGGCAGGGTATTGCAGAGTACTGGCAGGGTATTGCAGAGTATTGGCAGGGTATTGCAGAGTATTGACAGGGTATATATTGCAGAGTACTGGCAGGGTATTGCAGAGTATTGGCAGGGTATTGCAGAGTATTGGCAGGGTATGTATTGCAGAGTATTGGCAGGGTATTGCAGAGTACTGGCAGGGTATTGCAGAGTACTGGCAGGGTATTGCATAGTATTGTCAGGGTATTGCAGAGTATTGGCAGGGTATGTATTGCAGAGTATTGGCAGGGTATTGCAGAGTACTGGCAGGGTATGTATTGCAGAGTATTGGCAGGGTATTGCAGAGTATTGGCAGGGTATTGCAGAGTACTGGCAGGGTATGTATTGCAGAGTATTGGCAGGGTATGTATTGCAGAGTATTGGCAGGGTATTGCAGAGTACTGGCAGGGTATGAACAGGGGTGAACAGCGGCGCTAGATATAGGGATAACATAATGGCAGAGTATGTATTGCAGAGTATTGCCAGGGTATGTATTGCAGAGTATTGGCAAAGTATGTATTGCAGAGTATTGGTAGAGTAAGTATTGCAGAGTACTGGCAGGGTATGTATTGCAGAGTATTGGCAGGGTATTGCAGAGTACTGGCAGGGTATTGCAGAGTATTGGCAGGGTATTGCAGAGTATTGACAGGGTATATATTGCAGAGTACTGGCAGGGTATTGCAGAGTATTGGCAGGGTATTGCAGAGTACTGGCAGGGTATTGCAGAGTATTGGCAGGGTATGTATTGCAGAGTATTGGCAGGGTATTGCAGAGTACTGGCAGGGTATTGCAGAGTACTGGCAGGGTATTGCATAGTATTGTCAGGGTATTGCAGAGTATTGGCAGGGTATGTATTGCATAGTATTGGCAGGGTATTGCAGAGTATTGGCAGGGTATTGCAGAGTACTGGCAGGGTATGTATTGCAGACAGCAACTTAATAACACACTAACCTGGTATTCTCTTCCCTTCTCAGGAGAGAAGTAAACTGGCAGCGGTGCAGCAGCTTTGGCCCCAGGAGGCCAGGACTGTCTGGTACTGGGTAGAGGGGAGGGAGGGGACAGTCCGTATCCCTGCCATGTGTCTGTGGCTGACTGCTCTGGAGGAGCTGCTCAGACTTAGCACGGGCCGTATGCGCACTGCTAGTGCGTTCCCACCTGTATGGCTGATATCATGTGACCGGTTGCTAGATGCGGAGTGGCCCTAGCCTAGCAACCAGTCACTCGGGCGGCCGCGGAGTAAGCTGAGTAGGCTCAGGCAGCTAATGGGAACGGTGTTCCTGTTGTGGAAATAGTATGGGAACGCCGTTCCCATGCGTTCCCGCAGGACTCGAGCCCAGCCCTTCTCCCCTTCTGTTAAGGTTTGTGTAAACTGAACTGTGCATGTGCAGATCAGTGTACTTTTATGTAATGACAGCATCTGTGACTAATGGGAGCACTGACACCACAAGACTGGAGGGGATCACTAGCCAGGTACGCCTGACATGCTAATATGCTGTATAGAGATGGCCTTGCAGTTTGCCTGGCGGTCGGTTTGCAGCGAACTTTGCTCGTTCGCGATTCACCAAACCGGCGGACTTCTGGCGCTATTCGCGGCAGCCATATTAGTTTACATTGTGAAGAACTTTGACCCATGACACATCCATCATGGGGTGCAGGACAGCCAATTGACACATTTCAGCACATGGACATACCCCCTACCTTATAAATAGACCTGATTTTACATTCTGTCTTTTGTCAGTGTAGGGAAAGGACGCTGTGTGGAGCAGGGACAGTCAGTCTAATCACTAGCTAGCTATTACTATTAGGTCCACAAAAGTCCTTTTAGGTCTTTTTAGGTGTACACTATATAGGGTTGTAATACACTTATAATATACTTTCTTTCAAATATAGAAAGTATATTATGGTGCACTGCTGTGCTGCTGAGTGCTGACCGATTCTGCAGCTGTCTTTTATCAGTGTAGGGACTGAGGCACAGTTTGGTGTTTGGAGCAGGGACAGTCTGCAATTCACTAGCTACTAGGTCCACAAAGGTTCTTTTAAGGACTGGTATAGGTGTACAGTATATAGGGTTGTAATACACTTATAATATACTTTCTTTCAAATATAGAAAGTATATTATGGTGCACTGCGGTGCTGCTGAGTGCTAACCGATTCTGCAGCTGTTGTTTCTCGGTGTAGGGAGGGACAGTTTGGTGTTTGGAGCAGGGACAATCTGCAATTCACTAGCTACTAGCTAGCTACTACTAGGTCCACAAAGGTCCTTTTAAGGACTGGTATAGGTGTACTATTTGGTGTGCAGTATATAGGGGTGTGATACACGTATAAAATACTTTCTTTCAAATATAGAAAGCATATTACAGTACACTGCATGCAGTGCTGCTGACCAATTCTGCAGCTGTCCATTTCTCAGTGTAGGGAGGGACAGTTTGATGTTTGGAGCAGGGACAGTCTGCAATTCACTAGCTACTAGCTAGGTACTATTAGGTCCACAAAGGTACTTTTAAGGACTGGTATAGGTGTACTATTTGGTGTGCAGTATATAGGGGTGTAATACACGTATAAAATACTTTCAAATATAGAAGCATAGTATAGTGCATTTCCATTGTGCAGCATTGTGACTGCTGAGCGGTTCTGCAGCGATACTGCAAAGAGTGACAAACGCAATTAGAAAAAAGTATTATAACTGGTGTGATAGACCAGTGGCCCCCCAAAACGACAGATTGAAGCGGGGTGTTATATACCTTCTTCCACATATACTGCACTTCTCTAGAGACTTTTGTTACAGGGTCATTTAAAAAAAGACAGGCAGAGGAAGAGGCAGGCCCTTCCGCAGGGGTGGTAGGGGTAGGGCAGGAGCAACAGGCTTGAGCCAAAGTGGCAAATTGCAGAAGGTGCGTTCGATTACATCAAAGGATGCACCAGACTTGGTTGAGTGGCTCACTCAGCCTCACTCTTCTGCCCCCTCCTCATCCTCTCGATCTGCACCCTCTTCTTCACTCTCTGCTGTGTGCACCCCCAAAGACACTACAACCAACACCACCTCCACCATATACCCTCCGCTTGAGTCACAGGAATTTTTTTCCGATCCATCACAAGACATTGCCGATGCGCAGCCACTTTTGGCATTGGATCAGGAAGAGGAGGTAGCAACAGCCACCACTCAGCAGTCTGACAACAGTACCCAGATCAGCCCAAGGAGGAGGTTGGTCCCCGGTGTTGCTGCCTACTCCGAGATCTCTAATTATAGCAGTGGGGAAGGTGACGTCGATGATGACGTGCCTAGTGATGTCCCGTGGGTGCCCACAAGAGAGGAAGAGGAGGGGAGTTCAGAGGGAGATATGGACCACCAGATAGGGAGGAGAAGCAGGCGGAACTTAGATTGCACAGGAGGGACAAAGCAGACTGCTAATGTATCAGAAGCGAAGCATCAACCATGTACGGTCACATCTGGCGCTCCCAGGACGCCGGCACATGGCTCCGCAGTGTGTTTTTTTTTTAATAAGTCCACTGCTGACAATAGTGTTGCCATCTGTAGCCTTTGCAGCCAACGCATAAGTCTCCTTCTCCTCTCTCCTCACAATTGTCCTCCACTCCACCTTCCATTATGCCGCCCTCATGTTTTTCTGGAAAAAGACAGGCTTCCGTGGGCCAAATGTTCGAGCGTAAAAAATGATGACGCCGGATAAGCCTCTTGCCCAACGGTTGACCGCTGGCTTGTCAGAACTGATAGCCTGCCAATTACTGCCATATAAACTAGTGGACTCGGAGGCCTTTTGAAAATTTGTGGCCATTGGAACACCACAATGGAAGGTCCCAGGAAGGAAGTATTTCTCACAGAAGGGCATCCCAGAGCTATATGGCCATGTTCAGCGGCAAGTGAATGTATGCGGCAGAACAGGTTCTGGGGAGCTTGGTTTTTTAACCGCGCCAGTGGCTGCTCATGCGCGACGCATGCAGACTTCTGCGTCCATTTGAGGAAATCACCAAACTGGTCAGTCGCAGCCATGGCGCCATCAGTGACATGGTACGTTATGCCTTCTTTATGGAGCGTGCATTGCGTCGTGTCATTGATCAAGCTGTGGAGGAGCAGGAAGATGAGGAAGTCGCAATGCTGGATGAATTCCCAGGGGGGGCTACTCTATCTGAGACAAGTCAACAACAGGATTTTGAAGAGAAGTCGGAGGAGGATGGTGCTGGGGTGGATGAGGAGGAGCAAGAAGAGCATGCTTTAAACCTTTCTGGGATCCCTGTTGTTGTGCGTGGATGGGGAGAGGAGAAGGAGGAGGACGACATTATCCTGGATGATGAGCAGGAGCCAGGCCACCACACCACTTCCAGTTTAGTGCAAATGGGGGCCTTCATGCTTCAGTGTTTTAACCGGGAAACCCCCGTATAAAAATCATAAAGGTCAAGGACCAGTACTGGGTGGCAATGTACTTAGACCCCCGGTACAAACACAAAATGGCAGAAATGTTACCACCATCACAGAGGGCTGTCATAATGGAACACTTACAGGCCTTGCTTAGAGAAATGCTGCATTCTGCTTTTGCGTGCGCTGGCAGAGGAATTCTCACTCCCAGAGAAAGAGTTGCGGGTACCAATCCAACAGCGCCTGCAAGAAGAGGGCAGTTTTAAGATGTGTTGGTGACTTCTGATATGAGATCATTCTTTCAGCTGACCCATCGTCAGGTCTCATCCGGATCCAGCATCAGGGAATGCCTAGACCGACAGGTGTCCGACTACATCGGGTGACGGCCGATTTGGACGCTCTGAGAAGTGATGAACCCCAGGACTACTGGGTGGGAAGGCTTTGACCTCTGTCCAGAACTTGCCCAATTTGCAATGTAACTGTTGGCTTGCCCCTTGTCCAGTGTCCTGTCCGAAAGGACGTTCAGTGCAGCAGGGGGGATCGTGACCGATAAGCGCACTCGCCTACCTCACGACAGTGTTGACAACCACACATTTATAAAAATGGATCTCGGAGGAATTCAACACATGCGACCAGTAGACCATGTATATTCATAACTCTATAAACGATTTATTTAATCTAGCACATGGACCTTTTTTCTACCTTTGGCTCACTTCCTTGTACAAAAAAAAGCACACCATACTATATGCCCGTACCCTCCTGTTTGAAGAGGTTGAGAGGAGTCATATTTTTGGGTCCCGCAGCGAGTTACTGGTATCAGTGCTGGTGTCAGTATTCTCTATCTCGGTGCTGGTGTCAGTGCTCTCTATCTCGGTGCTGGTGGGGTCTCAGTGCTCTCCATCACGGTGCTGGTGTCAGTGCTCTCTATCTCGGTGCTGGTGTGGTCTCAGTGCTCTCTATCTCAGTGCTGGTGTGGTCTCAGTGCTCTCTATCACGGTGCTGGTGTCAGTGTTCTCTATCACGGTGCAGGTGTCAGTGCTCTCACGGTGCTGGTGTCAGTGCTCTCTATCACGGTGCTGGTGTCAGTGCTCTCACGGTGCTGGTGTCAATGCTCAGTCTCTATCGAGGTGCTGGTTTCAGACAGTGAGGGAGATAGCAGCGGAGAAGCCAATCAGCAGGCAGTTCCAGCACCATGGCTAAAGATCAGCACTGGACTGGCACCTCTGGACCACCGCAGTGGAGCCCTGCATAGGTGGGGGTAAGGGCCGGGCAGAGGGAGAGGCTCAAGCACAGGTTGGCACACTGGGACACTGGCACAGGACTGCGCTGCCCTGACTGTGACACTGATAATCTCCTGCACCCCCTTCATAGCCTGCCCTGACCTTGCCTCTCCTCCATGGCCTTCATGCGCTCCTGAATTGTCAAAATTTCACAGATAAAAAAAGAATGCTTGTCGTTGTCAATCCCAGATTCACTTAATACTTTTGTTATGTCAGTGTCCATACGTACAAAAAGGGGAAGTTTGGGACTTTAAATGAAGCACTTGGATAGTGGAGAATTTTTTTTTTAACCATGTTTATTTGTTTTATTTATTATTCGATAAAAAACTATTCATTATAAATAAATCCAATTCATAGTATGTATAGACATTAATGCAATAAAAACATGATATATAGTATCCACATATAACTACACATGACAATAATAAATAAATTAATTGGGTAATGTGGCAAAATAATGCCTATGACAGCATGCCCGACATCGACAGATATATCCACATGGTAAGTATGCATCCAATAGGTGTAAAACAAAATCCAATTTATAGTAAATAGTCAAGAACTCATAAGTGTGGTTCCATATACAGTGTAACTAGGACATCAAATTAAAAATCTCAACGCGTTTCGTGGGTGTCTCCCCACTCATCAGGAGCTGATGCTACCACAAAGTTCCTATAGAATAAAGTAGAAAATATATGAATAATGTACTGACCAATAGATAGAAATAGATTCATGAGAATATGATATAAGTAGGTAGTTTGGCCAGGGCGGACTCACCAGTCCGGACGACAAGTGCAGCGCGTGGCGGTGGGCGCTGGGCAGGCCAGGAACACACTCCCTCCACGGGAACTGAGGCGGCAAATGGATGGATGCGATATCCGGCACAGAAAGAATGCACCAGCATAGGAAAGTGTACCCAATAGTGGAAGGTGTAGTAATTGTTGAAACCAAAATATCTGGGAACAAATTAGTGATTATAAGTATGCACAAAAATGGTGTTGTTACAAAGAAAAAGAAAAAGAAATATAAAAATAAGCCCCACAGTAACCTAAAAGGGTGATAAAGACAAAACAGTGTGATGCTATGTTGTGGGTATGTAGAAATGAATATCATCTTGATAAAGTGTAAGTGTGGGGGAATAAATTAAATATGTGTATGAGAGTATGAGTGCGTGAATACAATTAGGTGAGGGAATAATAGATAAGGTGTATGTTATGTGGTAATAGACAAGAGGGAATCGCAAATTTACCCATGAGCAAAGATATGTAGGTATGAATAAGAAAAAAGAAAGGAGGAGAAAAAGAAAAGGTTATGCACCTGGATATCGCTCCTGGAACAACGACCAGCAGACCACACAGCTGGTGTGTACAGACCCCATGCAGAGACTAGCCATGCAGGCAGCTAGCTTCGAGTGGGGTTTAAATATGCCGCCAACGCCACGTGCGTGAGACAGAGGGGGAGGGGTCGCACCCAACCCTGGTCATCAACCAGCGACAGGTGTGCCAAAACCCCCTCTTGGAGACACGGAGAATAAAATCCCCGAACGCCGGAGTGATGACGTCAAAGCTCACGTCACACGCTCGGCGTGGGTGGCGTGGCGCTGATGCGCAGAGTAGAGTCCACCCGAGCCTCCCAATTGAAAATGAAAAGGGAGGAGGGGAGGACCTGCTGGCGCATCGCAGTTCCCGCGAGGAAGGAAAAGACCAAGCACCGCCCAGACACCCAATCGCTCCACACGGAGCAACATCGTCCGGCCAGTGGGCGTGTATCGAACCCTGATGACTAAGTATCCGTATGAGACATTTATACGGTGTCAGTAAATGCTGTCATTGTACAATGTATACATAGATTAAATAAATAAATGTATGTGGATACACGAAATTCAACATTGAAGATAACAATATAAAGACAGTTTTTACACAGGGAAGGTAGGGGAACACTACCAAACCCATTTATCCAAGTGCTTCCATCCCGGTATATGTATATATGCAAAGAGGGGGGAATTTTGGGACTTTAAATGAAGTACAATTAAGTACCTCCATCCCGGTAATCGATACGTACAAAAAGGGGAAGTTTGGGACTTTAAATGAAGCACTTGGATAGTGGAGAATTTTTTTTTTAATCATGTTTATTTGTTTTATTCATTATTCGATAAAAAACTATTCATTATAAATAAATCCAATCCATAGTATGTATATACATTAATGCAATAAAAACATGATATATAGTATCCACATATAACTACACATGACAATAATAAATAAATTAATTGGGTAATGTGGCAAAATAAAGCCTATGACAGCATGCCCGACATCGACAGATATATCCACATGGTATGTATGCATCCAAAAGGTGTAAAACAAAATCCAATTTATAGTAAATAGTCAAGAACTCATAAGTGTGGTTCCGTATACAGTGTAACTAGGACATCAAATTAAAAATCTTGACGCGTTTCGTGGGTGTCTCCCCACTCACCAGGAGCTGATGCTACCACAAAGTTCCTATAGAATAAAGTAGAAAATATATGAATAACGTACTGACCAATAGATAGAAATAGATTCATGAGAATATGATATAAGTAGGTAGTTTGGCCAGGGCGGACTCACCAGTCCGGACGACAAGTGCAGCGCGTGGCGGTGGGCGGTGGGCGGTGGGCGGGCCAGGAACACACTCCCTCCACGGGAACTGAGGCGGCAAATGTCAGTGTCCATGTTGTGGGACTATGTGTGCACAGCTAGTAAGTATTTTGTGGCTGAAAATATGACCTGGAGGTTTTTAAGGTTCGCCTGCCATTAAAGTCAATAGGGCCCGCCGCGAACCTTGCGGTTCGTGAACTTTTGGCCACGTTTGCGGTTCGCGTTTGCGAAACGTCCTTTCGGAAGTTCGTCCATCACTAATGCTGTATATGCTAGCACATTATTGCTAAAAGCTCCTAAGGCCCAATTACAACTTTTTTTTATTTGACTTCAGAGAGACATTATTTCTTCATGTCTACATATTGGATGATGGGTAGAATTTTTCTTCATTATTTTTTAAATGCTGGTGTCTCATTAATCTCTGCATGGGTACTGTATATTGATCAGAATTACAATTTTCACTATTTACAAAGATATAGTATTCTGTAGGTTTACTAAGATGCCTCCACTTCCATTGTTTTATTTTTTTTATAAAGCAGTTCATGTACATGCTGTTAGTTATCTTGTTACACTGTGCATGTCTTGCACAATAATATGTGGCGGATTCTTCAGGTTTCATTCCAGTGAATTTTAAAAACACTTCTCCTTTATTTGTGTCTCTGGTCAGAGTCAGTCGTCCCTGAACAGAGCTGGCATAATATGTGCTTCCTTCATAACATATTACCCCCAACCACACCAGCGGTTTCCTATCAGATTGTCGGACCCAGTCCACACAATGCATGTTAGTGCTGTCAGTGAGGGAGGCTCCGGTCACTTTACAGGTCATTTCCAGAGTCTCTGATGGCTTCACAGTCCCAGGACCAGACTCCACCATTGTGATTTGTGATGTGACATCTGAAAAATATATATTATATATTACATTTCTAGTATCTCAGATGACTTAGAACGTTAAATGAGTAATCTAAATAAATAAATAAATAAAAAAACACACACATTGTACAGAAAACACAATAAAAAGTAACCACAGAAAATGTGTCATGTCTGAAGTTGTGTTTTGGATTCGGTTGCACTGATTCCGATCAGATAACTTTTCCTAAATAACGCTCTGTATTTAAACAGAAATTTACCATGAATATGTTTTGCATAAACTGAAATGATTGGGTGAGGGGAACCGATGATATGGACAATTTGTTTTAAAACACAACTGTTCATTCATTCTGCAGAAAGTTCTTCTTTTAAGTAAAATATTTACAGAAAAATAGTTTGCACCAACTGAAAAAGCTGAATTTATCTAAAAGGACAAGTGAAGCCGCACAAGTAGAATATGTTATGGTGGCCATACATTTATTGATCTGTTTAAACAATTTCGATAATATGATGAGATTTATGAGTTATTGAAAAGACAAATACTATGTCATTGATTGATTTTGACAAAACTGATCGATTTAATCAAAATTATTCTGATCATTGTGAATGGAAAATCAGATTGTAGGAAAGTGAATAATTTGGTGATGCAACGGTAAACGGTAATGGTAAATAATGTAGCTGTAATTAGGTGTGCCGAAAGCAACCACAAAACATCAATAAGTAAAACAGTGCAAATAGTGTTTAGTAAAGACAACATAATAAATATTAAAATCTGCAGGTAAACTGGACAATAATTGCACTCAGTTTTCATTTACTGCTATTTTAATATATTTTTTATTCCATTTCACGTATCACTGATGAATCAATTCAGATCAATATACTGTATGAACTAATTCAGTGCTATTTAGAAAACAAAAAAAAACAAATTATAATTATCCAACACTTGTGTAAAAATACAATACAAGAACATTAATCAATCACAAATGAATACACAGGGTTAAAAAGTTAAGTGTTCGTTGGTAAGCAGGCCTGGACTGGTCTTAGGGCCGCTGGGCTGCATACCCTTACAAGAGAGCTCAAGAGGGTGAGTCCGGGCCTCCTAGAGGCCATCGAGTGCGTCACTGATGTGTGTTTTCTGGGACAGCGCCAGGACCAACCACAGGCACTCACCCAGAGGAGGAGGTGGACATGGGAACGAGCATGGGGGAAGAAGAAATGGGGATGGGGGAGAAATCGCCTGGAGAGGGGGACTTTCTAGACCTCAGGAGACCACAAACTGGTAGAGAACTGGGCCAACGGGCTGTCTGTGAAGGTGGTGCCGGGCAAGTATGTTGAGGATCACCCCAAATGTCAGAGCAACATGCCCGTTACTGGAGCCACAAAGTGGCTGCTTCTTTTAAAGAATTACTGACAAGTCTGTTTGATTCATAGGGCATATGTCCTACTGAACCCACACTTTCCATTAAGCCTCAGCGGTATGCCGCGTACACACAACCGGTTTTCCCCTCAGAATAAACTCCGAAAGTTTGTCCGACGGAGCTCCACTGAAACTGTCTTGCGTACACACAATCACCTCAAAGTCTGATCGTTAAGAACGTGGTGACGTACAACACGTACGACGTGACTAGAAAAAGGAAGTTCAATAGCCAGTAGCCAATAGCCTCCATCTCGTTCTTGCTTCAGAGCATGCATCGTTTTTGGGCATACAGACGAGCAGTTTTCCCAATAGGAATTGGTTCAGTCGGAAATATTTAAAACATGTTCTATTTCTAGGTCTGCCAGAATTTTCGGAAAAAAAAAGTCAGATGGGGCATACACACGATCGGAATATACGATGAAAAGCTTCTGTCGGACATTCTGCTCATATGTACGCAGCATTATTGGTGGTGGTGCTCTATCTCCCCTTTTCATGCACGTTCAGCGGTGGCTTGAAAATTATCATTTGGGGCATCAAGATACATATGTTTTGGACATTTCCATTTCATCAAATAAATACTCTTTCTCATTCAGTGGACTTTTTTTTAAATTCTTTTTATGTTTTTTCTATTATTGCTTTTGAGTTTATAATAATTTGTTCACTGTATTTTATGTGTATGATATACATTGGTTTAATTACCTGACATCATTATTTCAATACTGCACAGGTATACTGTTTGATATTTTCACCATTATTCTAACGTTGATATATTTAGATGTGTACCAGGTTATATATGCACTTTAGATCACCCATTTAAATTTACAAATTGTCACTAGCGCTGCACCATCACTTTCTCAATTTTACTTGCTGGCAGCTCCCCCCTTCTTTGGACAGTGCGGTATTTAACACTTTTTTTCACTGCTTCTTTTAAATGTACTGATGTTGCCATTTTCTGACTATCACTACATGTCCTTCCACATAAGCAGCTAAAATTTCCCTAATAAGTTATTGGCACTTTTGACACCCAGTGACCCTTTTTTGTGTTTACTTAAAATCTAATTTGTGAATCTGCCCTTCCCTATCTGTATAGAAGCTAGTCTTAACTTTCTTTCTAAAGCTTTTTTTTAGTGACTATTTTATGCTTAAAAGGATTACATAAAACCCCAAACATATTTTCTGAAAGCAGACACATCTAGAGAATAAAATAGTGGTAGTTTAAATTTTTTTTATGTCACATAATATTAGCACGATTGTTTTTTAAACACTTCAGCCCCGGAGAATTTAGCAGCTCAATGACCGGAGTCTTTGGAAAAAAAAATGTCAATAAGCGTATATTGGTTTTTGCAAAAGTTAAAGCTTCTACAAACTAGGGTACACTTTCTGGAATTTACGCAACTTTTAGTTTATGACTGCCTATCTCATTTCTTGAGGTGCTAAAAGGTCAGGGCAGTACAACCCCCCCCCCCCCCCCCAAATGACCCCATTTTGGAAAGTAGATACCCCAAAGAAATTTATTTTTTTGTCACAAGTGATTGAAAAATGACAATAAAAAATTACACAAACTTTTCACTAAATTATATATTACTCACACATGCCATGTTTATATGTGGAATTACACCCCAAAATGCATTTTGCTGCTTCTCCTAAGTATGGGGATACCTCATGTGTGAGACTTTTTGGGAGCATAGCACAGGACCCTGGAAATGAATCACTGCCGATTTCTAAGGGGTGTAAATTTTGATATCACTCTTCACTACCTATCACAGATTTTATGACCATAAAATACCAAGATAGCACAACCCCCCCCCCCCCCCCCAAATGACCCAATTTTGGAAATTAAACACCCCAAGCTATTTGCTGATAGGCATGTTGAGTCCATGGAATATTTTATATTTTGTCACAAGTTGCGGGAAAATTAATAAAAAAAAGTTGTCACTAAATGATATATTGCTCAAACATGCCATGGGCATATGTGGAACGACACCCCAAAATACATTCTGATGCTTCTCCTGAGTATGGGGATACCACATGTGTGAGACTTTTTGGGAGCATAGCCATGTACAGAATAGAGTTGCACAATAAATCGTTACAAAATCGCAATCTCGATTCAAACCCCTCATTATCCTAATCCAGCATTTCCACGATTCATGTAACAAGTGCAAAGCCTTTCTCTGCTCAGAGCTGTCAAAGTCCAGCAAAATTTATCACAACATTGCTCAGCTCTGAGAGATAAAAAAATTCATTTTATCATTTGGTTCTTTTAGATCAAAGAGATGAACTTCGGTCTGCAAATGAGGACAGTTTAACCACATAAAGGAGAAGTATAGCCAAAGCTCATTTGGCTGTACTTCTCCTATGGAACACAGGAGTGCCATTCGTTTTGCACTTCTGTGACCTATTTTCAGCAGATAGAGGTCTTAAGTCTGCTCTCTGCTGACGTTACAGAATGCAGTCCAGGCACCATGTCATCACGACA
Source organism: Lithobates pipiens (assembly GCF_037356315.1). Taxonomy (NCBI): domain Eukaryota; kingdom Metazoa; phylum Chordata; class Amphibia; order Anura; family Ranidae; genus Lithobates; species Lithobates pipiens. The sequence goes on along the minus strand of NW_027507696.1, from coordinate 14,264,044 downwards.
ATGTAAGTTTGGATCCGCCAGGTGCCTGGACTGACACCCTTTCTCAGCCCCTCAGTGAGCCGCTGAGATTCTGAGATGGCCGCTCTGCACCCTTCCACAGGCCAGCGCTCCAATGAACGTGAATGAAGCAGAGCTGAGAGCTGCTGATTGACAGTCAGCAGCTCTCTGCTCTGGGAGCTGTCAGAACTGAGTGATCGGAAATGTTCGATCGCTTGGTTCTCAGTGTAAAGGCTCCGGGGACAGATGCAGCATCGGACTGGTGTTGCATTCACCCAGGTAAGTTTAATTGGGGGGGAAATAAAACCCTTTACTTCTCTTTTAAAGACTAATTCCACGTACACACGAGCGGACTTTTCAACATCCAAAGTCCGACGGACTGATTCCGTCAGACTATTCGATCGTGTGTGGGCTGCAACAGACTTTTGATTCGCAAAAGTCTGACGGACTTTAGAAATGGAACATGCTTCAAATTTTTCCGACGGAACTCCGCCATACCCGGTCCCTCCGAAAAATTCGCTCGTGTGTATGCTATTCCGACGGACTAAAACTGACGCTAGGGCAGCTATTGGCTACTGGCTATGAACTTCCTTATTCGAGTCCAGTCATACGTCATCATGTTCGAATCCGTCGGAGTTTAGTGTGATTGTGTGTGGCCAAGTCCGCTCAGTCGAAAAGTCCGTCAGAACTCTGTCGGAACTCCGGCAGAACTCCTTCGGAAGTCTGTCGGACATAAGTTCTCTCGTGTGTACGGGGCTTTAGCCTTTTTCTGACACTTGTTGCTTACAAGTTAAAATCTGTATTTTGTGCTAGAACATTACTTAGAACTCGTTTAAATATTTAATGTCACACTGTATTTGCGCAGCGGTCTTTGAAATGCAATTTTTTTGGAAAAAATAAAGTTGAATAAAAAAAAAAAAACTAAACAGTAAAGTTAGCCCAAGTTTTTGTATAATGTGAAAGATGATGTTACCCCCAAATGACCCCATTTTGGAAAGTAGATACCCAAAGCTATTTGCTGATAGGCATGTTTGAGTCTATGGAATATTTTATATTTTGCCACAAGTTTGGGGAAAATTAAATTTTTTATTTTTTTTTACACAACATTGTCACTAAATGATATATTGCTCAAACATGGAATTACACCCCAAAATTAATTCTGCTGTTTCTCCGGAGTACGGGGATACCACATGTGTGGAACTTTTTTGCAGTCTGACCGCGTACAGCACCACCGTCAGGCTTTCTAAGGGCGTACATTTTTGATTTCATTACTCACTGCCTATCACAGTTTTGGAGGCCATGAAATGCCAAGATATCACAAACTCCCCCCCCCCCTCTCAAATTGCCGAATTTTGGAAAGTAGAGACCCCAAGCTATCTGATGAGAGGCATGTTGAGTATTTTGCAGATCTCGCTTTTTGTCACAAATTTTTTAAAATTGAAAAAAGAAAAAATATATTTTTTCTTTACTTTCTTCATTTTCAAAAATAAATGGGATTTACAAAATACTCACCATGCCTCTTAGCAAATACCTTGGGGTCATTTGGTGGGGTTTTGTGCTATATGGACATTTCAGGGCCTCCGTAACTGTGATAGGTAGTGAGGAGTAAAATCACAATTTTACGCCTTTAGAAATCCTGAAGGCGGTGATTGGTTTTTGGGGTCCTGTTTGCGGCTAGGCTTCCGAAAGTCCCACATATATTGTATCCCCGTACACAGAAGAAGCAGCAGAATATATTTTGGGGTGTAATTGCACATATAACCATGCCATGCTTGAAAAATATATCATTTAGTGACAACTTTGTGTAAAACAAAAAAGTGAAATAAAAAATTGTAACTTGTGGCAAAATATAAAATATTCCATGGATTCAACATGCCGGGATTTGTGCATTTTATGGCCTTCAAAACTGTGCTAGGTAGTGAGGAGTGATATCAAAAATGTACACCCTTAGAAATCCTGAAGGCAGTGATTGGTTTTGGGGTCCTGTATGTGGCTAGACTCCCAAAAAGCCTCACACATGTGGTATCCCTGTACTCAGGAGAAGCAACAGAATGCATTTTGGGGTGTAATTCCACATATAACCATGCAACAATATATAGTTTAGTGATAACTTTGTGCAATAAAAAAAGTGTAATTTTCCCGTAACTTGTGACAAAATATAAAATATTCCATGCACTCAACATGCATATCAGCAAACAGCTTGGTGTGTCTACTTTTCAAAAAGTGGTCATTGGGGGGGTTGTACTGTCCTGGAATGTTTGCACAACATTTAGAAGCTTATGTCACACATCACCCACTCTTCTAACCACTTGAAGAAAAAGCCCTTTCTGACACTTTTGTTTACATGAGAATTTTCTTTTTGCAAGAAAATTACTTTGAATCCCCAAACATTATATATTTTTTTTAAAGCAAAGGCCCTACAGATTAAAATGATGGGTATAGCAATTTAACCACTTAAGCCCCGGACCACTTGGCTGTCCAAAGACCAGAAAGTTTTTTGTGATTCAGCACGGCGTCACTTTAACTGACAATTGTGCAAGTGGTACCCCTTTTTGCGAATAAGGGTGACACGAGTCCCACAATCTTACCAGCGCTCCCTATATAGTCAGGGCAGTACTCTGGCTCTACATAACTATCTCTTCCCTGGTAAACCATAAAACTATATGTATAGCCTGTGGCCCTGTCACAGAGCTTATACATCTTGACCCTGTATCTGGCACGCTTGCTGGGAAGATACTGTTTGAATGACAAATGGCCAGAAAAGCAGGGGTATGGATGTGATACAATGCCTCCTCACCAGGCCCGGACTGGGACATAAAATAGGCCCGGGCATTCTAAGCTGAGCAGCCCATTTAAAAAAAGAACTAATTATAAATAATGGCAACCGGTTTCTCAATGTATTTTGGGGCCCCCCAACCGCTCTTTGACATTTAACATATAGCAGTAAGACTCAAAATCAGTTTACTGCAGAAGATCAGGCAGCAATTGAAATTGGTTGCCAGAGGATACAGCATATTATTACTGATCACTGACTGGTTGTTAAAGGTTACAACACATCATTTCTGCTTCCTCATTCATTGATAGAGGATACTGCACATTATTACTGCTCACTGAGAAAAGTATGACAGGAGATGACCAGAGACTGCGGATCTAATACAGGAGATAACCAGAGACTGCAGATCTAATACAGGAGATGACCAGAGACTGCGGATCTAATACAGGAGATGACCAGAGACTGCGGATCTAATACACGAGATGACCATAGACTGTGGATCTAATACAGGTGATGACCAGAGACTGCAGATCTATTACAGGAGATGACCAGAGACTGCGGATCTAATACAGGAGATGACCAGAGACTGCGGATCTAACAGAGGAGATGGCCAGAGACTGCGGATCTAATACAGGACATTACCAGAGACTGCAGATCTAATACAGGAGATGATCAGAGACTGCGGATCTAATACAGGAGATAACCAGAGACTGCGGATCTATTACAGGAGATAACCAGAGACTGCGGATCTATTACAGGAGATGACCAAAGACTGCGAATCTAATACAGGAGATGATCAGAGACTGTGGATCTATTAGAGGAGATGACCAGAGACTGCAAATCTAATACAGGAGATGACCAGAGACTGCGGATCTAATACAGGAGATGACCAGAGACTGCGGATCTCATAAAGGAGATGACCAGAGACTCTGGATCTATTACAGGAGATGACCAGAGACTGCGGATCTAATACAGGAGATGACCAGAGACTGCGGATCTAATACAGGAGATGACCAGAGACTGCGGATCTTATAAAGGAGATTACCAGAGACTGCAGATCTAATACAGGAGATGACCAGAGACTGTGGATCTGATACAGGAGATGACCAGAAACTGTGCATCTAATACAGGAGAAGACCAGAGACTGCGGATCTAATACAGGAGATGGCCAGAGACTGCGGATCTAATACAGGAGATGTCCAGACACTGCTGATCTTATAAAGGAGATGACCAGAGACTGTGGATCTATTACAGGAGATGACCAGAGACTGCGGATCTAATACAGGAGATGACCAGAGACTGCGGATCTAATACAGGAGATGACCAGAGACTGTGGATCTTATAAAGGAGATGACATGAGACTGCAAATCTAATACAGAAGATGACCAGAGACTGTGGATCTAATACAGGAGATGATCAGAGACTGCAGATCTATTACAGGAGATGACCAGAGACTGTGGATCTAATACAGGAGATGACCAGAGACTGCGGATCTAATACAGGAGATGACCAGAGACTGCGGATCTTATAAAGGAGATGACCAGAGACTACAGATCTAATACAGGAGGATGACCAGAGACTGCAGATCTAATACAGGAAATGACCAGAGACTGCGGATCTAATACAGGAGATGACCAGAAACTGTGGATCTTATAAAGGAGATGACCAGAGACTGCAGATCTAATACAGGAGATGACCAGAGACTGCAGATCTAATACAGGAGATGACCAGAGACTGCGGATCTTATAGAGGAAATGACCAGAGACTGCGGATCTTATAAAGGAGATGACCAGAGACTGCAGATCTAATACAGGAGATGACGAGAGACTGCGGATCTAATACAGGAGATGACCAGTGTGAAAGGGGTCTCTAAGAGAGACTGACCACTTTTATTTTTTATTAAGATGAGTTTAAAACATTGGCAGGCATGAAAAAAAAAAAAACATTATCAGCCAAGATACAAAAAAAAACACATTGGCAGGCGTGATAAAAAAAAACACATTGGCAAGCATGATAAAAAAAAAAAAAAAAACACATTGGCAGGCATAAAAAAAAAACACATTGGCAGGCATGATAAAAAAAAAAAACACATTGGCAGGCATGATAAAAAAAAAAGAAACGCATTGGCAGGCAGGAAAAAAACATATTGGCAGGCATGATAAAAAAAAACCACATTGGCAGGCATGATAAAAAAAAACACATTGGCATGCATGATAAAAAAAAAACACATTGGCATGCATGATAAAAAAAAACCACATTGGCAGGCAGGAAAAAAAAAACACATTGGCAGGCATGATAAAAAAAAAACACATTGGCAGGCATGATAAAAAAAAACACATTGGCATGCATGATAAAAAAAAAACACATTGGCAGGCAGGAAAAAAAAACACATTGGCAGGCATGATAAAAAAAAACACATTGGCAGGCATGATAAAAAAAAAGAAAAACACACATTATCAGCCAAGATGCATAAAAAAAATATATACATATATGCAGGCTGGCATAGTGTCACTTACCTTTCTAGCAGTCGCAGGTCCTTTTACGACACCAGGCAGAGAAGGTCTCCTCCAACTCCTCCCCCTTCACGGTCACATGACCTGTCCTTCCTCTTTATTTCCTCCTAAGTTGAATAGAAGGCTGGCCGGACAGCCGAGGAGGTGGCCACGGAGACGGGAGTGGTGAGCGGCGCTAGCACACGGAGCAGCCCAGCCCGCTGCCTTGATAGTGGGGAGTGGATCCGGGTGGGACTCTGCCAGAAAAAAATGCGGCCGTCTAGATGGAGTCAACCGTGGAGCCGGCCACGGAGCTTGTTGCAGAGAGACCAGCGGCAAATGAGCAGGGCCGGCCAAGCAGCTGCAGAGTGGGGAGATGTGACAAATGCGGCCCGGCAGCCTGCGGCCCACCGGGCAAATGCTCAGTGTGCCCTATGGCCAGTCCGGGCCTGCTCCTCACTGCCTACCAAAATGCTGGGATGGGGCCGGGACTGTGCAGGAAGGGGTTAAAACAGAAGCATCACACACTTATGAGCAAGAACCCCATCAGTTTATCTAACTAGCAGATTGTTAACCATCCCCCAATAGTACTCAATGGTTGATTAGGGTATGCCCTGTGTGCACACCTATGTATACAGTATAATGTGATGTGATCAACTGCAGCACTCAAAGTTAAGGCCTTATGCACACTGGACATTATAAAAACATCAGTAGCATTCGCTGTAGAAAACTTTAGCTGTAGATTAAGTTTGACAGTAGCGCCTTTCAGCATTTTTTAGCTATAGCGCTTTTTAGCATTTTTCTTTTAGGAAAACTATACCCCCACAAAAGCTTATAGCTCAAAAACGCTGAAAAATACAGAATGACCACGTTTTTCAGTGTTTTTAAGTTTTTAGCAGAGTTAGATCCAGGATCCAGGAGTTAATACAGGAGATGACCAGAGACTGCGGATCTTATAAAGGAGATGACCAGAGACTCTGGATCTATTACAGGAGATGACCAGAGACTGCGGATCTAATACAGGAGATGACCAGAGATTGCGGATCTAATATAGGAGATAACCAGAGACTGCGGATCTTATAAAGGAGATGACCAGAGACTCTGGATCTATTACAGGAGATGACCAGAGACTGCGGATCTAATACAGGAGATGACCAGAGACTGCCGATCTAATATAGGAGATGACCAGAGACTGCGGATCTTATAAAGGAGATTACCAGAGACTGCAGATCTAATACAGGAGATGACCAGAGACTGTGGATCTAATACAGGAGATGACCAGAAACTGTGCATCTAATACAGGAGAAGACCAGAGACTGCGGATCTAATACAGGAGATGACCAGAGACTGCGGATCTAATACAGGAGATGACCAGAGACTGCGGATCTTATAAAGGAGATGACCAGAGACTGCGGATCTAATACAGGAGATGACCAGAGATTGCGGATCTAATATAGGAGATGACCAGAGACTGCGGATCTTATAAAGGAGATGACCAGAGACTCTGGATCTATTACAGGAGATGACCAGAGACTGCGGATCTAATACAGGAGATGACCAGAGACTGCGGATCTAATATAGGAGATGACCAGAGACTGCGGATCTTATAAAGGAGATTACCAGAGACTGCAGATCTAATACAGGAGATGACCAGAGACTGTGGATCTGATACAGGAGATGACCAGAGACTGTGCATCTAATACAGGAGAAGACCAGAGACTGCGGATCTAATACAGGAGATGACCAGAGACTGCGGATCTAATACAGGAGATGACCAGAGACTGCGGATCTTATAAAGGAGATGACCAGAGACTGCGGATCTAATACAGGAGAGAACCCGAGACTGTGGATCTAATACAGGAGATGACCAGAGACTGCGGATCTAATACAGGAGATGTCCAGACACTGCTGATCTTATAAAGGAGATGACCAGAGACTGTGGATCTAATACAGGAGATGACCAGAGACTGCGGATCTAATACAGGAGATGACCAGAGACTGCGGATCTAATACAGGAGATGACCAGAGACTGTGGATCTTATAAAGGAGATGACCAGAGACTGCAAATCTAATACAGGAGATGACCAGAGACTGTGGATCTAATACAGGAGATGATCAGAGACTGCGGATCTATTACAGGAGATGACCAGAGACTGTGGATCTAATACAGGAGATGACCAGAGACTGCGGATCTAATACAGGAGATGACCAGAGACTGCGGATCTTATAAAGGAGATGACCAGAGACTGCAGATCTAATACAGGAGGATGACCAGAGACTGCAGATCTAATACAGGAAATGACCAGAGACTGCGGATCTAATACAGGAGATGACCAGAAACTGTGGATCTTATAAAGGAGATGACCAGAGACTGCAGATCTAATACAGGAGATGACGAGAGACTGCGGATCTAATACAGGAGATGACCAGTGTGAAAGGGGTCTCTAAGAGAGACTGACCACTTTTATTTTTTATTAAGATGAGTTTAAAACATTGGCAGGCATGAAAAAAAAAAACATTATCAGTCAAGGTACAAAAAAAAAACACATTGGCAGGCGTGGTAAAAAAAAACACATTGGCAGGCATGATAAAAAAAAAACACATTGGCAAGCATGATAAAAAAAAAAAACACATTGGCAGGCATGAAAAAAAAACACATTGGCAGGCATGATAAAAAAAAACACATTGGCAGGCATGATAAAAAAAAAACACATTGGGATGCATGATAAAAAAAACACATTGGCATGCATGATAAAAAAAAAACACATTGGCAGGCAGGAAAAAAAAAACACATTGGCAGGCATGATAAAAAAAAACACATTGGCAGGCAGGAAAAAAAAACACATTGGCAGGCATGATAAAAAAAAAACACGTTGGCAGGCAGGAAAAAAAAACACATTGGCAGGCATGATAAAAAAAAAGAAAAACACACATTATCAGCCAAGATACATAAAAAAAATATATACATATATGCAGGCTGGCATAGTGTCACTTACCTTTCTAGCAGTCGCAGGTCCTTTTACGACACCAGGCAGAGGAGGTGGCCGCGGAGACGGGAGTGGTGAGCGGCGCTAGCACACGGAGCAGCCCAGCCCGCTCCAAGCAGAGGAGGTCTCCTCCAACTCCTCCCCTTCACGGTCACATGACCTGTCCTTCCTCTTCATTTCCTCCTAAGTTGAATAGAAGGCTGGCCGGACAGACGGGAGTGGTGAGCGGCGCTAGCACACGGAGCAGCCCAGCCCGCTGCCTTGATAGTGGGGAGTGGATCCGGGTGGGACTCTGCCAGAAAAAAATGCGGCCTTCTCCACGGAGTCCACCGCGGAGCCGGCCGCGTAGCTTGTTGCAGAGAGACCAGCGGCAAATGAGCAGGGCCGGCCAAGCAGCTGCAGAGTGGGGAGATGTGACATGCGGCCCGGCAGCCCGCAGCCCACCGGGCAAATGCCCAGTGTGCCCTATGGCCAGTTCGGGCCTGCTCCTCACTGCCTACCAAAATGCTGTGATGGGGCCGGGACTGTGCAGGAAGGGGGTTAAAACAGAAGCATCACACACTAAGAGGAGATTTTCAGCTGTAAAAACGATCTAACTCTGCTAAAAACTTAAAAACATTGAAAAACGTGGTCATTCTGTATTTTTCAGCGTTTTTGAGCTATAAGCTTTTGTGGGGGTATAGTTTTGCTAAAAGAAAAATACTAAAAAGCGCTATAGCTAAAAAATGCTGAAAGGCGCTACTGCCAAACTTAGTCTACAGCTAAAGTTTTCTACAGCGAATGCTACTGATGTTTTTATAATGTCCAGTGTGCATAAGGCCTTAACTTTGAGTGCTGCAGTTGATCACATCACATTATACTGTATACATAGGTGTGCACACAGGGCATACTCTAATCAACCATTGAGTACTATTGGGGGATGGTTAACAATCTGCTAGTTAGATAAACTGATGGGGTTCTTGCTCATGAAGCCCCATACACACTATCAGTTTTTCTGCTGAGTTTTTCCTTCAGGTTTACCAAAACCATGTAGTAGAAGGGCCTGCCTGATTACATACACATTGAAACTCCTAAGGTTTGACCTCATATTATATGGTTTTGGTAAATCTGAAGGAAAAACTCAGCAGAAAAACTGATAGTGTGTATGGGGATAAACTTTCTGATAAATATATAATTGGCGTGTGCTGCGAAATTAATAATAAGTTGCCGAGTATTCAGCAGACATGAATGTGAAATGTGATGCTAAAATTCTCTAACTAGCAAAATCCAAAGAGTCACGGGTGTTTTATAAATATTCCAAAATTACATATGTGGATAAAAATGTGAAAAGGTCATAAATCAATCCGAGAAAACTCCTAAAAGTTCATTTTCCAAAGACAGTATAAATCCTGATGTTCATGTGATGCCACATACACACATGACCAGACTTACCGGCAGACTAGATCAGACGGTCTTCCCAACGGACTTTCGGCAGAGTTCAGACGGACTTTCCGAACGAACGGACTTGGCCACACATGAACGGACTAAGTCCTTTCGAAAGTCTGTTCATTTTGAACGTGATGACGTAAGATGGAACTAAAAAAGTAAGTTCAATAGCCAGTAGCCAATAACTTCCCTTGCATCGTATTTGGTCCATCAGACTAGCACACAGACAAACGGTTTTCCCGATAGGAATTGAGTCCATCAGACAGATTTGAAACATGTTCTATTTCTAGGTCCGTCTGATTTTTTTCTGAAAAACGATCGGACTAGCCCACACATGATCGGATTGTCCGACGGACTGATTCTGTCAGACCTAGTCTGCCGGAAAGTCTGGTCGTGTGTACGCGGCATTGATCTTCACCACCACGGAGACCTATAGACAGACTTTCACCTCCTCACATGAACCATAAGATTATAAAAGGACTGGTCACACTTGTTCCCTTTTATGAGCTGGGATCAGCTATGATGAGGTCTCCAGACTCTTGGTAATGTAACCAGCCATAAAAAAGTCACAAAAGGTATGAAAATAGTGCTCTCCATATGATACTATTAAACCTAATTATTTATTATTGAAATTGCACTTACATTGTAAACAATAACAAGAGGCAAAACAGCAGATACACAGAGAGATGTCTTCCATGGGTCATCGCTTTAACGGCTTTAGCCCCGGAAGATTTTACCCCCTTCTTAACCAGAGCACTTTTTGCAATTCGGCACTGCGTCGGTTTAACTGACAATTGCGCGGTCGTGCAGGGTGGCTCCCAAACAAAATGTACGTCCTTTTTTTCCCACAAATAGAGCTTTCTTTTGGTGGTATTTGATCACCCCTGCGGTTTTTATTTTTTGCGCTATAAACAAAAAAAGAGCGACAATTTTGAAAAAAACGTATTATATTTTACATTTTGCTATAATAAATATCCTCCAAAAATATATAAAAAAACATTTTTTTTCCTCAGTTTAGGCTAAAACATATTCTAGTACATATTTTTGGTAAAAAAAAATCGCAATAAGTGTTTATTGATTGGTTTGCACAAAAGTTATAGCGTATACAAAATAGGGGATAGTTTTATGGCATTTTTATTAATATTTTTTTTTTACTAGTAATGGCGGCAAGCTGCGATTTTTTTTATCATAATGGTGACATTATGGCAGACACGTCAGACATTTTTGACACATTTTTGGGACCATTGTCATTTATACAGCAATCAGTGCTATAGAAATGCACTGATTCCTGTGTAAATGAAACTGGCAGTGAAGGGGTTAACCACTAGGAGGCAGGGTAAGGGTTAAGTGTGTCCTTGGGCGTGTTTATAACTGTGGGGGGTGTGGCTACGCGTGACACATCACTGATCTCTGCTCCCGATCACGATCGTGGGTGTCCCCGCCAGGGCTGGACTGGGACAAAAATTTGGCCCTGGACTTCATGCAGACCAGCCCACTTTAATTTTGCAAACACGCAAAAAACAGTATATAAACTGTACGCAATTGCGCAAAAAAGTCCCTAGAGAGCCCCCCTTACATCAGGGTCCCCAGAGAGCCACTCCTTACATCTGGGTCCCCAGAGAGCCTCCCCTTACATCAGGGTCCCCAGAGAGCCTCCCCTTACATCAGGGTCCCCATATAGCCTTCCCCTTACATCAGGGTCCCCAGAGAGCCCCTCTTACATCCGAGTCCCCAGAGATCATCCACCTTACATCAGGGTCCCTAGAGAGCCAACCCCTTACATCCAGGTCCCCACAGAGCGCCCCTTACATCCAGGTCCACAGAGAGCCTCTCTCTTACATCAGGTTCCCAAGAGAGCCTCCGGCTTACATCAGGGTCCCCAGAGAGCCCCTCCTTACATCAGGGTCACCAGAAAGAAGGCAGGTAGTAGGCCGGGACCCTGTGGTTGGGGACTTCTGGACTGACTCGGGGCCATGGGCCCCAGATTCGGGGCTATGGCCCCAAAAGTCCCCCCCCAGCGATGCCACTGGTTGTCACTAAAACTGGCCCACTGAGCCATCGGCCCACCGGGAAACTTCCTATAGTCCCTATGGCCAGTACATGCCTGGTCCCCGTGGCAATCCATGACTCGCAACCCGACTCACGGAGGTCCCGGCTAGCGTGCGTCACCGGTGCTATGCACGCGATAGCATGGTGGCAAATTTAAAGGGACGTACCTGTACGCCCATTTGCCTGTCCCTGCCATTCTGCCGACGTACCTCAGCGTGCGCCGGTCGGGTACCAGTTAAGCATGTCTGAATGATAACCCCAGACAAGCAGTATACCTCAGTCTGCTATTGGGGACCAAGCATCTGCTCCAAAGACTGAATGATTTGTCTGCAATAGCAGCCCAAGGTATACTGCTTGTCTGGAGCTGTTGGATGGACCTGCTTGCAGTGATGATTTTGGAAGACATCACGCTGTGTGTCTGCTGTTTTTACCTCCCGAGATAGGAGAACACCAGTCTGGCTGTATTGTTACAATAGGCCAGGCAAGAAGTAGTTAAACTTGTATGCAAAAATGCTAAAAAAGACCCAAGTGGTGAACTAAATAAAACATTTTGTTTTTGCACAGTTGATGTTTGATGGAATGCATTAGTAGCTTATTTTGCTGTCTGAAATTACTCTTTAAAACAGCAACCTCTTTCCACTTAAGGGCCGATTTCAATGCATATGAATGCATGGAGGGCCGCATTCACCTGTTAATAAATTAAGATAATAATAATCCTAACATAGTAATAATAACAGTACAGGTTTACCTCACTTTAAGGTGCTTCACTAATACAAAGCCAGTTCACCCTGCGGGAGCATGTGGCTGGGGATTCGGATTTTACTGCCCCCTTCCCCATCTTGGCACCCAAGGGTGGTTGATGCCAGCCCTGCCTGCCAGCATGGTTTGGAGATGGAGTTCCTGTCCCTAGGGGTGATGAAGTCCCTGACCCCAAGGATGATGAGGTCCATGTCCCCAGGTAAGAAGGGGTTCCTGTCCCCAGGGGAGAAGAGGAACCTGTCCTCGGGGGTAATGGGGTCTCTGCCGCCAGGTGAGAAAGGATCCCTGTCCCCAGGTGAGAAGGTGTCCCTGTCGCCAGGTGAGAAGAGGTCCCTATCGCCAGGTAAGATGGAGTCCCTGTCCCCAGGGGTGATGGGGTCCCTATCTACAGGTGAAAGGGGATCCCGGTCCCCAGGGATGATGTGGTCCCTGTCTTCAGGGGTGATGGGGTCCCTAATAAGGTACCCCCCTATTGCAGTGTTTTCTGTACCCCATAGCAGTGTGCTCTATCCCCCTTCACATTGCTCCCATAGTGTCCTCTGCCCCCCTCCTCCCATAGCAAGCTTCCTGTGTCCCCAACGCAGTGTCCTCTTTCCCCACCATAGTGTCCCCTGTACCCCCATAGTGTCCTCTGTCCCCACATTTGTGTCCTCTGTCCCCCCCATAGTGTCCTCTGTACCCTCTATAGTGTCCTCTGTACCCACCATAGTGTCTTCTGTATCCCCTATAGTGTCCTCTGTATCCCCCATAGTGTCCTTTGTACCCACCATAGTGTCCTCTGTATCCCCCATAGTGTCCTCTGCCCCCACCATAATGTCCTCTATACCCACAATAGTGTCCTTTGTACCCCCCATAGTGTCCTCTGTCCTGACTATAGTGTCCTTTGTACCCCCCCATAGTGTACTCTGTACCACCACAGTGTCTTTTGTCCCCACTATAGTGTCCTCTGTGGGGGGACAGAGGAAACTATGGGTGGGGACAGTGGACACTATGGGGGTACAGAGGACACTAGGTGGGGTACAGAGGACACTATGGGGGGTACAGAGTACACTATGGTGGGGACAAAGGACACTATGGGGTACAGAGGACACTATGAGGGGTACAAAGGACACCATGGTGGGGACAGAGGACACTGTGGGGTACAGAGGACACTATTGTGGGGGTACAGAGGACCCTGTGGGGGTACAGAGGACACTATTGTGGGGGTACAGAGGACACTGTTCCCACAATAGTGTCCTCTGTACCCTCACAGTGTCCTCTGTCCCTACCATAGTGTCCTTTGCCCCACCATAGTGTCCTTTGTCCCCACCATAGTGTACTCTGTACCCCCCATAGTGTCCACTGTCTTCACCATAGTGTTCTGTGTCCTCTGCCCCACCCATAGTGTCTTCTGTCCCACCATAGTGTCTTCTGTACCCCCCAGAGTGTCCTCTGTACCCTCAATAGGGTACCTATTATAGTGTCCTCTGTCTTGTCATGGCTTAACCACTTTCCACTCACACAATAGTCGAATGACAGCTACAGCACAGGCTTCCAGTGCCGGGAGGGCGTCAATAGACATCCTGCAGTGATCGTTCTGCTCGATCACCGCCTGGTGCACACACTCGGCGCACACTGTTATAACTGAATCACAGCGGGCCCTTTATCACGTGATCAGCTGTCAGCCAATGACAGCTGATCAAGAAGTAGACAGGACCTGATTTTTTTCTCCCTACAATCAGAGTGTGGAGAAAAAATAAAGCCAGTGACCAGCTTCTGTTACAGGGACATGGGTCCTGATCTGTGCTACCCATCAGTGCCCACAAATGCTGCTAATCAGTGCCCACAAGTGTCATTAATAAGTGCCAATCAGTGCCCACGAGTGCCACTTTTCAGTGCCCACGGGTGCCACCAATTAGTACTGCCCATCACTGCCGCCTATCAGTGCCAAACAGTGCTCATCAGTGCCGCCTATAAGTGTCACTTATCAGTGCCACCTACCAGTGCAGCCTCATCAGTGCCCATCAATGCAGCCTCATCAGTGCCCATCAGTGCAGCCTCATCAATGTCCACCAGTGCAGCCTCATCAGTTCCCATCAGTGGCCAGGTGGCGCACCTATTGTGATGGGAGGCTGTCATATGACCTCCTCCCGTTTTAACAGGGAATGCGCACGATCGTGCGTACGCATCCCTGTTCCTTTGGTGGCTGTGTGTCACGGAGACACCACTCGCCACCGAGGGTGGTGAACAGCCATTGGGCATGGCTGTTTACCACGTGATTGGCCGTGACTTCATCACGGCCGATCACAGATGGTTCCACCCCCACTGTGCACGACGCGTGTGAGCAATCGCGAGCACGCTGCGCGTGCACGTCAATTGCGGCGTGTTCCCGGGAACACTGCTCGTCACCGATGCTGGTAAACAGCCATTGGCTGGCTGTTTACCCACGTGATCGGCTGTGATCCTTTCACAGCCGATCACTAAATGTAAACAAATCACGGTAACGAGATGTTTCTGGGTTCTCCTCCTCACACACACTGATTGCCCCCCCCCAATAAAGAGGACCTGTCACCACCCATCATAGTACCTGTCACTCACAGTCCATCAGAGTACTCGAGTACCTGTTACAGTCCATCAGAGTACCCGAGTACCTGTCACTAGGGATGGCCGAACTGTATGCCCGGTTCGATTTTGCCTGTTCGCGATTCGCCCGATCGACGGACTATTGCCGCTGTTCGCCCGGCGGACTTATGTGTTTACAGTGTAAAAGAACTTTGACCCATGATGACACATCCATCATGGGGTACAGGACAGCCAATTGAGACATTTCAGCACATGGACAATTGGACATTCCCCCTAACTTATAAATATACCCGATCCGGTGGCCATTTTACATTCTTTCTTCTGTCACTATAGGGAGAGGCTGCTGTGTGGATCAGGGAGAGACTGCAGTGACACAAATTGCTAGCTATTAGGTCCACAAAAGTCCTTTTATTGGTATGGTATAGGAGTAGGACAATCTATAGGGTTGAGTGAATTGCTGTGCTTGTAAATTCAGCAGCCTTATCTTTAGCAGGGAGGGACAGGACGCTGTGTGTAGCAGGGAGGGGCAGTCAGTTTAATCATTAGCTGTTACTATTAGGTCCACAAAGGTCCTTTTCAGGACTGGTATGGTATCAGAGTAAGACATTATGTAGGGTTGAGTGAACTGCTGCGCTTGTAAATCCAGCAGCCTGTCTTTAGTGAATGCAGGGAGTGACAGGATGCTGTGTGTAGCAGGGAGAGACAGTCAGTTTAATCATTAGCTGTTACTATTAGGTCCACAAAGGTCCTTTTAAGGACTGGTATGGTATAGGAGTAGGACAGTATATAGGGTTGTACACGTATAATATTCTTTCTTTCAAATATAGAAAGAATATTATACTTGACTGCTGCCCTATTCTGCAGCAGTCCTTTATCAGTATAGGGACTGAGGTACAGTCTGCTAATCCCTAGCTACTAGTTCCACAAAGGTCCTTATAAGGACTGGTATAGGTCCACAATATATAGGGTTGTGGTGCACTACTGCTGACTGCTGCCCTATTCTGCAGCAGTCCTTTATCAGTGTAGGGACTGAGGTACAGTCTGCTAATCACTAGCTAATAGTTCCACAAAGGTCCTTTTAAGGACTGGAATGGTATAGAGTAGTACAGTATATAGGGTTGAGTGAGGTACAGTCTGCTAATCCCTAGCTACTAGTTCCACAAAGGTCCTTAAGGACTGTTATAGGTCCACAATATATAGGGTTGTGGTGCACTACTGCTGACTGCTGCCCTATTCCGCAGCAGTCCTTTATCAGTGTGGGGACTGAGGTACAGTCTGCTAATCACTAGCTACTAGTTACACAAAGGTCCTTTTAAGGACTGGTATGGTATAGAGTAGTACAGTATATAGGGTTGAGTGAGGTACAGTCTGCTAATCCCTAGCTACTAGTTCCACAAAGGTCCTTAAGGACTGGTATAGGTGTACTATTTGGTGTGCAGTATATAGTTGTGTAATACACGTATAAAATACTTGCATTAGAAAGCATAGTATAGTGCATTTCCACTGTGCAGCATTGTGACTTCTGAGTGGTTCTGCAGCGATACTACAAAGAGTGACAAATGCAATCAAATAAAAAAGTATTGTAACTGGTGTGATAGACCAGTGGCCCCCAAAAACAACAGATTGAAGCCGGGTGTTATATACCTTCTTCCACATACATACTGCACTTCTCTAGAGACTTTTGTTACAGGGTCATTTAAAAAATGACAGACAGAGGAAGAGGCAGGCCCTTCCGCAGGGGTGGTAGGGGTAGGGCAGGAGCAACAGGCTTGAGCCAAAGTGGGAAATTGCAGAAGCTGCGTGCGATTACGTCAAAGGAAGCACCAGACTTGATTGAGTGGCTCACTCAGCCTTACTCTTCTGCACCCTCCTCATCCTCTCGATCTGCACCCTTTTCTTCACTCTCTGCTATGTGCACCCCCAAAGACACTACCACCAACACCACCACATACCTTCCGCTTGAGTCACAGGAATTATTTTCCGATCCATATCAAGACATTTCTGATGCACAGCCACTCTTGGCATTGGATCAGGAAGAGGAGGGAGCAACAACCGCCACTCAGCAGTCTGACGACAGTACCCAGATCAGCCCAAGGAGGAGATTGGTCCCCGGTGTTGCTGCCTACTCCGAGATCTCTAATTATAGCGGTGGGGAAGGTGACGTCGATGATGACGTGTCTAGTGATGTCACGTGGGTGCCCACAAGAGAGGAAGAGGAGGGGAGTTCAGAGGGAGATATGGACCAGCAGATAGGGAGGAGAAGCAGGAATAACTTACATTGCACAGGAGGGACAAAGCAGACTGCTAATGTATCAGGGGCGAGGCCTCGACCATGTACGGTCACATCTGGTGCTCCCAGGATGCCGGCACATGGCTCCACAGTGTGGGCTTTTTTTAACGTGTCCGCTGCTGACAATAGTGTTGCCATCTGCAATCTTTGCAGTCAACGCATTAGTCGTGGTAAGCCCAACACTCACCTAGGGATGACCGCCTTAAGAAGGCACATGAGCTGCCATCACCGAGCCCAGTGGGAGCAACGGAACACACAAAGCCACATTCCAGGCTTTCACCGTCCAGCCTTGTCTTCTACTTCTTCTCCTCTCGCCTCACAATTGTCCTCCACTCCACCTTCCATCACGCCAAGCTCAAGTTTTTCTGCAAAAAGGCAGGCTTCCATGAGCCAAATGTTCGAGCGTAAAAAAATGATGACGCGGGATAATCCTCTTGCCCAACGGTTGACGGCTGGCTTGTCAGAACTGATAGCCCGCCAACTACTGCCATATAAACTGGTGGACTCGGAGGCCTTTCGAAAATTTTTGGCCATTGGAACACCACAGTGGAAGGTCCCAGGAAGGAAGTATTTCTCACAGAAGGGCATCCCAGAGCTATATGGCCATGTTCAGCGGCAAGTGAATGTATCTCTGGCACACAGTGTTGGTGCCAAGATACATCTGACCACAGACACATGGTCTAGCAAACACGGGCAGGGAAGGTATACAACTTTTACTGCCCTCTGGGTGAACCTACTGACGGCCGTCAAGCATGTAACCCGTGGCACCCGTGTAGATTTGGTATTACCGCCGCGGATTGCATGCAGGCCTGGCTCTTCTTCTCCTCCTCCTCCTACTCCATCCTCCTCCCTCTCCTCCTCGGCTGACTCCTCCTTTTCCGCTGCTAGTGTCTCTTCCGCTGCGCCGCCCAAGCTCCCCAGAACCTATTTGACATGCCAGGTGAGACGTTGCCATGCCGTGCTGCGTCTGTTGTGCCTGGAAGCCAAGAGCCACACTGGCCCGGCACTCCTTTCAGCTTTGCGTTCACAGGCAGATCAGTGGCTAACACCGCTCAATTTGACAGTTGGTAAAGTGGTGTGTGACAACGGTGCCAATCTGTTTAGCGCATTGAAACAGGGGAAAATCACGCACGTGCCATGCATGGCACACATCTTAAACCTGGTCGTGCAGCGATTCGTTGTCAAATACCCTGGGGTCCAGGACATCTTGCTGCAGGCAAGGAAATTCTTGGCCCATTTCAGAAGATCTTACACGGCCATGGCTCGCCTTGCTGACATTCAGCGGCGACACAATCTGCCGGTCAGACATCTTATTTGCGATTGCCCGACGCAATGGAACTCAACCTTCTATATGCTTGATAGGCTGCTCCAGCAGAAACGTGCAGTTAACGTCTACCTGTATGAACTCTGTGGCAGAACAGGTTCTGGGGAGCTGTTTTTTTTTCACCGCGCCAGTGGCTGCTCATGTGCGACGCATGCAGACTTCTGCGGCCATTTGAGGAGATCACCAAACTGGTCAGTCGCAGCCATGTCGCCATCAGTGACATGGTACCTTATGCCTTCTTTATGGAGCGTGCATTGCGTCGTGTCATTGATCAAGCTGTGGAGGAGCAGGAGCGGGAAGATGAGGAAGTCGCAATGCTGGATGAATTCCCAGGGGGGGCTACTCTATCTGAGACAAGTCAACAACAGGAGTCTGAAGAGGAGTCAGAGGAGGATGGTGCCAGGGCAGATGAGGAGGAGCAAGAAGAGCATGCTTTAAACCTTTCTGGGATCCCTGTTGTTGTGCGTGGATGGGGAGAGGAGAATGAAGAGGACGACATTATCCTGGATGATGAGCAGGAGCCAGGCCACCACACCAATTCCAGTTTAGTGCAAATGGGAGCCTTCATGCTCCAGTGTTTTAACAGGGACCCCCGTATAAAAAGCATAAGGGTCAAGGACCAGTACTGGGTGGCAACGTACTTAGACCCCCGGTACAAACACAAAATGGTGGAAATGTTACCGCCATCACAGAGGGCTGTCAGAATGGAGCACTTCCAGGCCTTGCTTGGAGAAATGCTGCATTCTGCTTTTGCGTGCGCTGGCAGAGGAGCAATTCCCACTCCCAGGGAAGGAGTTGCGGGTACCAATCCAACAGCGCCTGCAAGAAGAGGCCGGTTTGAAGATGTGTTGGTGACTTCTGATATGAGGTCATTCTTTCAGCCAACCCATCGACAGGTGTAATCCGGATCCAGCATCAGGGAACGCCTAGACCGACAGGTGTACGACTACATCGGATTAACGGCCGATGTGGACGCTCTGAGTAGTGATGAACCCCTGGACTACTGGGTGGGCAGGCTTGACCTCTGGCCAGAGCTTGCCCAATTTGCAATCGAACTGTTGGCTTGCCCCTCGTCCAGTGTCGTGTCTGAAAGGACGTGACCGATAAGCGTACTCGCCTAGCTCACAACAGTGTTAACTACCTCACATTTATAAAAATGAATGAGGCATGGATCTCGGAGGAATTCAACACATGTGACCAGTAGACCATATATATCTCTATAAACGATTTTTTTAAACAAGCACACAGACCTTCTTTCTACATTTGGCTCACTTCCTTGTACAAAAAAGCACACCGTACTATATGCCCGTACCCTGCTGTTTGAAGAGGTTGAGCGGTGTCATATTTTTGGGGCCCAGCAGCAAGTTGCTGGTATCAGTGCTGCTGTTAGTGCTCTCTATCTCTGTGCTGGTGTCAGTGCTTTATGTCACGGTGCTGATGTCAGTGCTCTCTATCACGGTGCTGATGTCAGTGCTCTCTATCACGGTGCTGGTGTCAGATCACTCTATCACGGTGCAGGTGTCAGTGCTTTATATCACGGTGCTGGTGTCAGTTCTCTCTATCACAGTGCTGGTGTCAGTGCACTCTATCACGGTGCTGGTGTCAGTGCACTCTATCACGGTGCTGGTGTCAGTGCACTCTATCACAGTGCCTGATTTCAGTTCTCTCTATCACGGTGCTGGTGTCAGTGCACTCTATCACGGTGCTGATGTCAGTGCTCTCTATCACGGTGCTGGTGTCAGTGCACTCTATCACAGTGCCTGATGTCAGTTCTCTCTAGCACGGTGCTGGTGTCAGTGCTCTCTATCACGGTGCAGGTGTCAGTGCTCTATATCACGGTGCTGGTGTCAGTGCTTTATGTCACGGTGCTGATGTCAGTGCTCTCTATCACGGTGCTGATGTCAGTGCTCTCTATCATGGTGCTGGTGTCAGATCACTCTATCACGGTGCAGGTGTCAGTGCTCTATATCACAGTGCTGGTGATCATCTCCTGCACCCTCTTCTTAGCCTACCCTGACCTTCCCTCTCCTCCATTGCCTTCATGCGCTCCTGAGTCCTGAATTGTCAGAATTTCACATATAAAAAAAAGAATGCTTGTAGTTGTTGATCCCAGATTCACTTCATACATGTGTTATGTCAGTGGCCATGTGGTGGGACTATGTGTGCACAGCTAGTAATTATTTTGTGGCTGGAAATATGACCTGTAGGTTTGTAAAGTTCGCCTGCCATTGAAGTCAATGGGGCCCGCCGTGAACTTTGCGGTTCGCGAACTTTCGTCGCGTTCGTATTTCGCGTTCGCGAAACGTCCCGCCGGAAGTTCGTCCATCACTACCTGTCACAGTCCATCAGAGTACCCAAAAGCCTGTCACAGCCCATCAGAGTACCCGAGTACCTGTCACAGTCCATCCGAGTACCCGAGTACCTGTCACAGCCCATCAAAGTACCAGAGTATCTTTCATAGCCCATCATAGTACCCAAGTACCTGTCAAGGTCCATCCGAGTACCCAAGTACCTGTCACAGCCCATCAGAGTACCTGAGTACCTGCCACAGCCCATTAGAGTACCCAAGTACCTGTCACAGCCCATCAGAGTACCCGAGTACCTGTCACAGCCCATCAGAGTACCCGAGTCCCTGTCACAGTTCATCTGAGTACCTGAGTACCTGTCCCAGTCCATCTGAGTACCCGAGTACCTGTCCCAGTTCATCTGAGTACCTGAATACCTGTCACAGTTCATCTGAGTACCCGAGTACCTGTCACCGTCCATATGAGTAGCTATCACCGCCCTTCAGAGTAACCAAATACCAGTCACCAGGCCATCAGAGAACCTGTCACCAGGCCATCAGAGTACCCGAGTACCTGTCACCAGGCCATTAGAGTACCCCAGTATCTGTCACCAGGCCATCAGAGTACTCAAGTACTTGTCACCAGGCCATTAGAGTACTCAAGTACCTGTCACCAGCCCATCAGAGAACCTGTCACCAGCCCATCAGAGTACCCGAGTACCTGTCACCAGGCCATCAGAGTACCCGAGTACCTGTCACTAGGCCATCAGAGTACCCAGATACCTGTCACCAGGCCATCAGAGTACTCAAGTACCTGTCACCAGCCCATCAGAGTACCCGAGTACCTATTTGCAGCCCATGCCTCATAGAATATACGTTGGGGTGTTTGCTTTCCAAAATTGGGTCATTTTGTGGGTAATTTCACTGTCCTGGACCTTCAAAAGTGTGATGGGTAGGAATGAAATGAGATGTGTCGTTTATGCTCCTAGAACGCCTGAAGGTACTACTTCAATGTTCGGCCTCTGTATGTGGCCAGGCTGTGTAAAAGTCCTACACATGTGGTATCGCCATACTCGGAAGGAGTAGCAGAATGTGTTTTGGGGTGTAATTTTTGCTATATACATGCTATGTGTTAGAAATATTTTATAAATTGACAACTTTGTGTAAAAAAAAATGTGTTTTTATTTTTTTCCACATTTTCCAAAAACTTTTGGAAAAAAAATGAACCGTTCAAAAGACTCATTATGCCTCACAGATTATACGTTGGGGTGTTAGCATTCCAAAATGGGGTCATTTTATGGGAAATTTCATTGTCCTGGTACTCCAGGGCCTTCAAAAGTGTAATAGGTGGGGGGCGTGGCGACCACCGACCGTGATGGCCGCACTTGAATAGAGCTCCGCTCGGCTGCAGGGGAATCACCAGCCTATCGCGCGCTCGGTTGCAGCTAAGAACGCCGCCGCTGCTCGCCGCAATACAGCAGATACGCTGAGCCTTTGGGCTATGAAGAAGAAGCTCTGCGCACAGGAGAAAATGCTAAAACTACCGGACTTTTTTCCGGCCGTCTCCCGCGGACCACAAGAAAATGGCGGCGAGAGACCAACCCACAGCCAAATCCCAGGTGATCTAGTGCCAGCTCCAAGAGCGAGAGCGCAGAGAACGGGCAGAGAGAGGAACACAGCTACCGAACCTGTCATGTTTACCACGCAAGGCAGCGGTTCCACCTCTCCCTGTAACTCACCTACCACAAGGAGCCCTGTGAAATCCAAGCCCGGATTGGATCCGGAGATCTCCGCACACAGCAACAGGTACTCAACCCTAGACATGGAGGTGAGTGGTGCACATAATAGTGACTCGGATGCACACTGTCCAGCAGACCCGATCGCCATGTTTCCGACCACAGGTCAATCGATCTCAGATACCACATTAAAAGATTTGCTTATGTCCCTGAGAACATTGCTTCAATCGGACATGTTGTCATGCCTTCAACAGTGCAGAGCAGAGATCACTGAGCTTGGGGATAGAGTGCATCAAGTTGAAACGAGAATGGGTGATGTTACTATATCCTTTAACGCACTCGTGGACTCCCACATGTCCCAGCAAGACTCTATCTCCAAAATACAATTGAAATTGGCAGACCTCGAGGATCGTTCTCGTAGGAACAATTTGAAAATACGTGGCATACCTAAAAGCGTGGCAGCACAACAACTCCAGTCATACGTTACGGATCTATTTCACGCAGTAGCACCATCGTTATCTCCGCTAGATCTAAAAATAGACAGGATCCATAGAGTACCCAAACCATCCTTCTTGCCACAGGAAGTTCCAAGAGATGTGTTACTCAGGGTTCATTTTTTCCAAACTAAGGAGCTACTCTTAGACGTCTTCCGCAAAGCGGAGAACCTACCAGAGCCGGCCGTAAATCTACAAGTGCTCCCGGATCTCTCGCAGTAAACATTGCAGTTGCGGCGTAACATGGCGACAATTACTAAAGCACTGCGAAACCACAAGATAGTATATAAGTGGAAATACCCGGCTAAACTAATCGTCTCGCACCAGGGCTCCACTCACCTGGTCAACTCATTAGATGACGGGTTACAACTCCTCCGACACTGGCAAATCATAACATCAGGCACGAGCATGGATCCGCCTCCACCACACAAGTCCCCACCTGGTAAATTACAACCAGAGTGGCAACCCAAACAGCAAAGAAGATCCAGCTCAAGGCGCACCTGAATTAAAGGTACAAGTTCCTACCTGCAAAGTTCATTAGGATTCCCCGAATGCCTATGGTACAACCCACCGTACCGTAGCACCCTCCAGTTGGGCAGTCATACTGCCTGGTCCATTTGGACTTTGTTCGTTTGTTTTTTTGAAAGTTTTCCTTTTTTTTCTTCCTTTTGTTTTTTGTTTTTTTTTGGGAGTTACCACTCGACAGTTACGCTCAAATTCATGCTACTTCGTATGTCTCCAGCTAGAGAAATGGACAATACTGTTCTCTCAACCATGCAACTTCCTAGCCACTGTTCTTGGCAGTCATCCTGGATATTGACTGTCTTGAGGGAACATTTATACTTCATCATTGACCCCTATGCAACTGACCACAGACTTCCTGACTTTACCAACGATACAATTGGAATCTTTCCACAACAGAGGATAAAGTGCTATATCTTCCATAGACAAGGTAGACATCGACTAACATCCCATTCCACTGATCTGAATGACCTTTAAGATTTTATCGATCAATGCGCGGGGCCTCAACCACCCGGCCAAAAGAAGATCCCTCTGGAAGGAGGCTATTCAGCACAAAGTGGACATCTTAGCAGTCCAAGAGACTCACTTTCATAGCTCAGCCACACCTCGATGTTCCCACCCAAATTTCCCACATGTTTTCTTGTCATCTACTACAGCAAAGAAGAGGGGGGTAATGCTGGCTATAAGAGACACTGTGGCATTCGAACTGAAAGACTCCTTTATTGATCCGGATGGTCGCTTCATTATACTGGTTTGTACCATAAATAAGCTTCCTATTACCTTAACGTGTGTATATGCTCCCAACTCGCATCAACTTCAATTCTTTAAGCGGGTTATCAAACAAATGTCAAAGATGCGAGCGGGGAACATATTAATGTGTGGGGATTTCAATATGATAATAGATGATAATTTAGACACTTCTTCCCGAACCAAACAGCGTGGCCCGAATTTCCGGGATTTCCTTATCAGAGAGGAGTTATATGATGCTTGGCATTGCTTAAACGCTAATGATAAATCGTTCACGTACTACTCCCCCAGACACAATTCATACTCCAGATTGGACATGTTCCTCGTAGATAAGATACTGTTGCAGAGAATCTCCCACTCTACTATATACGATATAACGTGGTCAGACCATGGTCATTCAGATAGAGGGTGGGAGCGCATATGCTACGGCACGCTTATGGCGATGCAACGATCATTTAATTCAAGACCCTAAACTGCAAAAAAGATATCGCCCAACAGCTAAAAGAGTTTTTTCATTTTAATACTCCCAATACTCCCAATTACACAAACCCTTTTACCAATTGGAATGCCCACAAAGCATATATCCAGGGTATCCTTATTAAATTGAACGCAGCAGTATATAAGGCACGCTCGGCTAAAGTCACGGAGCTCATAACCGTAATTCATAAACTAGAGAAGGAAAACCAAAGCACACCTACTGCAGCTATAGCCTCGAAGCTAGCCAACACAGGTTTACAACTTAGGGAACTATTTAGTATACAACACGAACAATATATGCATAAGCTCAAATTAAACTACTATGCTAACAACAACAAAGCAGGTACATTTCTAACGAATAGACTTAAACAACGTAGGTCCAAAACAGTAATTTCCCATTTACATTACCCTGACATTTCTAAAAAAGTAGAAAACCCACAGGAAATTGCTAATGCCTTTGCAGATTATTTTTCGTCACTATATAATTTAGAAGATGATCCCAAAACCACCCAACCATGTAGAACAGACATAGATGGCTTTCTATCTAAACTGAAACTGCCCTCGCTTTCGGAGTCCCAGCTTCAAACACTAAACGACCCTTTCTACATAACAGAATTGGAAAAAGCTATAAAGTCCCTCCCCCTCAACAAAGCCCCTGGGCCGGATGGTCTATCCAATGGATACTACAAAGCCTTTAGCCATATCTTAACCCCGAACCTTTTACCACTATTCAACGAGGCCAGGACAAAAGGCACCTTTCCACCAGAAATGCTCAAAGCTTATGTGATTGCACTACCAAAACCAGGTAAACCCCCGGATGTTCCAGCTAACTTTCGTCCCATATCTCTTTTAAATGGTGACATAAAACTCTATGCCAAAATGCTAGCTAACAGGCTATATGATCTTATACTGGACCTGGTGAAGCCAGACCAAACGGGCTTCACCAAAGGCCATCAGGCATCGGATGCCACCAGACGCCTTTTAAATATCATTCACCAAGCAGAAACTCGGAAAGCGCCTTCTCTGCTTCTATCTGTAGATGC
Source organism: Lithobates pipiens (assembly GCF_037356315.1). Lineage (NCBI taxonomy): Eukaryota > Metazoa > Chordata > Amphibia > Anura > Ranidae > Lithobates > Lithobates pipiens. The sequence goes on along the minus strand of NW_027507696.1, from coordinate 14,238,083 downwards.
AGAGAAGGCATTTGACAGAGTCCACTGGGGATAAATGGAAGCGGTTTTACAGAAGTTTGGATTCCAAGGGGAATCATTATCAGCTATACTGGCTCTATACTCGAGCCCAGCAGCACAAGTTTATACGTCAGGACTACTATCAAAGGAATTCAAAATCACGAATGGAACCCGCCAGGGGTGTCCGTTATCGCCATTTATTTTCAACCTAATGATGGAACCCCTGGCCGAGACCATTCGAACTCACCCTCATATTACAGGCTTTAAATATCACCAGACCACCCACGTAATTAATCTTTTTGCGGACGACGTAATACTCCTTCTTACCAACCCTACTGTTTCACTACAATTCACCCATGAAGTTCTCAATAAATTCGGCAACTTGTCATACTATAAAGTTAATTTTAATAAGTCCCTAATATTAGACCTGGGCATTCACCATTTTACTAGAGATCACCTAAAAAAAACCTTCCCATATGTATGGGCAGAGAAATCTATCCCCTATCTGGGCATTCAACTAGCGGCCAAAATATCACAGATAGCTGAGACGAATATCAAACTCCTACTTTTAGATATTTGGAAATCACTGAACACCATGGCCAAAACGGAACTATCCTGGGCAGGCAGAATTGCATCCTACAAAATGGTCATTCTCCCTAAAATCTTGTACGTTTTCAGAACCCTCCCCATCCCATTTAAAGCATCCCACTTCCGTGAATTAAATAAATCTCTTAAATTGTTTATATGGCAAGGGAAAAGGGCTCGATGTTCCCACGAAATTCTTATACGACACAAAAAAGGGGGTGGGATGGGTCTCCCGGATATAAAAGATTATTATTGGGCATCCCTCCTAGCTCAAGCCAAACACTGGTTCCAAACATCTCCTTCTCCACTATGGATGAATATAGAAGCAACTACTAACAAAGTATATCCTTTAAGCTTACTACTGAGTGCAGACTCCTGGAAACCGTTGTCACTAAGGTCTCTGTCCCCGACCACCAAGGCCACGTTGCTTGCGTGGAGATACCTTTTGGCTCAACCAAAAAATGATAATTCATTCACCACCATAAAAATCCCATTGCAAACGCTCGGGACACTACTCCCGTACAGCCATATCGCCAAATGGACAGATCTAGGAATAGAAAGAGTAGATGAACTTCTAGACAAAGGCATTCTTTAACATTTCAGACCCTACAAAGTAAATACAAATTACCTGCTTCACATATCATGTTATATAAACAAATATCGTCATTCTTAGTCAAAAAACCCCTGCCGGAAATCGAAATAAACACCCAAGCATGGCATTTTTTTACGACCAATCAGGATAAGTGTAGAGGCATATCTCTTATCTATAATCTACTTCAATCTAAACAAGAATTCATCAAGTCCCCAACTATATTATCTTGGGAGAAGGATCTAGGTACAACATTTGACACAAACCACTGGCGTGCAGCACTAAGATACAATTACAAGGCCACAAGCTGCATTAACCACTGGGAACTAACCCAAAAAATGCTAACAAAATGGTACAGGACTCCCTTTCAACTGGCCAGGATGTTCCCTACGCACTCCATATTGTGTTGGAGGAATTGCGATACACCTGGAACAATCCTACACATTTTCTGGCAATGTAAAAACGTAACTAGCTACTGGAGGAAAATATTTACCGTTCTCGCTGATATCACTGGGATACTACAAACACCAAATCCAGCACTAGCACTCCTCCATATAGGCATACACAATTACCCCTCCCAATTCAGATCAGTGGTTACTCACATCTTAACCACTGCAAAACTTATCATAGCCAGGCACTGGAAAAATACCCTCTCCCCGAACCCCTCAGAAGTAATGGCACAAGTGAATCTTAACTACCACTACGAAAGACTATTGTCGATCAGAAGTAATTCTTGCACAACCTTTGACAAAAATTGGAATTGTTGGAAAGATTGGTACGGGCGTTGAAGACATAACCCTTTCCCTCCTCCCCCAACTCCCCTTACCCTTACTGATACCCTTACACCTATATCTTCTACAATATTAACTCTGAAGTATGAAGTCTGTTAACTGGTTAGGAAACCGAGACATTATTGCAAATTGTACTACTAGTTGAAATATGATTGCTTTAATTCCCCTTCCCATGTCGAACCTCCTCTGGTGCAGTGTGAGCCCAGTTGGGGCGCCAGAGGGGGCTAGATAGAGTCCTATGATGAGATGACCAGCTGGAGTGGACACCGTTATTATTCATAACTGTAAATGATAGTTCGCTACAACGGTATTGTCCTCAGCCATGTATTACACTGTATGTTGATGTCGAATGTTACAATGTAAAATTGTCTATGACTATATTCGGTATTACCTGATGTATCTGTTATTCTTTAATAAAAATTATATATAAAAAAAAAAAAAGTGTAATAGGTGGCTGTGAAATGAGATGTGTCATTTTTGCTCGTAGAACGTCTGAAAGTGCCACTTCAATGTTGGTGCTCTGTATGTGGCCATGCTGTGTAAAAGTCTCACACATGTGGTATTGCCATACTCGGGAAGAGTAGCAGAATATATTTTGGGGTGTAGTTTGTTGTATGCATATGCTGTGTGTGAGAAATAACCTGATAATATGAAAATTTTGTAAAAACATAAAAATATAATTTTTTTGCAAAGAATTGTGGGAAAAAATTACTTAAAAAAAACTCACCACGCTACTTACTTAATACCTTGGAATGTCTCCTTTCTAAAATGGGGTCATTTGGGGGATATTTGTACTTTCCTGACTTGTTAGTGTCTCGAAAAATTAGATACACTTGATGTACTGAAGGCCTGATCAGATGTGATACATTTTCAGTGATTGGCACCATAGATTGTAGACTCTATAACTTTTACAAAGACCAAATAATATGGGTTATTTTTACCAAAAATATGTAGCAATATAAATTTTGGGCAAAATTTATGAAGAAAAATTACTAATTAACAAAACCATATGACAGAAACAAAAAGGCTTTTTTTTTTCACAAAATTTATGTTTATTTTATTTATAGCACAAAAATAAAAAACTCACTAATGATTAAATACCACTAAAAGAAAGCTCTATTTGTGTGGAAAAAAAGACACAAGTTTCATATGGGTACAGTGTTGCATGACTGAGTAATTGTCATTCAAACTGTGAGAGCTCTGAAAGCTGAAAATTGGTCTGGTCAGGAAGGGGGTATACGTGCACAGTATTGAGGTGGTTTAATACCAGCTCTATTTATGTGAAAAAAAATTATAAAAATGTTGTTTGGTTACAGTGTTGCATGACCACACATAATTGCCCAGTAGGCAAGTGGGTAAAGGGGGTGTGGTTACATAGAGTCTGAGATGACATACATAGCATAGAATGTGGTAATGTTAAATAGGGAATGTACAGTGGTGGGTAGTATGTGCAGGAGAGGAGTGCGAAGTGTAAGGCAGTGGGTAGTATGTGCAAGAGAGGAGTATGGAGTGTATGGAGGTGGGTAGTGTGGGCAGGAGAGGAGTATGGAGTGTATGGAGGTGGGTAGTATGTGCAGGAGAGGAGTGCGGAGTGCATGTCGATGGGTAGTATGTGCTGGTGAGGAGTACAAAGTGCATGGCGGTGGATAGTATGTGCAGGATGGTGTCAATAAGGCAGTTGACAGTGTCAGGAGCTCTTTATTTTAATTTTTTTATTCTTTTTTAGAATTTCATTTTTTTATTTTTTTCAAAATGCTTTTTGGGGGCCAGTGGATGGTATCAGTAGGGCAGTGGATAGAGTCATTAGAGCAATCCACAGTGCCAAAATCTTTTTGTATTATTTCATTAATTTTTATAATTTTTTTTATAATGTTTTGCAATTTGTTTTAATTATGTTTCCAACATCTTTTTTTTTGGGGGGGGGGAGGGGTGAGTGGACAGTCGGACAGTGTCAGAAGGGCAGTTTATGGTGTCAGTAGATTTTGTTTTTATTATTTTATTTTCTATTATTTTTTGCAATTTTACTTTTTAGATCTTTTTTTAAATGTATATTTTTAATGTTTCTCTTCACAGTGCTTCTGGTGGGGGGGCAGTGGACAGTGTCAATGGTGCAGTGGACAATGTAAATAGAGCAGCGAATGGTGTCAGTAGTTTTTTATTTTTATGCAATTTTTTACAATTTTTTTCAGAATGATTTATTACAATTTATTTATTTATTTTTTGTCGCAATGCTGTTTTTATTTTGTTTTGTTTTTTGGAGGAGGGGTGGGTGTGTGCTGTGTCAGTATTTATTTATTTTATTTTATTTTTTATTATTTTTTACAATTGTATTACCATATTTATCGGCGTATAACACGCACCGCAAGTTTAGGAGGGAATTTTAAGGAATAAAACTTTTAGGAGGGAAGTTTAAGGAAAACAAAACGTTCATTTAAATGCCCATCAATGCAGCCTGATCAGTACCCATCTCCAGCCTTGTCCATCTGCAGCCTTCCCAGTGTCCTTATGCAGCCTCCCCAGTGTCCCTATGCAGCCTCCCCAGTGTCCCTATGCAGCCTTGTGTCATTGCAACCTCCCCAGTGTCTTTGCAGCCTTGTGTCATTGCAGCCTCCCCAGTGTCCTTGCAGCCTTGTGTCATTTAAAATTGGCGCCGATCGGAGGAGAGGAGCGAGCGCCGCCGACATACACAAAGCCGAGTGTACTTCGGCTAGTCTCGGCTCTGCTCACAGTCAAGGGTGGGACTGCGAGAGGAGCCGAGTTTAGCCGAAGTACACTCGGGGCTTTGTGTATCTCGGCTCCGCTGGCTCCTCTGCTCTCACAATCAGTGGAGATGGGCGGGACTGCGAGAGGAGCCAAGTCTAGTCGAAGTACACTTGGCTTCGGGTATCTCGGCTCCGCTCGCTGCTCTCATCACAATCAGCGGAGATCGGTGGGGATCGGCGTATAACACGCACCCACAATTTTTTTCTGATTTTAAGGGGAAAAAAGTGCTTGTTATACTCCGATACCGATACATACGGTATATTTTTTTTTTTACAATTAAATTTTTTAATATTTATTGTAATTAAATGTTTTTATTATTAGTCTTGTTGGGGGGCTTTGGTGAGATATCAGGGGTCTAAAAAGACCTTTGACATCTCCCCTTTGAGAAAGAGACTGAGGACAAAAATTCACCAGTCCCTTTTCATTCATAAATTAAGAATTGAAAACACAGTGATCACTGACCCTGTTCAGTCAGAAAAGGAAGGGGCTGGTAAATTACATATTTACTGGCCCCTTCCTCTGCTCTCAATTCTGACAGTTCCAGCAGCAGCCAGCAGCCAGCAGGAGGGGAGGGAAGTCAGCAGTGCTGTGGGGGAATGAGGGGGGCTGAGGAGCACAGGAGGGAGGACATGGGGACCGAAGGAGGGTACAGAAAGACACAGGGGGTTGGAGAAGGACATAGGAGGGCTGGAGGAGAACACAGGGGGTTGGAGAGTACACAGGGTGACAGTCGGGGGTGATGGAGACAGTTACAGGCACCAATCTCCCTGTATAGCATGCAATGTGGCAGCTGACAGCCGCAGGAGAAAAAGCTCCTCCCTCTCTGCTTCTCCCTCTCATTACTGTCAGCTGCTTCATTAAAAGCTATACAGGGAGGTTCCTCTAACTTCCCCCAAACTTCCAATCCGTCCCAGGATTTTATGCAAGTCCCGGCAAATCAAGTCCGGATCCCAGAGTGGAGCCCAAGCTGGTTCTAAGGGCTTCTCCAGCAGGAGCGCTCTAACATGGGCACTGGTTGCCTCTGCCTAGCAGATTGTGTCTTTTTATTGCAGCCAACATCTCCCTGCCTGCTGCCTGTCACAGTAAGACCAGTGCTGGAACAAGGGGGGAGGGGTGTCAGTGATCACTAGCACAGAGCATTTGCCTATGTCTCTTGCAGGGTGTTCCTGGGTCTCCAGACCTGTGATCGCTACCACCGTATCAGCCTGTATCTCTCCCAGCCGGCTGCATGTTTACAGCAGCTATAGTGTCAGAGCACTGAGGGACGTTTCCCATAGGTTCCACCTCAGCTTGGACATGTGTTCTGACCAGACAGGAGGAGGAGCCTGGGAAGGAGATCTCCTGGCACTGAGGTCACAGGAACCGTCTGCAGAGTCTGTGCAACTGAAGTATGAGATGTGTATTTGGGGGGGGGGGGGGGGGGCTTTGGGGGGATAAGAGAATTTGTGTACGAAGAGAGGTTTGGATTTATACTGGAAAGGGTATATTGGGGGGAGGATTGCAAGAAAGATGGATTTGAGGAGGATTTATGCTTATAGGAGGGACATAGGAGGATTTGTGCTGAGAAGGGGGTCTATGCTGGAAGGGGGGAGATGTTGGGAAAGAGAATTTGTGTAAGAAGTAAGGAGGGATATGGTGACATTTTGTGCTGAGAGGGGGGATTTTTGTTGGAAGGGGGTACATGGGGCAGAGGATTTTTGCTGAGAGGGGGATATGGGGGGACTTTTGCTGTGGGGGGGATTTGGGGAGGCAAGATGATTTGTTCTAGAGGGAGGTCGTTGAGAGGGGAGAAGATTTATACTGGAAGGGCAGTTTTGGGGTAGGATTTTTACTGCGAGGGGAATTTAGGTCAGGGGGATAAAAGAAATTGTGCTAAAAAGAGAGATTGGGAAGGGGGGTATTTGTGCTGTGGGAATGATTTTGGGGAGAACAGAATTTATACCAGAAGCTGTATTTGTGTGTGGAGTGGGGGTGTGCTGGGAGGGTAAATGAATTCATGTTGGAGGGATTGGGATGGAGAAGATCCCATGGTAGAAGGTGGGAGAGGATTTGTGCTGGATGGAGGGAATTTGGGGAAGAGGATTTGTTCTGCGTGGGATTAGTGAGTACATTAGTGTTGGATTTTGCGGGGGGTGCATATTTATGCTGAAAGGGTAAATTGAAGGAGAGTATTGCTTGCATTAGCACAAGTCCTTTCCCCTCCTAAAGCACCCCTCCCCCAGTATATATCTGTCCCCAACTCTACCCCACATTCTAACACATGTCCTCTACCTCCCAAAGTGACCCCCAGCACATACCAGAAGCTAAGCACGCCACAGGCTTTTACCTCCCTCAAGTGTCCCTCATTCTCAAGTTTGAAAGTTGGGAGGTATGTGCCTCCACTTCACCACCACACTGATCATCCCTGACTGTCAACCAGGCATGGATCATCCATGATTGCAGTGTGTACCAGAGCACAATGCCCCCCCCCCCCCCCCTCGGGGGCCTGTGTTTAGTGAACACCCTGCAACCATGGATGATACGCCACTGCGTCTCACCAATCACTGCACAGATACATTGATCAGGTATATCGATTGCATTTTTCACTATTTATAAAGCTTTGATTTTTATTAGGTTTACTAAGATGCCTCCACGTCCAATGCTTTTCTGTAAAGCAGTTTATGTACATGCTGTTAGTTATCTTGTTACACTGTGGCTCTTCTTGCACAATAATATGTGGCGGATTCTTCAGGTTTCATTCCAGTGAGTTTTAAAAACACTTCTCCTTTATTTGTGTCTCTGGTCACAGTCAGTCGTCCCTGAAGAGAGCTGGCATAAGTTGTGCTTGCACTATAACATATTTCCCCCAACCACACCAGCGGTTTCCTATCAGATTGTTGGATCCACATCACACACTCCATGTTAGTGCTGTCAGTGAGGGAGGTTCCGGTCACTTTACAGGTCATTTCCAGAGTCTCTGATGGCTTCACAGTCCCAGGACCAGACTCCACCATTGTGATTTGTGATGTGACATCTGAAATATATATATTATATTTGATTATATATTACATGTCTAGTATCTCAGACCACTTAAAAACATTAAAATGAGTAATCCAAATAAAAAAGAAACACACACATTGTACTGAAGACACAATAAAAAGTAACCACAGGAGATGTGTCATGTCTGAAGTTGTGTTTTGGATTCGGTTGCACTGATTCCGATCAGATAACTTTTCCTATATAACTCTCTGTATTTAAGCAGAAATTTACCATGAATGCTTTGCATAAACTGAAATGATTGGGTGAGGGGAACTGATGATATGGACAATTTGTTTTAAAACAAAACTGTTACTTTCTCCTGCAGAAAGTTCTTCATTTAAACCTGAATTTTATAGAAATATATTTTGTACCAACTGAAATAGCTGAGTTTATCTAAAAGGAGAAGTGAAGCCACACAAGTAGAATATTTTATGGTGACCATACACTCAATGATTTGATTGAACGATTCTTCACACAATAAGATAATATGATTGGATCGATGAACTATCAAAAAGACACATACTGGGGGTGATTTACTAAGAAGAAGGCACTGCACCAGTTCACACATTTTTGGTGCGCCGGAAAAGTCATTAATCGAACGTGCGAACCAGCGCATATTGAAAAGTAAATAGCCGTAATAAATATCCACATATGTAAACCGCAACTGGCACCAGAGTAACTGCGGTTTTCCCCATTGATAATAGCTTACGCCCAATACAATCGGTTAATTTCCTCTCATTGTATGTGTCTTGTTAGGCAATTAGTAGATGTTCTCAGTTAATTATCCCTTTTGATACTAATCTCATTCCTATCACTTCTAATATATCTTTGAAATATGTTTTTCGTTTTTTTACCCAAATCTTTCAATACATTACAAAGAACAGAGTAGTGTTTCTAAACCCAATAAATTAATATTTTCAGATCTTGATCTTTAACCTCCCTGGCGGTATGATTCAGTCTGGATTTAGGTGCTGAAAGCGGTACAATTATTTTGCATGAAAATTTGGCGTTTTATATTGTAGTCCTGTAATTCTTAGGAATAACTCTCTTAAATCTGTTCAAACCAGAGTCTAGCAGACATCCCGGGTATAATAAAGTTTATAATATAATAAAGAATAATAAAAAATATTCAATAATGTAATCAAATCCTAAAACACTGAAAAGGGACAGTTTTTGGTTGCTATGGACAATCTCCAAATTCCAGGCAGAAAAAACAGTATTTAAAATATAAAAGTGCATGCAGGGCATTGCACAGACCACTAGGGACAAAGGGGGGGGGGGGGGGGTGGGTGTATTTTTGTAATACAGCACTGTAATCTGTAAGATTACAGTGCTGTGTGTGTTTTGTGTACTTTTACATTTTTGAATTTGCCGCCGTTCTCCGCTCCCATGCGCCGTAACGTCGCAGGGAACGGAGCTCGGTGGCATTCGGCACTGTGAATCGAGCGGAGGACAACTCGATCACACAGCGCGGAGGACATCGCTGGATTCACGGGACAAGGTAAGTAAGTCTCACTGTGTCCTCCCCTGCATCCAGCGAAGCGATCCCGAGTCTGGCTCTGGGTTACCGCTCCTATCAGTAAATTCCTAACCCGAGCCAGACTCGGGATTACCGCTAGGGGGGTTAATGGTGACCATTCACTGCAATCAGTTAGATCTTAGACCAAGAAAGATTGCAGCCACAACTGGCGGAAGAATTGCTCAGGATACAAAGAAAAACCCACAAGTAACCACAGGAGAAATACAGGCTGCTCTCCAAAAAGGCGATGTGGTTGTTTTTAACCACTTCAGCCCTGGAAGGATTTACCCCCTAACTGACCAGAGCACTTTTTGCGATTCGGCACTGCATCGCTTTAACACAGTCGTGCGACGTGGCTCCCAAACAAAATGAATTTCCTTTTTTCCCCACAAATAGAGCTTTATTTTGGTGGTATTTGATCACCTCTGCGGTTTTTATTTTTTGCGCTATAAACAAAAAAAAGCAATAATTTTGAAAAAAACACATTATTTTTTACTTTTTGCTATAATAAATATCCCCCAAAAATATATAAAAAATATATTTTTTTCCTCAGTTTAGGCCGATACGTATTCTTCTACTTAAAAAAATTGCAATAAGCGTGTGATTGGTTTTCGCGAAAGTTATAGCATCTACAAAATAGGGGATATATTATGGCATTTTTATTAATAATTTTTTTTTTTTTACTAGTAATGGTGGCAATTAGCGATTTTTATCGTGACTGTGACATTATTGCAGACACATCAGACAATTTTGACACATGTTTGGGACCATTGGCATTAATACAGCGATCAATGCTATAAAATTGCATTGATTACCGTAAAAATGTCACTGACAGTGAATGGGTTAACCACTAGGGGACGGGGAGGGGTTAAGTGTGTCCTGGGGGAGTGATTCTAACTGTCTGGGGGATGGGATAGCTGTGACATGAGGGTATGGTGGGTAGTATGTACATGAGAGGGGTGCAGAGTGTATGGTGGGTAGTATGTACATGAGAGGGGTGCGGCATGTATGGTGGGGGGTAGTATGTACATGAGAGAGGTGCGGAGTGTATGGTAGGGGTAGTATGATATGAGAGGGGAGCGGAGTGTATGGTGGGTAGAATGTACATGAGAGGGGTGCAGAGTGTATGGTGGGGGGTAGTATGACATGAGAGGGGTGCAGAGTGTATGGTGGGGGGTAGTATGACATGAGAGGGGTGCAGAGTGTATGGTGGGGGGTAGTATGACATGAGAGGGGTGCGGAGTGTATGGTGGGGGGTAGTATGACATGAGAGGGGTGTGGAGTGTATGGTGGGGGGTAGTATGACATGAGAGGGGTGTGGAGTGTATGGTGGGGAGTAGTATGATATGAGAGGGGTGCGGAGTGTATGGTGGAGGGTAGTATGACATGAGAGGGGTGCAGAGTGTATGGTGGGGGGTAGTATCACATGAGAGGGGTGCAGAGTGTATGATGGGGGGTAGTATGACATGAGAGGGGGGTGGAGTGTATGGTGGGGAGTAGTATGACATGAGAGGGGTGCGAAGTGTATGGTGGGGGGTAGTATGACATGAGAGGGGTGTGGAGTGTATGGTGGGGGTAGTATGACATTAGAGGGGTGCGGAGTGTATGGTGGGGGGTAGTATCACATGAGAGGGGTGTGGAGTGTATGGTGGGTAGTATGACATGAAAGGGGAGTGGAGTGTATGGTGGGGAGTAGTATGACATGAGAGGGGTGCAGAGTTTATGGTGGGGGTTAGTATGACATGAGAGGGGTACGGAGTCTATGGTGGGTAGTATGACATAAGAGGGGTGCGGAGTGTATGTTGGGGGGTAGTATGACATGAGAGGGGTGCGGAAGTGTATGGTGGGGGGTAGTATGACATGAGAGGGGTGTGGAGTGTATGGCGGGTAGTATGACATGAGAGGGGTGCGGAGTGTATGTTGGGGGGTAGTATGACATGAGAGGGGTGCGGAAGTGTATGGTGGGGGGTAGTATGACATGAGAGGGGTGTGGAGTGTATGGCGGGTAGTATGACATCAGAGGGGTGCGGAGTGTATGGTGGGGGGTAGTATGACATGAGAGGGGTGCGGAGTGTATGGTGGGGGGTAGTATGACATGAGAGGGGTGCGGAGTGTATGGTGGGGGGTAGTATGACATGAGAGGGGTGCGGAGTGTATGGGGGGTAGTATAACATGAGAGAGGTGCGGAGTGTATGGTAGGGGGTAGTATGACATGAGAGGGGTGTGGAGTGTATGGTGGGGGGTAGTATGACATGAGAGAGGTGTGGAGTGTATGGTGGGGGGTAGTATGACATGAGAGGGGTGTGAAGTGTATGGTGGGGGGGTAGTATGACATGAGAGGGGTGAGGAGTGTATGGTGGGGGGTAGTATGACATGAGAGAGGTGCGGAGTGTATGGTGGGGGGTAGTATGACATGAGAGAGGTGCGGAGTGTATGGTGGGGGTAGTATGACATGAGAGGGGTGTGGGGTGTATGGTGGGGGGTAGTATGACATGAGAGGGGTGCGGAGTGTATGGGGGTAGTATGTACATGAGAGGGGTGCGGCGTGTATGGTGGGGGTAGTATGTACATGAGAGAGGTGCGGAGTGTATGGTAGGGGTAGTATGATATGAGAGGGGAGCGGAGTGTATGGTGGGTAGAATGTACATGAGAGGGGTGCAGAGTGTATGGTGGGGGTAGTATGACATGAGAGGGGTGCAGAGTGTATGGTGGGGGGTAGTATGACATGAGAGGGGTGCAGAGTGTATGGTGGGGGGTAGTATGACATAAGAGGGGTGTGGAGTGTATGGTGGGGGGTAGTATGACATGAGAGGGGTGTGGAGTGTATGGTGGGGAGTAGTATGATATGAGAGGGGTGCGGAGTGTATGGTGGAGGGTAGTATGACATGAGAGGGGTGCAGAGTGTATGGTGGGGGGTAGTATCACATGAGAGGGGTGCAGAGTGTATGATGGGGGGTAGTATGACATGAGAGGGGGGTGGAGTGTATGGTGGGGAGTAGTATGACATGAGAGGGGTGCGGAGTATATGGTGGGGGTAGTATGACATGAAAGGGAAGTGGAGTGTATGGTGGGGGGTAGTATGACATGAGAGGGGTGCGAAGTGTATGGTGGGGGGTAGTATGACATGAGAGGGGTGTGGAGTGTATGGTGGGGGGTAGTATGACATTAGAGGGGTGCGGAGTGTATGGTGGGGGGTAGTATCACATGAGAGGGGTGTGGAGTGTATGGTGGGTAGTATGACATGAAAGGGGAGTGGAGTGTATGGTGGGGAGTAGTATGACATGAGAGGGGTGCAGAGTTTATGGTGGGGGTTAGTATGACATGAGAGGGGTACGGAGTCTATGGTGGGTAGTATGACATAAGAGGGGTGCGGAGTGTATGTTGGGGGGTAGTATGACATGAGAGGGGTGCGGAAGTGTATGGTGGGGGGTAGTATGACATGAGAGGGGTGTGGAGTGTATGGCGGGTAGTATGACATGAGAGGGGTGCGGAGTGTATGGTGGGGGGTAGTATGACATGAGAGGGGTGCGGAGTGTATGGTGGGGGGTAGTATGACATGAGAGGGGTGCGGAGTGTATGGTGGGGGGTAGTATGACATGAGAGGGGTGCGGAGTGTATGGGGGGTAGTATAACATGAGAGAGGTGCGGAGTGTATGGTAGGGGGTAGTATGACATGAGAGGGGTGTGGAGTGTATGGTGGGGGGTAGTATGACATGAGAGAGGTGCGGAGTGTATGGTGGGGGGTAGTATGACATGAGAGGGGTGTGAAGTGTATGGTGGGGGGGTAGTATGACATGAGAGGGGTGAGGAGTGTATGGTGGGGGGTAGTATGACATGAGAGAGGTGCGGAGTGTATGGTGGGGGGTAGTATGACATGAGAGAGGTGCGGAGTGTATGGTGGGGGGTAGTATGACATGAGAGGGGTGTGGGGTGTATGGTGGGGGGTAGTATGACATGAGATGGGTGCGGAGTGTATGGGGGTAGTATGTACATGAGAGGGGTGCGGCGTGTATGGTGGGGGGTAGTATGTACATGAGAGAGGTGCGGAGTGTATGGTAGGGGTAGTATGATATGAGAGGGGAGCGGAGTGTATGGTGGGTAGAATGTACATGAGAGGGGTGCAGAGTGTATGGTGGGGGTAGTATGACATGAGAGGGGTGCTGAGTGTATGGTGGGGGGTAGTATGACATGAGAGGGGTGCAGAGTGTATGGTGGGGGGTAGTATGACATGAGAGGGGTGCGGAGTGTATGGTGGGGGGTAGTATGACATGAGAGGGGTGCGGAGTGTATGGTGGGGGGTAGTATGACATGAGAGGGGTGTGGAGTGTATGGTGGGGGGTAGTATCACATGAGAGGGGTGCAGAGTGTATGATGGGGGGTAGTATGACATGAGAGGGGGGTGGAGTGTATGGTGGGGAGTAGTATGACATGAGAGGGGTGCGGAGTATATGGTGGGAGTAGTATGGCATGAAAGGGAAGTGGAGTGTATGGTGGGGAGTAGTATGACATGAGAGGGGTGCGAAGTGTATGGTTTGGGGTAGTATGACATGAGAGGGGTGTGGAGTGTATGGTGGGGGGTAGTATGACATGAGAGGGGTGTGAAGTGTATGGTGGGGGGGTAGTATGACATGAGAGGGGTGAGGATTGTATGGTGGGGGGTAGTATGACATGAGAGAGGTGCGGAGTGTATGGTGGGGGGTAGTATGACATGAGAGAGGTGCGGAGTGTATGGTGGGGGGTAGTATGACATGAGAGGGGTGTGGGGTGTAGGGATGAGCCGAACACCCCCCGGTTCGGTTCGCACCAGAACTTGCGAACGACCCCCGCGTTCGGTACGAACGTTAGAACCCCATTGAAGTCTATGGGACTCGAACGTTCGAAATGGAAAGTGCTAATTTTAACGGCTAATATGCAAGATAGTGTCCTAAAAAGGGTTTGGGGACCTGCCTCCTGCCTCAGGGGACATGGGTCACTGCAAAAAAAAGTTTTAAAAACTGCCGTTTTGGCGGGAGCACTGATTTTAATGACGATTAAAGTGAAAAAAAAAAGTGAAATATTCCTTTAAATATGGTGCCTGGGGGGTGTCTGTAGTATGCCTGTGAAGTGCCACGTGTTTCCCGTGTTTAGAACAGTCCCTGCACAAAATGACATTAAACGGAAATAACACCATTTAAAATTGCTTGCGGTTTTAATGTTATATCTGGTTCCTGCAATATGGTTGAAAATCATTGAGAAACATGGCATGGGTAGCCCTCTCTGTCCATTACCAGCCTATTTGGGTCTTGTACACATATTAAGGGGAACCCCGTACCCATATTAAAAAAAGGAAATGCGTGTGGCCCCCAGGCCCTATATACTCAGAACAGCAGTATACAGGCGGTGCAAGCAAGACAGGGACTGTGTAGGTTTGTTGTGTTAAGTTTAATCTGTTTGTCATTTTCAACCGGTACATTTTTAAAGTGTAGCTCCAGTCAAAAAAACTATCTTTAAGCTTTTTGGAAAACATAGGGAAGGGTTATCACCCCTGTATAATTTGTTTTGTCGTCCATCTTTTTTCATCTCACTTGCTGCTGTCTCCTTGCGTTTGCAAGTAGGAGATGTTTGTAAGTTGGATTTGAAAGTAGGGGCCTGCCCTATATTATAGCGGTATGTACTGGGTACAGAGCACGCAGACAGCACGCACTATCTCCTAACACTACTGACTGCAAGCTCTATTATTAACCACTTGTTAGCCCAATGTTTGCATAAAGTGAAAGATGAAGTTATGCTGAGTAAATAGATATCAAACATGTCACTCTTCAAAATTGCACATGCCCGTGGAATGGCGCCAAACATCGCTACTTAAAAAATCCCCATAGGCGACGCTTTAATTTTTTTTTTTACTGGTTACATGTTTTGAGTTGCAGAGGAGGTCTAGGACTAGAATTATTGCTCTCGCTCTAACATTCTCGGCGATACCTCACATGTGTGGCACATGCGAGCACATGGGGACATGGGCGCTTTAATTTTTATTTTATTTTTTTATTGTTCATTTTACTTTATTTATTTTAGTTTGACATTTTTTTCCCCAAAAATATATTTTTGATCACTTTTATTCCTATTACAAGAAATGTAAACATCCCTTGTAATAGGAATATGGGGTGACAGGTCCTCTTTACAGTGAAATCTGGGGGGTCAATATGACCCCACATCTCACCTCTAGGCTGGGAAGCCTGAAATAAAAAATTAAAAAAAGATTCTGGCTTTGATCGTACTGGCGAGTTGGTAGAAGCACCGGAGGACGGTGAGGGGTGGGGGGCGTCTATGGCTGGGTATTTCAGGGTATCACCGAGTATGGCTGGGTATCTCTGAGTATGGCTGGGTATGGCAATTTATGGCAGGGTATTACAGAGTATTGGCGGGGTATTGGCGGGGTACTACAGAGTAATAGCAGGGTACTGCAGAGTATTGGGGGGTACTACAGAGTAATGGCAGGGTACTGCAGAGTATTGGGGGTACTGCAGAGTAATGGCGGGTACTGCAGAGTAATGGCGGGTACTGCAGAGTATTGGGGGGTACTGCAGAGTAATGGGGGTTACTGCAGAGTAATGGGGGGTACTGCAGAGTAATGGCAGGGTACTGCACTGCAGAGTAATGGGAGGGTACTGCACTGCAGAGTAATGGCGGGGTACTGCAGAGTAATGGCAGGGTACTGCAGAGTATGCACTGGTATTGCAGAGTATTGGCAGGGAATTGAGGGGTTAAATTCGGTGAGCAGCGATGTGGGCACTGCAGATGCAGCCCACATCGCTGCTGACACCGATCTCTTTCCCCTCCGCTGTACCGATCGGTACAGAGAGGGGAGGGAGGAACAGGCGTCATAACATGACGCCGGTTTGTTTCCAAGTGATCACTCCGTCATTTGACGGAGCAATCACGTGGTAAACGGCCGCTATGAGCGGCCGTTTACCGTGATCCGTGATGCGACCCGGCGGTCACGGATGCTCTCGAGTGCGCACACCTCGGGGCACGCGAGAGCAGAATTCTGGGAGGCCGTTAATTAACGGCCTCTCAGAGTTAAACAACCGTCCTGAAGCCGTTAATCGGCAATGGGCAGTTGTTAAGTGGTTAAAGCTAGATCACTAGCTATATAGGTGAGGTGAATATAGTGGTGTATACTGCAGTCAGGGCACAGACAACAACCACTACACAGCAGCAAGATAGGAAATCAGCCAAAAACGATTGGTGTGTACTGTGTTGAAGGTACACAGAACACCCACTGCTTCAGATGCTAAGTAACACACTACACGAGGCCGCCTCAAAGGCGGCCTTATATAGTGTGGGGCGTGCACTACACAGCCTGAGCTATGATTGGCCACAGGCAGGATGCCTGTGGCCAATCATGGCTCTCCTCGCTGCCGGCGCTGCGATTGGCCAAGCATGTGGGGTCACAGTGCATGCTTGGCCAATCATGGGGCAGCAATGCACTGCGCCACCGCAGTGCATTGTGGTCCGCGCGCGCATCACTCGAATTTTGACGCGAACGGCCCAAACGTTCGGAATTCGCCGAACAGCCAATGTTCGAGTCGAACGTACGTTCGACTCGAACACGAAGCTCATCCCTAGTGGGGTGTATGGTGGGGGGTAGTATGACATGAGAGGGGTGCGGAGTGTATGGGGGTAGTATGACATGAGAGGGGTGTGGAGTGTATGGTGGGGGGTAGTATGACATGAGAGGGGTGTGGAGTGTATGGTGGGGGGTAGTATGACATGAGAGGGGTGTGGAGTGTATGGTGGGGGTTAGTATGACATGATAGAGATGTGGAGTGTATGGTGGGGGGTAGTATGACATGAGAGGGGTGTGGAGTGTATGGTGGGTCGTAGTATGACATGTGGGGGTAGTATGAAATGATAGGGGTATGGAGTGTATGGTGGGTAGTATGACATGAAAGGGGAGTGGAGTGTATGGTGGGGAGTAGTATGACATGTGGGGGGTAGTATGACATGATAGGGGTGTGGAGTGTATGGTGGGTAGTATGACATGAAAGGGGTGTGGAGTGTATGGTGGTCAGTAGTATGACATGAGAGTGGTGCGTAGTGTATGGTGGGGAGTAGTATGTAGATGAGAGGGGTGTGTAGTGTATGGTGGGGGGTAGTATGTAGATGAGAGGGGTGCGTAGTGTATGGTGGGGGGTAGTATGTAGATGAGAGGGGTGCGTAGTGTATGGTGGGGGGTAGTATGTAGATGAGAGGGGTGCGTAGTGTATGGTGGGGGGTAGTATCAAATACACCACTAATGCATTAGTGACTAGTGGCAGTTAATTAACCCCTTTGTGCTGCATTAGTGGCAACAGTATCAGTGTTTATGAACCCTTTCATGCTGCACCATATAGGAGTTAATTAACACTGATACTGTTGCCACTAATGCAGCACAAAGGGGTTAAATGCCACTGGTCACTAATGCATAGCAATGCATTAACCCCCTCCATGCTGCAATTACAAATACCATCTGCAAACTTACTTGCACTGTTGCAGGGGGCTTCACTGGCTCCTCGCAGGTCTGTGCAGCAGCACTCTCCTCTGCCTTTTCATCCTGCCTCCCGGCCTGTGAATGATATCACGTCGGGCGGGACTAGGAAGCTCCTGTCAGGCGGAGATTACTCCGCCTGACAGGGAAGTGAATGCGTTAGTTAGACGGGCCCATAGCATACTTGCACTGCTCTGCTGCAGATTTAACACAGTGCAGCGGCGGCCGGCGGGTGTCACGGCTGTCTGCAGCGATGCAGAGCAAGCCTCATTTTTTAGGAGGCCCCCCTTCCCAGTCCGCCCCTACATCCTGGCGGGTTCAGCAGTGGCCGGCAGCTCCGCCTCTTTTACAATTCATCTGCAGCAGCGCTGTATACAGTAAAGACGGTGACACTTTACCATCCCAGCCCGCTAACCCTGCCAGCTTGGGGACACTGACCGGGGACATTCCTCCCATTCTTCCACACGCACATCAGGCAAATTAGGCGGTCGTGAGGCCCCTGGGAACGCGGGGCCTTAGGCAACTGCCTTATTTGCCTAATTAGAGAGCCGCCTCTGAGTCCCTTCCCCCTTTAGCTACAGTGCCTGCAGCTAAGGATGTACACATGCTGCAGCAGGAATTATACCTCCTGTTGCTTTTGGTGGGTGATTTTGACCCATTCAAGTAAATAGGACCACTCTGCAAACACCTTGCAACTTTGTGCAATGCACAAAGTTGCAGCATGCTAGTGTGGGATCCAAGTGGTTAAAGCAGGTGATGAAGAGGCAATACAAATATTAACCCTTTTTTTCACTGTACTGCACAAGGTTGCACGGCCTTTTGCAGAGTAGCCCCATTCACTTGAATGGGTTACACTTGGCAGGCACTACACCGGCTAAGTGTGACAGGGTGTATAATTCCTGCTGCAAATGCAACATTTGTAAACCCCTGGCCACTACAGTTAAAGGGGGTGTGGTTGGGGGTGAGAAAAAAAACAGGGCTCAACTATGAGGTTTTACCACCCCCAAACTGTGAATGTAGACAATCCCTAAATGTCCTGCGCCCCCTATCAGAGTTGGTGTTTAGGGGACACCTGGTATGAGGACAGAGAGGGACTCCTGAGATAAGGACAGAGATGGGCCCCTGGGATGAGAGCAGAGAGGGGGTCCTGGGACGAGAGCAGAGAGGGAGGGTTCTGGGACGAGAGCAGAGAGGGGGGTCCTGGGACGAGAACAGAGAGGGGGCCCTGGGCTGAGAGCAGAGAGGGGGTCCTGAGATGAGAGCAGAGAGGGGTCCTGGGACGAGAGCAGAGAGGGGTCCTGGGATGAGAGCAGAGAGGGGTCCTGGGATGAGAGCAGAGAGGGGGTCCTGGGATGAGAGCAGAGAGGGGGCCCTGGGATGAGAGCAGAGAGCGGTCCTGGGATGAGAGCAGAGAGGGGGCCCTGGGATGAGAGCAGAGAGGGGTCCTGGGATGAGAGCAGAGAGCGGTCCTGGGATGAGAGCAGAGAGGGGGCCCTGGGATGAGAGCAGAGAGGGGTCCTGGGATGAGAGCAGAGAGGGGTCCTGAGATGAGAGCAGAGAGGGGTCCTGAGATGAGAGCAGAAAGGGGGCCCAGGGATGAGAGCAGAGAGGGGGTCCTGGGATGAGAGCAGAGAGGGGGTCCTGGGATGAGAGCAGAGAGGGGGTCCTGAGATGACAGCAGAAATGGGGTCCTGAGATGACAGCAGAGAGGGAGCCCAGGGATGACAGCAGAGAGGGGGTCCTGGGATGAGAGCAAAGAGGGGGCCCTGGGATGAGAGCAGAGAGGGGGCCCTGGGATGAGAGCAGAGAGGGGGTCCTGGGATGAGAGCAGAGAGGGGACCCTGGGATGAGAGCAGAGAGGGTTCCTGGGATGAGAGCAGAGAGGGGGTCCTGAGATGAAAGCAGAGAGGGGTCCTGGGACGTGTGCAGAGAGGGGTTCTGGGATGAGAGCAGAGAGGGGGTCCTGGGATGAGAGCAGAGAGGGGGCCCTGGGATGAGAGCAGAGAGGGGTCCTGGGATGAGAGCCGAGAGGGGGCCCTGGGATGAGAGCAGAGAGGGGTCCTGGGATGAGAGCAGAGAGGGGGCCCTGGGATGAGAGCAGAGAGGGGGTCCTGGGATGAGAGCAGAGAGGGGTCCTGGGATGAGAGCAGAGAGGGTTCCTGGGATGAGAACAGAAAGGGGACCCTGGATGACAGCAGAGAGGGGGGTCCTGGATGACAGCAGAGAGGGGGGGTCCTGGATGACAGCAGAGAGGGGGGGTCCTGGATGACAGCAGAGAGGGGGTCCTGGGACAAGAGGCAAGCAGCATCTCTTTGATTTGGGGGAGTGTAACAGGATATGTGCTGCGGGATACTTTTGGATTGGGATTGGCTAAAGGACTTGTCCTAATAGGGGGATCGGATTTGAAATCTCCCCACATCACCTCACCTTGCAGCACAAGTTCTCTGCTCTCCAAAAACAACCCCCACCATCACTTCTCAGTGTATGTATCCTGACCCCCCCCCCCTTCTTGGTTACTGGGACGGTCACAGTGTGTCCCCCTCCCCTATCAAACTATATACACACTGCAGATGACCAGCACAGCTCTTGCAGTGGATGTCTTTCCTCCCCGGCTCCTCCCACCTCCTGTCTGTGTACACCGGAGCCAAGGAGGAGGATCCTCTGTGAGCGCTCTCTGTGTGATGTGTGTAGGCTCAGTGGGGAGAGATGACAGTGTCGGCTGTTAGTGCTGGAGAGGAACGATCGCTGCGTGGGGAACCCGGGCACCCTGCAACACATGTGGGGAAGGTGTCCTGACTCTGAGTGCTCACGCTGGCGTGCCCCTGCCGGACCAGATACCGGAGCTCAGTGCTGGAACTTGTTACAGCACTGGGCTCCATGATCAACACAGACTACCAGGAGCCTCTCATGGGGCCCCCTGCTGGCCCCGGGCCCTCGGGCAGTGCCCGAGTGCCCTAATGGTCAGTCCGCCCCTGAGTGTGGCATCTACCCAACTTATTTCTGCTGGTGGACACAAGAACCTAGATCTATAGATATACAGTTTCTCACAAAACTGAGTACACCCTTTACATTTTTGTAAATATTTTATTACATCTTTTCATGTGACAACACTGAAGAAATTACACTTTACTACAATGTAAAGTAGTGAGTGTACAGCTTCTATAACAGTTTAAATTTGATGTCCCCTCAAAATAACTCAACACACAACCATTGCCCGTCCCCACCACCTTTCCTGACCGGCCGGGCTGCCTGCTCAGGAGGTTCTGGTATGGACCTTGGGGGGACCCCCACACCATTTTTTTGGTGTAGGGGGTTCCCCTTAAAATGCATACCAGACCTAAGGGCCTGGTATGCACTTGGAGGGCATTCCCTCTCGCACTCGCTGTGATAGGAAAATGTGTACAGTACCTGTTGCTGAGAACCAGCACCTTTTTTGTTTTGCCATGCCAATCAGCCTAGTTAAGCTGCATCTGGGAAATCTGTTGCATGGAAATTGTTTTTTTGGGGGGGGGGGGTGTAAAATGCATTACTTGGATTGAGAATGCGCCTGCAAAATAAATTGGTAACAAAAACACATAAAACATAAAGATTTGCTACAAATTTTATTGGTCAACAAAACAGGACTTAGAAAAGAGCAAGTAAGCAAAAAACACACATGTATGTTAATTTGAGACTAACAGAATATGGTTTTGAGGTCTGACCATTTTGCTTAAGGATTTAAACAGTTATTAGTCACAACATCTTGAGGAAGATTTTGCACAATAATGCAGCACAGACAATTAAATCAAAGTGAAACTAACAACCTACAAACGACACACATTGACAACATCAAAAATATTTCAGGGAACCCCCCCCCAGACAAATTTTTTTTATAAAGAAAGAAACAAAAGTAAAAAATACTTCCTCTAAAACACATCTGTTTTTCAAAGACATAACAAAAATACAGAGAGACAATACATGTGTTACAAACTCTATAAGGACACCCAAATGTACTTTTTTTCCACTTCAGAAAACTCTATTGAGAGACTATTCAGCTTGACTCTCATTCACTGTCTCCAACAAGGTCTTACATCATCGTGGAAGAGACTTCATTTTTAATCAACATCCTCCATTTTTTAAACTTCCAGGTGCCTTCGGCATCCACATTTCTTTTTATCCAACACGAAAAAGAAGTATAGCTTGCTTAGCCATAATCCTATACATTGTTTACTGTCTAATGAAACCTTTTATATACATACAAGTTGTGTGCATCTAACACTTCCTTTAATGCACATAACACTAATCACAATACTCTGTTTATCTTTTTCCAGTTTCCCCAAGCCATACATAATTTTTCACTCACTTACCTTCACTCCTGTTATTTATTTTACCAGTTCTTGACTCTTATTGATCACATCTTTCGCTGCACCACACCCCCAGAACACATGTTCACTGTCTTCTACACCCTCACAATTCATTCTTGGACAAATATCAGACACACACAAATCCCTCCTTTTCATAAATAGCCTTGTAGCTAGACATTCATGCAAACTCTTCCATACTATCTGTCTCTGCACATTTGTCACCCCATATACTCTCATTTTCTTCCTTACTTCCAAAACTACTGACAAATTAACTCCCTTAAGGTTACACACATACTCCTTCTCTATCAACCACGTTCTCACCTTCACTTAATCCCTCTTCCCTTCACCAAATTAAACTCTACCGTAAACGTTTCTAATACCCAGTAGTCATGTGCCAGCACGTAGGCCACCTGTATCCTTGAATCCCTTCCCACCCACCTCCATCTCCTAAACAACCACCCACCCGAAAAACATATCAACCTAGCACACACTCCACCATTCCTCAAAATTTTCACCATGCAAAACCAATAATGCATTAACAAAAACACTCTCACATTCGGAAAACCCAACCCACCATTACATTCACGTCTACATACATATTCTCTCTTGACTCTTTCCATTTTCGACCCTCATAAAAAAGTAAACAATAATATTAATTTTCCTCAAGATTATCTCCCCAGGAGGAAAGATATTGCTTGCATACAAAATTAAAAGTAAGATTACTGCCTTGGTTTCTAAAACTTTCCCAAAATGAATTATACCCCTAACTAAAATTAAATTCTCCAAAATCATTCGACTTGGCACTGCACAGGTTTTCCAAATACCTTGTAGTCTGAATTTAACAGGGAGATAGGCCTCCAATTTTGAATATCCTTCCTATCCCCCTTCTTATAAATGAATACCACTACCCCTTCTCTCATAGATTCGGATATATTACCTTCCCCCATCATATAACTAAATAACTCAAACACTTCCCCCTTAATAATATCACAAAACAATTGAAAAACTCACTTGTTAAGCCACCCCCTCCTGGGGTTTTATTAGCCCCCATGCTTGTCACAGCTTCCCACACCTCCTCCTTGTTCACCTCTTTCTGCAAAAAAAACTCATCATCCTCATCTAAATGATCCTTTACCATATCAATCATTCTAGTATCTGATTCATCAACACACACTCCCTCATACAACTGTTCATAAAATTTAGTCACGCATTCCAGCACATTCTCTCCCTTACATTCCCTCCCTTCTTCATCATACACACCCTTAAATGCTCCTTTCTCTTATATTCACCAACCGACACAGCTCCTCTCTGTAACTAAATGGGTTTGTTAGCCTGCCATTAGGAGAACTAGGCAAAAACTTTAACACAATACACAGAAATGTAGTCCCGCCCCGGGGGCAGACCCTGTGCTAACAACCCTCCCTGCTGCCCAGGCAGAACTCAGCTTTATTTTGCCTAGTGAAGGAGAATGACCTAGGAACCCTGCGGGCCCTTTGGTCCATTCTTTTTTTAGGTTTTTTCAGGTTTGAGGTTTTTTACGCAAGATGAAAGATCCTGGGATCTTCTATCAACTGCCGGCTGGGTGACAGGCTGGTTAAGTTATCCTTGTAGCCCCCCCCCCAGTCCAGCCATCGAACGTGTGCAGGTCACAGCTAAGGCTCGGCAGGCCACAACATACCTCAGCTCCAGAGGTGGTCAATGAGCTTCAATGCTCTGGGGTATACATATGACCGGGCTACTGATGTCTGGATCACAGTATACCAGGCCAACAGCTACCCTGTAACTGCGCAGGAGTAGGTCTGTGATGGAATGTCTCCCAGCTCTTCCGGACTGGTAAGTACGTCTCTCTCTGCTTCGGTGGGGTGAGCAGCTGGGCATTCCCTGGGAGGTCGATGCGGGGGCCACCTCACCTTCTTCTCTTCTCTCTTATGTCCCTATCTCCCCTCCTTCCCCCCTCCAGGGGGCAGCTGCATGTGCTGCGGGCGGTGTGTGTGTGTGGGGTTCGCTGGGTCTCTCACCTGTAGGGGGCTCTGTGCGGCTAGCGATGGTCCTGCTCCCGGTCTGGGGGGTCCCAAAAAGGTGTCTGTGGAGGTGTTCTTGCTGGTTGCAGGCAGCACTGTTCTGTGAATTTTTCTGTCACCTCATGGTGCTGTCCGGCAGCCATTTTTACTGTGGGCAAAGCAGGTTCCCCTTGGGAGCCTCAGCAGCCATTTTCTATGGCTATTTCCAATTAGATGCCATTTTTTTGAAGGCAGAAAGCTCTTTTCATCGCAGTTCTCTTGTGGCAGCATTAAATGTGTTCTCACATGCTGTTTCCTGTATCCACTGTGTATACAGAATGCTGGAGGCTGGATGGCAATTCCCTGAATGCTGGTGCAAGCTCTGCAGATCGTTTCACCGCTATTTTCTACAGCTGCTGCCGGCACAGTTTCCTCACTCTGCACTTGGGTAACCTCCTGGGGACTACAGGTACAGCTAGTGACCATCACAGAATGCCCCAGGGTGGTAAGTCTGGCACTAGGAACCCCCCTCCCCCCAGGCGGTGGCAGCAGGAGGGTGGGACCTTCACTGTCCTAAGTCCCCTTGCAGGTGGCAGACAGGGTAGGGTCAGCATTGCTTCAGAAACTGGTGTTTCTTCCCCTGAAATCCAGGCTTTTGCAACCGCTGCAGAGCTGAGCTTGATACCCTGAAGATCCAGGAGCCAGCGGATCCCTCTGCTGATGTATCGGTCTCTTTTGGGTCCCACAAGCCAGCACGTTCACCTAAGGTGTTCCCGTATTTGACTTATTTTGACAAGTTCATCTACAGGGAATGGAGTCAGCTGCAAAGGACCTTTTCGGTCCCCAAAAACATGGCGGTGCATTACCCCTTTGAGGAATGCCTTCTCAAAAAATTGTTGGCTCCTCCGGTCATGGACCCCCCAGTATCTAGGTTAAATAAAGTAACCATGATCCCGGTTGAGGGGACTCCTGCATTCAAGGATCCCACGGATAGGAAGGCCGAGGCGGTGGCTCGTTCCTTGTTTACAGTTGTGGGGTCAGCCGTGCGACCAGTACTGGCAGACCAACTAGTGCAAGGCCTTAAGTACGTTTGTGACGCGGCCCTGGATACTCTCCCTCTGTTATCCAGGACTTCAGTGTCAGCTGTGGTGCTGAGGCGCCTGATTTGGCTTAAATGCTGGTCTGCTGACCAGGCATCCAAGAAAGCCCTGACGGATCTTCCCTTCCTTGGCGACCGACTCTTTGGAGCTTCGTTGGATGACATTATTAAAAATACCACGGATGGTAAGAGTACACTACTCCCACAGGCCAGGAAGGCTAAGGAGCCACGCCACAGGCAAGGGCCCTCCTTTTCCGCTCACAATCGGCTTTTTTATCCGCCCGGTGCTTCGACAAAACATTCCCAGCCCGACAGGATGTCCACGGATGGTCAAAAGCATCCCTGGGACTGCAAGCCTAACAAGCCTGCGAACAAAAGTGCTACTGCATGAAGGTTTGCCCCCACCCACATATCGGGTGGGCGGTCGCCTTCAGGAGTTTGCAGCCCGGTGGACTTCCCGGTTATCCGACCAATGGGTCTGCGACCTGATTTCCACAGGCTACAAGATAGAGTTTCTCTCTTGGCCGTCAAACAGATTCTTCCCCACCAGCATACCCACGTCCCCAGTTCACCAGGAGGCCCTGTTAAGGGCGGTAAGGAACTTGCTGAATCAGGAGGTGATTGTACCAGTTCTGGAATCGGAATGCTTCCAGGGGTTCTACCCAAATCTGTTTGTGGTTCCCAAGAAGGAAGGGGTACATCCAATCTTGGACTTAAAAGCCCTCAATCACTTTGTAAAAGTGCAGAGGTTCAGAATGGAATCACTTAGCTCAGTAGTCGCTGCACTCCATTAAGGGGAATCCCTGGCGTCCTTGGACATCCAGGATGTGTACCTGCACATACCCATATGCCTTCGGCATCAAAAATGTCTGCGTTTAGCAGTCGGGGAAGACCACTACCAGTTTGTGGCTCTTCCCTTTGGCCTGGCATCAGCCCCCCGAGTCTTTACCAAAGTACTGGCTCCAGTATTGGTGTTGCTGAGGCAACGCGGGATCGCGATCGTGGGTTACCTAGACGATCTCCTCCTGAGATCATCTTCCGCCTCAGAATTGGAGAGGGTGTGGCGATCACCATGCAGTCTCTGTGAGAATTTGGGTGGCTGTTGAACCTAAAGAAGTCGGTGGTTGTACCGACCCAGCGTCTGGAGTACCTGGGCTTACTATTGAACTCCAGGGAAGCGAGAGTCTTTCTCCCCTCAGACAAAATGCAGACTCTCAGATCTGCAGTCAAACTGCTTGAACCGCAAGTGGTCGTCCCTCCGCTTTTGCATACGAGTATTGGGGCTCATGGTAGCCTCCTTCGAGGCAGTACCTTATGCCCAGTTCCACTCCGGAGTACTGCAGAAGGAGATTTTGACAAAATGGGACAAATCTCCGTTGTCCTTGGATCGGCAGATCCAGGTGAGCCAGCCAGGGACTCTCTGATCTGGTGGTTGAGGTCCCCGGTGATTCAGTCCGGAAAATCATTCCTTCCTCTGAAATGGACGGTGATCACTATGGACGCCAGTCTATCAGGCTGGGGTGGAGTGATGGGGATTCAGTCGGCCCAGGGCCTCTTGTCGACGGAAAAATCCAAGTTGCCGATCAATCTGCTCGAATTAAGAGCGATCAGGCTGTGTCTCCACACATGGTCGAAGTGTCTTAAAGGCCGTCCGACCAGGATACAATCAGACAAAGCCACGGCTGTGGCATACATAAATCACCAAGGGGGAACAAGAAGCTCAGTCACTGCTCGGGAGGTCGCTCACATACTTCGGTGGGCAGAGCAACACGTTCCAGCCCTGTTGGCCATTTACATCTCAGGGGTGGAAAATTGGCAGGCGGACTATCTGAGTCGACAGATGCTGGACCCGGGAGAATGGGCATTGCATCCGGAGATATTCAGGTTGTTGTGCCTGAAATGGGGCACACCAGATGTGGATCTATTGGCCTCCCGCCTCAATCGGAAGGTGCCAAGATTCATGTCCAGGACAAGAGATCCGTGGGCAGATGCGTCAGACACGCTGGTGGCTCCGTGGGATCAGTACCAGCTGATCTACGCCTTTCCTCCGCTAAAACTGTTGCCACGTCTGCTGCACAGAGTGGAAGCCGAGGGGATCCCAGTAATTATGGTGGCCCCAGATTGGCCTCGGCTGCCCTGTTATGCTCCCTGGCAACTGTCACTGCGAGGGGACCTCCTGTCTCAAGGTCCAATCTTTCACCCTGCTGGCTTTAACGGCATGGCTGTTGAAAGCCAGGTGCTGAGGAACTGGGGTCTGCCGGACTCGGTGATTCCAACTATGTTGAGGGCGCGCAAATCTTCTTCAAGGAAGATATACCATCGTACCTGGAAGGCCTATATCTCCATGTGTGAGGAGAAAAGGTGGCATCCACGCTCCTTTTCTATTTCCAGGATCTTGCTGTTTTTTCAGCAAGGTGTAGACCAGAAGTTGGCGTTGAGCACCATTAAGGGGCAAATTTCAGCTCTGGCTGTCTTCGTTCAGCGACCCCTGACGTCTCACTCATTAGTGAGTACCTTTGTTCAGGGGGTGCAACATGTAGTCCCTCCGGTGCGTCCACTGTTGCCTCTGTGGGATTTGAACCTGGTGTTGTCGGCGCTTCAACAGCCGCCATTCGAGAATATCTGGGAGATTCCCTTGTTGACCCTTTCACAGAAAGTGGTCTTTCTAGTGGCCATCACATCGGCCAGGAGGTTTTTGGAATTGGCGGCCTTGTCATGCAAGTCGCCTTATCTGGTCATCACAGGGATAAAGTGGTGTTGCGTCCGCAACCGTCCTTTCTACCGAAGGTGGTTTCGGCTTTTCATATCAATGAGGACATTGTATTACCATTGTTGTGTCCTAAGCCGAAGCACCCCAAGGAGGTGTGGTTCGATGTGGTTAGGGCTCTGAAGGTGTACTTGTCTGCCACAGCTCCCTTTCGGAAGTCAGACTCACTGTTTGTTTTGGTGGCTGGTCCAAAGGAGGGCATGGCGGTCTCGTCAGCCACCATTTCCAGGTGGATCAGACAGATTGTAGTCCAAGCCTACACCTTGAAGGGGCTGGTGGCCCCCTTTCTAGTCACGGCCCACTCTACTAGAACAATCGGAACATCTTGGGCCTTCTGACACCAAGCGTCTGTCGCTCAGGTGTATAAGACGGTGACCTGGTCATCTGTCCATATGTTTACCAAATTCTACAAGGTAGACGTCAGTGCATTGGCTGATGCCCGTTTTTGGCCGCAACGTTTTGCAGGCGGCCGTGTAGTTGCAATTGAGATTTTTCCTGGTTTTTGGTTAAAACGCAGTACTGTTTGTTAATGCACTGTTGCATTATTTCCACAAATTTCTGCAGTGTTAGGGATTTCTCCTGTTGAGAATACCCAGTTATATGGCGGTGTGTTTTTCCGTACACTGCTGTTTTTTGTGGGTTTAGTTTCACTGGTTTACACTATAGCCCACTTGCCATGGTGGATGAAGTTTTAATGCTGTTTTTTCCCACCCCTCGTTTGGTACTGCTTGGGGACATCCCATTTAGTTACAGAGAGGAGCTGTGTCGGTTGGTGAATATAAGAGAAAATAGGATTTTTGTACTCACCGTAAAATCCTTTTCTCTGTAATTCACCAACCGACACAGCACCCACCCCTCCTTTTCTCTATGTTATACTGCTTGTTGACGTACTGAGTTCTGCCTGGGCAGCAGGAAGGGTTGTTAGCACAGGGTCTGCCCCCCCGGGGCGGGACTAAAGTTCTGTGTATTGTGTTACAATTTTTGCCTAGTTCTCCTAATGGCAGGCTAACAAACCCAATTAGTTACAGAGAGGAGCTGTGTGGGTCGGTGAATTACAGAGAAAAGGACTTTACAGTGAGTACAAAAATCCTATTTTTTCCTTACAATACTTCTTGAAAACAAATTGAGAGCATTTTTCATCCTGCTCCAGATGTTTTACTCTCGCTTGAAAAATAATTTGTTTTCCTCTTTCAGTGAATACCTCTTTAATCATCTTCCTAACATGATCTATTTCATCTGCCTTTTCAAAGCCCATATTCCTAAATGAATATAATTTAGCCAACCTGACTTGTAACTTCGAATATCTCCTTTTCTCACTGCTACTTTTATCCCTACTCTTTTTTTTTTTTTAATCATTTAATTTTCCTTTTGACCCAATCCTACCACCCCAAAATATTACTGTAAATAAGGAGAGAGACAGTGCCCTCTAAGTGCAGTAAGAAATGATAAAAATTTATTAAAGGCACATCATAAATAAAATGTTTCATCCGTCCATAGGCACGACTCGTGGGGCTGCAGTACAGGGTTCACAGCGTTTTCCTTTCAGCCGATGGTCGGTGGCTTAGTCCATTCCTGTGGATGATTTTCAGGATGGTCGGAGAGGTGCTGGTCACTGTAGTGCCCTGGGTGGTAGACTCTCTGAAAGATTAATACATTTTAATCATTTCTTACTGCACTTAGGGCCGGTTCACACTGCGACGCGAGGCGAGGCGACACGGCTCGCCTCGCCTCGCTCCCGCAAGTCGCCCCCATTCAGTGCTATGGAACCGTTCTGAGAGGAGCGACTCGAGTCGCTCCGACTCAGAAAAAAGGTTCCTGTACTACTTTGGGGCGACTTCGGGGGCGACTTGCATTGACTTCTATGCAGAAGTCCTCTGCAAGTCGCCGCTGAGGTCGGTGCAGGTCGCGGCGAGGCAAGTCGGAGACGCCTCGCCGCGCATCGCTGTGTGAACCGGCCCTTAGAGGGCGCCGTCTCTCTCCTTATTTATTGTCTCCTAGAGATACTTCTTGCTTTAAGACTGGCAGCCCACTTGAGTACAGTTTAACCACGGACCTTCCCCATGGACTACCTTTATAATTTTGATATCTCATGAACCCTCTATTGTTGATACTGGACATGTAACCTACACAAATAAATGTATATATGTATGTTATAGATACAACTCTTTTTTATATATACAGGACATATATAGTAGTTGTTTTTTATTTTTTACAAAATCCCAGGGAGCGCCATATTACCCCATCCAAAATATTACTGAAATCTTTTTCCTATTAACCCATCTATAATATACATTACTAAAATGGGCCTTGGCATGCTTGTCCTGCAACAATAAACTATTTAACCTCAATACCCCTAAACCAAAATTAATACTATCCTCCATACTCGAATCAACATACACTGCCGCATGGTCTGAAAAAATTACCGGACGGTGCTTAACATTAGCACATTTGAACGCATCAGAAAAGGAACATAAATCAATTCTGGATTTGGTGCACCCACTCTTCAAAAAAAAAGAAAGAAGGGAAATACGGATCCACCAAACCCAGAACAATATGATCATTGAGATGAATGTACTGAATTACCCCATTCAGCATGGTGCTACCTACATCTAACTTAGTCTCTGCTACTTCTATCCGATCTTTCACAAAACGTCACATAAATTAAAAAGCCTAAACTTCTGGTTAAAGAAAACTAAATCTGCAATATTTAATCTTCCTGGCACTAACACAACATGCCCCTAAATGCCCCCAAATACCAACCATAGGTAATCCACCACCCACTCATCCAGAAACTCCTGGCTAGGCAACATTGTGGCCGGCTGAAAAATTCCTGGAGTCCCCAGACTTAGTGCTGGTGATTCTACCTCCACTCCGACATCCCCCGGGACCTCAAAGGAGTTACTTGTTTCAATTCCAGCTGCCTCTACATTCAGTTTCTTAGCCCTTCTCTTCTTAGGGCTCTCCAAAGGGTCCATCTTGGTATTGGCACCCGGTGTCTCCATCTTTTCCATCTCCTCTTCTTGGGCTTCCTGCACCTCCGGCTCACACTATAAGGCTGCTGCCAACTCCTCCATAGCCTCCTCCACCGTCCTCTCCACCTCTGCTCCACTCTCCGCTGTTAATGGCTCCACACTGGTGGATGGCACTTCTACTCTATCTTCCACACCCTGGTGTCCACTTTCTTCCTCTTCCACCTCCACTTCCCCCTCCTTTCCCTGTCTTTCATTAGAGTCAGACAGCACCTGTGCGGACACTCTCTTCACTCTTTTCACTCTCAGCACTGCGCCTGACAGCTTCAGCATAAGAGACATAGGCCCTTCTTACTTTTGGACAATTCTTCACTGTGTGATCGTGCTGTCCACATATATCACAGGCCCGCTTAACCAAGCAAACCCCAGCCTCACGTCCCTCCTCCCCACAGTTCCAGCAGTGCATCTCCACATTATATTCATCTCCAGTATGCCCAAACTTATGACATCTCCTGCAGTATGTTGGTTGACTAAGATAGTAGAGAAACCCTCTATTTCCTGCTATTGAAAAATTAGCTGGTGGATGGTGCACTCCCCCAATCACTTCAGAGTCCATCTTCAGTTTGACAAAAAACTTCAATTTGCCATTAAAGATCCCCACACGATTAGTCAGCCTGAAGCCTCGCATCAAACATCATAGTACCTTGGTGCTGCATGGTCCTGGATACAATAGATGTGTTGTGGTTCCACTCCAACCAATTTCTCCAGCAAATCCTCCACAAGGAACTCCAAACTCACTTTATGAAAATGACCAGGCATAACCTTAAACCACAAGGTGTTCTGAATCCCCCTTCGCTCCATCAAGCTCAGCAAAGAAAACGTAGGCCATCAAGCAATCTTGCCTCTTTTCAGGACAAGGTAAAGAATGCTATCTGAAAACTTTATATAACATAGGTTTGTTAATTTTGACTTATTCATTTTGCTAGTCCCCACTTGGTTGGCTTATATTCTAGTAACTGGCCTTAAAATGGGTATGGGGGGCCAGGTCCCATATATACCTATACATATATCAATGTCATCAATTTGGACAACCCCAGAATCAAAACAAGGAGAAGTGCCTTTAAAAATGCAAAATTGCTTAAAAGCTAGTAACTGGGGGGGGGGGGGGGGCCTTGCTATGCCTCATGCCAACAGCTGGAGGTCCGCTAATTTCATATCCCTGATGTACAAGGTCATTTGGGTCTGTTAAGACTTAAAATGAGAACCCCCACATGAAAAAAATCACCCCAGACTAAAAGAATATTGTGCCCCTCCCACACACTAACAAACCCCTAGCCAAACACACAGCAAGGCAGCCCATGAAGGGAGGGGGGGGAGGTCAACCATCTTGTTCCCATATTCAAGGGGACAAGGGCCTCTTTCACATAACCCTGGGGTTGTGGGGGGCTGCAGACAGGGGGCTTTACCAAATGTGGAAAGCCCCTTTAGACCAGTGGGTACAAGGTGCTTTGTGGTTGGTATTGGGCTGAGCCCAACATGCCCCAAAGGCAACCAGCTATGTTCAGTGCATATAACCTTGTATGGTTCAGGAGGTGGTTGGGCGATCACTCTTTGCGTCCCTTTCCTTGCTCGCCCTGTTGTATGCTCTGAAAAAGGATGTAGTTTGGATTGGTGAAGGCAGCTCACAGCCTTTTGAGAATGGAGTGAAGTGTGGAGTTCCCCTTTAAAAGCAAAAGTTAGCCCATGGAAACCCAAAGGATTAGAGGGGGAGACAAGAGCATTGTAGAATGGAGTGTGAAGTTCCCCTTTAAAAGCAAAAGCTAGCCTAAGGAAATCATATGCATTAGAGAGGGAAGGTTAAATGCCCTTTTAGGAGGAAATAGAGTAGCAAGAGTCTTTTTACATAATTTTAACAAGGTGCATGTCACATGTTGGCAACATAACATGCTAACATGACCTGCGTGCAAATCTCCTTAAAAAGTATATAAAGGTGAAACAGTGTAAAAAAAAAAAAAAAAAGTCAAGATTAGAAGTGCGCCCATTCAACCCATGCAATTGCATATACGTTGCTTAACATTTAACTGGGCACTTAACCAGAAATATTTTTACTGCAAGTATACTAAAGCAGGTGGTTACAGAGATTGCACTGCCATCCTAACGTAGGATGTCAATACAATATAAATCAACAGACAAATACAATATGAAAGAGATATATATATATATATCTATGTATTTAAACCTGGGAGCTCCCGCTACTTTAAAGTTATACGTGAGGCCTCACTTAAAGTACTCTCTCTCGTATCTTCGCTGGCTAGAGATGACTCCTCTGATATTTGTAATTCAAAAGGTAAGTAAGAGTCCGATAAGCGTCTCTGGGCCTCGTCAATCTAATCACCAGCTCTCAGGCTCCGTCAAATCACCTTGCAACAAGCAGGTTTGTAATTCGTAGTGACAGTCTGCCGCTGTCTCCAGGAAATCTCCTCCTCAATCTCCTCATCTCCTCACAGATCCGCACAGGCAGGCAGCGTGGTCCCAAGAGACCTAAAATGGCCACTGCTGTCCCTTATATCCCCTACCCAGCATGCACTGCATAAGAGAGTGTTCATGGGTAGGTCACACACAGACTACTGGTTAACGAGGTCAACCTTCAGAATCCCAAAAAAAACTGTCACTTCTTGTACAAGTCTTTAGGTTGTTCTGAGGTAAATCATAAAACAGGTGCGTTACCCACATTTAGCCACTAGGTGGCTCTAGTGCGAAACCACAGTACTGTCCATATACCTCACATTAAAGCATGTATAATCACATCAATAAACCATGATGTCAGCGCTACACACTGTAACTTGTATGTTGCATTAGGGGGGATGTGTTGAGCCTGCGCCCATTCCACCACTCCAGAGTACCTCTGTTACCTCACTTCCAGTAACAGAATGGGTTCCCATGAGCACATAGCGTGGACCTCATACACGCTCTCACTCAACTCTTTTCTTCCGGTACCTTGTGACCCAGCCATAGAGCTCCATAACGCAGGTTCGGATCCAGTTGCTATTGGATACCAACTGCTAGGGAGGGTGCCAGGATATTGACTCCGTCACTATCGGAGGACCTATCACCCTACCAGGTAACACACTTAACGACTGGTTGCTTGTAGCTTGTCCCTTCACTTAGTTACCCATAGCAACTATACTCCTCTTCTTGTCTCACCGAGGTAACCATTCTGTAGTGGTGTTACTTCATACCCCGTAGTGCTTTACAGATCCAGGTTCTTTGGATACTCCAGAACCAACATGCACCCTTTTGAATAACTTCAGACCAGGCTTAGAATGGTTACTGTAACTTTAATGAACATGATGCGGCACACAGTTCAATATGAACAATGTCCTGTCCCTAATCTTAACTAGTATATTATAGTGGCCCAGGCATACCCCTATGAGGTGAGAGTCCATGATAGCCTTATCCATGGCTATGGATGTCCTCGGCAAATTCCTGTTTTGCTCACAGATCAAGACTCCTCGTTACCTTTGTTCTCCCTCTCTGGACCCTAGCCATCTCCCTTTTTTATAGCACAGGTGGGTCGACCAGGACCAAAAGCCCAGGAACTGAGCTAAAAATTATTTTTTCTTTCCCCAGCCTGGGCCAGCTGCTAGCTAACTAAACTTTATACATTTTCAACCTACCTATGTGCCTATTAGAATTTAAGTACAATGAGCTGTGCATGCAAAGCTCAGCTTATGTTTATATCTACATACACGGATGAGGCATCATTGCAGCTCCGGCAACCAAGTGGCTCAAGGGTCCTGAGATGCAGCACCAGAGGGGATTGCTAGCCAAGTACGTCTGCCATGCTAATATGTTGTGTATACTAGTTCATTATGGCTAAAAGCTCCTGGGGGCCCAAATACAAATGTTTTGCTGCAGGGGTTTCATCCTGCTATAATGTTTAGAGGTTATCTTTCTTCATGTCTAGATATTGGATTCTTGGTATTTACTTTAATGTTTATCAAATGCTGTCACCAATGACCGTACGTGTATTTTAACCACTTGCCTACTGGGCACTTAAACACCCCTCCTGCCCAGACCAATTTTCAGCTTTTGGTGCTCTCACACTTTGAATGACAATTACTCAGTCATGCAACATTGTACCTAAATGAATTTTTTGTCCTTTTTTCCCCACAAATAGAGCTTTCTTTTGGTGGTATTTTATCACCTCTGGGAGTTTTTTTTTGCACTATAAATGAAAAAAATAACGAAAATTTTGAATTTTGTTTATGTGATAAAATTTAGCAAATTATTAATTTTTATTCATACATTTTGGCCACAATTTATACTGCTACATATCTTTGGTAAAAAATAACCCAAATTAGTGTATATTATTTGGTCTTTGTGAAAGTTAGAGAGTCTACAAGCTATGGTGCGAATCATACAAAATTGATCACATCTGATGTACTTGTGACCCAAACAAGCCAGGAAAGTACAAATACCACCCAAATGACTCCTTTTTTGAAAGTAGACATTCCAAGGTATTTAGTAAGAGACATGGTGAGCTTTTTGATGTTGTCATTTTTTCCCACAATTCTTTGCAAAATGAAGATTTTTTATTTTATTTAAATTTTTTCCACAAAATTTTCATTGTAATAGGTTATTTCTCTCACGTGGCATGTGTATTCCACAAATAATGCCCCAAAATAAATTCTGCTACTCCTCCTGAGTATTACGATACCACATGTGTGGGACTTTTCCACAGCCTGGCCACATAGAGAGGCCCAACATGCAGGGAACACTGTCACGTGTTCAAGGAGCATAAAATACACATCTAACTTGTTGACTACCTATTACACTTTTGAAGGCCCTGGAGCACCAGGACAATGACACGTGACACCGACGTGGCACTGATGACAGATGGCACTGATACGTGGCACTGATGACAGATGCCACTAATACGTTGCACTGATGACATGTGACACTGACAGATGGCACTAATATGTGGCACTGATGACAGATGGCACTTATACGTGGCACTGATGACACATGGCACTAATACATGGCACTGATGACAGATGGCATAATACGTGACACTGATGACAGGTGGCACTGATACCTGGCATTTATGACACGTGACACTGATAACAGAAGGCACGCGACACTGACAGGTGGCACTGATGGCAGATGGCACTGATACGTGGCACTGATGACTGATGGCACTAATATGTTGCACTGATGACACGTGCCACTGATATGGCACTGATGACAGATGGCACTATGTGGCACTGATGACACGTGGCACTGATGACAGATGGCACTATGTAGCACTGATGACACGTGGCACTGATGTAGCACTGATGACAGATGGCACGTATACGTGGTACTGGGGACAGATGGCACTGAGGGCAGGTGGCACTGGGGACAGATGGCACTGATGACAGGTGGCTCTGATGACAGATGGCACTGGGGACAGATGGCACTGATGACAGGTGGCACTGGGGACAGATGGCACTGATTACAGGTGGCAGTGGGGGCAGATGGCACTGACAGGTGGCAGTGGGGACAGATGGGCACTGTATTTTTTTTTTTTTACACTGACCGCTGAATCTCGGCAGTGGTTCATCTCTCCCTCCTCACACGCTGTCTGTGTGAGGAGGGAAATCCGGCGATGAGAGATGATTTCATATGTTTACATATAAGATCATCTCTCATTGGGCACGCTGATCACGCTGTAAACAGCTGCTGTGTTTGCCCATTTACAGCGATCTGTGACTGGCTGTGTCCGGGGGACACGGCCAGCACAGAACTTCCCTGATGCGGGCCCACGGCGGCACGCAGAGGGAAAGTTAAAGGGAGGACGTCCACGGACGCCCTCCCGGCAGTTAGCGTCCGCGCTGCAGCCGTCTTTTGGCTATAGCGCGGGCGCGAAGTGGTTAATCAGGATTACATTTCTCACTATTTACAATCTTTGGTTTTTAATAAAATAATTCTATTGTTTTTCTGTAAAGCAGTTCATGTCTGTTCTGTTATCTTGTTAAATTGTAACTCTTCTTGTACAATAAATAGAAGGGAACTCTGTGCTTATGGTGACACTGATCAGATTCCACTTGATAAGCTGCTGAACACCTGCCTATAGTTCAATTGGGGAAAATAGTAGTATCTATATATTTATAAGTGTGTAGTGCTAAGGCAAAGTATTAACCAATAAATAAGGCAAATTTTCTCCTATCAATACCATACCATAACGTGCTAGATCAATATGTACTGTAAATACATACGTGCCTATATGTTACCACAAATAATAATCCATAAAATGCTTCACAGACTTGTTTTAAAAGAGTTTCAATAAATATTTAAATAAATAAACAAAGTGCTCATAACTGTGCCTGGATGTTATTTGTGCCACAAGTTTGAAACACATTTAAAACTACAGTACAGTGCTACAGTCCATAAACAAATCCTACAAATCTTCTGTGCAATCTGTGCAATTATGCAACAAAGCACCACTCCAAATGTGCTTTCAACAAAAATCAGTGCTCTCCAAGTGCCACTCTCACCCTTTGTGAGCCACACTCACCGGACTTTATGTAACCCCTTATATAAATAGGAAGGTCCCAAGTACTTTTTCTTGTACACTGCCTCTTCTCTGGGTTTCCTTCTTACACTCTTCCTTGAGGAAATATTCCTAAATCAGTCATCTATCAGCTCCAGGGAATACATCCAGGGGTGAACCACAAATGGTGTAACACTGCTTTAGTGATAACGCTTAAAATATCACAAATTTTGCACTTACAGTGGTATTTGTGAGAATCAGCCTTTCACTTTTTTCTTAGCACCGCTGCTTACTATCCAATATGGCCATGTTTTCCACAGAAGTGGAAATGCTGTTACAGATGTGGCTTCACCCAATGCATTTCATCCATACAACGTCTTCAGGGATTGGTCCTGAAAACTTGTGTTTGATAAATGGATGTACAAATATCCTGTGAAATAAATAATTGCAATAGCCACCATTTTATTTTCCAGGACCTCTGTTTTTAGAAAACATATAATATTTTGGGGTACTAATTAATTTTCTAACAAACAATTTTGATTTCCGTATTTGTTTGAAAAGTAAAAAAAATTGCCTGGACAAATTGGGGTGAATGACATGAATATATTTAGCTCTTTTGTGATTTTGTTGACTCCTTCTTTGTAACACCTTTTTGTAGCCTGGGGCATCACAATAATAAACCCTAATGCCTTTCTTGCTCAAAATGCCTTGCCTGTGACCACCAACAGATACATTGATCAGGTATATCAATTGCATTTTTCACTATTTATAAAGCTTTGATTTTTATTAGGTTTACTAAAATGCCTCCAGGTCCAATGCTTTTCTGTAAAGCAGTTCATGTACATGCTGTGAGTTATCTTGTTACACTGTGGCTCTTCTTGCACAATAATATGTGGCGGATTCTTCAGGTTTCATTCCAGTGAGTTTTAAAAACACTTCTCCTTTATTTGTGTCTCTGGTGAGAGTCAGTCGTCCCTGAACAGAGCTGGCATAAGTTGTGCCTGCAGTATGATATATTACCCCCAACCACACCAGCGGTTTCCTATCAGATTGTCGGATCCAGTTTACACCATACATGTTAGTGCTGTCAGTGAGGGAGGCTCCGGTCACTTTACAGGTCATTTCCAGAGTCTCTGATGGCTTCACAGTCCCAGGACCAGACTCCACCATTGTGATTTGTGATGTGACATCTGAAAAATATATATTATATTTGATTACATATTACATGTCTAGTATCTCAGACCACTTAAAAACGTTAAAATGAGTAATCCAAATAAAAAAGAAACACACATTGTACTGAAGACACAATAAAAAGTAACCACAGGAGATGTGTCATGTCTGAAGTTGTGTTTTGGATTCGGTTGCACTGATTCCGATCAGATAACTTTTCCTATATAACGCTCTGTATTTAAACAGAAATTTACCATGAATGCTTTGCATAAACTGAAATGATTGGGTGAGGGGAACTGATGATATGGTCAACTTGTTTTAAAACAAAACTGTTACTTTCTCCTGCAGAAAGTTCTTCATTTAAACCTGCATTTTATAGAACTATATTTTGTACCAACTGAAATAGTTTATCTAAAATCTGAGTTCTGATAAAAATCTGATAAAATCTTTATCTGAGTTTATCTAAAAGGAGAAGTGAAGCCACACAAGTAGAATATTTTATGGTGACCATACACTCAATGATTTGATTGAACGATTCTTCACACAATAAGATAATATGATTGGATCTATGAACTACCAAAAAGACACATACTGGGGGTGATTTACTAAGAAGAAGGTACTGCACCAGTTCACACATTATTGGTGCGCCGGAAAAGTCATTAATCGAACGTGCGAACCAGCGCATGTTGAAACGTAAATAACCATAATAAATATCCACATATGTAAACTGCAACTGGCACTAGGGTAACTGCGATTTTCTCATTGCAAATAGCTTACGCCCAATACAATCGGTTAATTTCATCTCATTGTATGTGTCTTGTTAGGCAATTAATAGATGTTCTCAGTTAATTAACCCTTTTGATACTAATCTCATTCCTATCACTTCTAATATATCTTTGAAATATGTCTTTCGTTTTTTTACCCAAATCTTTCAATACATTACAAAGAACAGAGAAGTGTTTCTAAACCCAATAAATTAATATTTTCAGATCTTGATCCTTAATGGTGACCATTCACTGCAATCAGTTAGATCTCAGACCAAGAAAGATTGCAGCCACAACTGGCGGAAGAATTTCTCAGGATACAAAGAAAAACCCACAAGTAACCACAGGAGAAATACAGGCTGCTCTCCAAAAAGATGATGTGGTTGTTTTTAACCACTTCAGCCCCCTGAAGGATTTACCCCCTTCCTGACCAGAGCACTTTTTGCGATTCGGCACAGCGTCGCTTTAACACAGTCGTGCGACGTGGCTCCCAAACAAAATTAATGTCCTTTTTTCCCCACAAATAGAGCTTTCTTTTGGTGGTATTTGATCACCTGTGCGTTTTTTATTTTTTGCGCTATAAACAAAAAAAAGAGCAATAATTTTGAAAAAAACACATTATTTTTTAATTTTTGCTTTAATAAATATCCCCCAAAAATATATATATAAAAAAAATGTTTCCTCAGTTTAGGTCGATATGTATTCTTCTACGTAAAAAAATTGCAATAAGCGTTTGATTGGTTTGCGCAAAAGTTATAGCGTCTGCAAAATAAGGAATAGTTTTATGGCATTTTTATTAATATTTTTTTTTTTTACTAGTAATGGTGGCAATCAGCGATTTTTATCGTGACTGCGACATTATTGCAGACACTTTTGACACATGTTTGGGACCATTGGCATTAATACAGCGATCAATGCTATAAAATTGCATTGATTACTATAAAAATGTCACTGGCAGTGAAGGAGTTAACCACTAGGGGACAGGGAGGGGTTAAGTGTGTCCTGGGGGAGTGATTCTAACTGTCTGGGGGATGGGCTAGCTGTGACATGGCACTGATCGCTGTTCCCGATGACAGGGAGCAGTCGATCAGTGTCCTGTCACTAGGCCCAATGGGGAGATGCTGTTTACATCAGCATCTGCCCGTTCTTCAGCTCCGTGACACAATTGAAGGTATACCAGTGGCGATCGAGTCCACGGGTCCCACGGTCACGGGCATGGAGCTCGTGGCAGGTGCGCGCGCATGCATGGTGGGAAATTCAAAGTAACGTACTGGTACGTTCCATTGCCCAGCAGTGCCATTCTGCCGATGTATATTTGCTGACAGCGGTCGGCAAGTGGTTAAATAAATTAGATTAAGTGCAAAAGCCTGTTTGATTTCCTAAAATTTGAACTAATTGTTCAAGTGTGTCTTCCTATTACCTAGTTTGCCTAAATATTGAGTTATACAGAGATTGACCATATTGCATAGTGCATGACCATCTTAAGTGCCAAATTTTGCATGTAGATGTGCCATGGCCCACTTGTATTTTCCAAACAATATTTCTTGGGCATTGTACAAGGCACATGAAAAAACAACTTTTTTCAAGACATGCTAGAGTGATCAGGAATCTTCAAACTATGGCTCTCCAGCTGTTGTGGAACTACACATCCCATGAGGCATTGTAAAACTCTGACTTTCAGAGACATGACTAGGCATGATGGAAATTGTAGTTCCTGAACAACTGGAGGGCCGTAGTTTGATGACCCCTGTGCTAGACCATTATTATGCCTTCAGAATTGGGAGTGTGGCATCTACCCAACCTATTTCTGCTGGTGGACACAAGAACCTACATCTATAGATATACAGTTTCTCACAAAACTGTCACCAGGCCATCAGAGTACTCAAGTACCTGTCACCAGCCCATCAGAGTACCCGAGTACCTATCTGCAGCCCATCAGATTACCCGAGTACCTATCTGCAGCCCATGAGAGTACCAGAGTAAATTGTGGTATTTGCTTTCCAAAATGGGGTCATTTTGTGGGTAATTTCACTGTCCTGGGGCTCCAGGAACTTCAAAAGTGTGATAGGTAGGAATGAAATGAGATGTGTCATTTATGCTCCT
The DNA here is from genome assembly GCF_037356315.1 of Lithobates pipiens. NCBI lineage: Eukaryota > Metazoa > Chordata > Amphibia > Anura > Ranidae > Lithobates > Lithobates pipiens. Next base: position 14,196,565 of record NW_027507696.1, on the reverse strand, counting down.
AGAGCGCCTGAAGGTACTACTTCAATGTTCGGTCTCTGTATGTAGCCAGGCTGTGTAAAAGTCCTACACATGTGGTATCGCCATATTTGGGAGGAGTAGCAGAATGTGTTTTGGGGTGTAATTTCTTGCTATATACATGCTATGTGTTAGAAATATCTTATAAATTGACAACTTTGTGTAAAAAAAAAAAAAAAGCGGTTTAATTTTTTTCCACATTTTCCAAAAACTTCTGGAAAAAATGAACCATGCAAAAGACTCATTATACCTCACAGATTATACGTTGGGGTGTTAGCATTCCAAAATGGGGTCATTTTATTGGCAATTCCATTGTCCTGGTACTCCAGGCCCTTCAAAATTGTAATAGGTGACTGTGAAATGAGATGTGTCATTTTTGCTCGTAGAACGTCTGAAAGTGCAACTTCAATGTTGGTGCTCTGTATGTGGCCATGCTGTGTAAAAGTCTCACACATGTGGTATCGCCATACTCGGGAAAAGTAGCAGAATGTATTTTGAGGTGTAATTTTTTGTATGCTTATGCTGTGTTTGATAAATAATCTGATAATATGACAATTTTGTAAAAAAAATAATAAATAATAATGATAATAAATTCATTTTGCAAAGAATTGTGGGAAAAAATGACAACTTAAAAAAACTCACCATGCTACCTACTTAATACCTTGGAATGTCTACTTTCTAAAAAGGGGTCATTTGGGGGGTATTTGTACTTTCCTGACTTGTTAGTGTCTCAAGAAATGAGATACACCTGATGTACTGAAGGCCTGATCAGATGTGATCAATTTTCGGTGATTGGCACCATAGTTTGTAGATTCTATAACTTTCAGAAAGACCAAATAATGTAAACTAATGTGGGTTATTTTTAGCCAAAGATAAGTAGCAATATAAATCTTGGCCAAAATTTATGAAGAAAAATTACTAATTAACAACATTTTATGACAGAAACAAAGAAAAAGGCATTTTTTTCACAAAATGTATGTTTTTTTTATTTTATTTATAGCACAAAAAATAAAAAAACCCACTAATGATTAAATACCACTAAAAGAAAGCTCTATTTGTGTGCAAAAAAAGACGCACGTTTCATATAGGTACAGTGTTGCATGACTGAGCAATTGTCATTCAAACTGTGAGAGCGCTGAAAGCTGAAAATTGGTCTGGTCAGGAAGGGGGTGTAAGTGCACTGTATTGAAGTTGTTAAATGCCAGCTCTATTTATGTGAAAAAAAATGATAAAAATGTTGTTTGGTTGCAGTGTTGCATGATCACACAATTCATTCACAGTGCAAAAATTTGCCTGGTCAGGAAGGGGATGTAATTGCCCAGTAGGCAAGTGGGTAAAGGGGGTGTGGTTACATAGAGTCTGAGATGACATACATAGCGTAGAATGTGGTAATGTTAAATAGGGAATGTACAGTGGTGGGTAGTATGTGCAGGAGAGGAGTGCGAAGTGTAAGGCAGTGGGTAGTATGTGCAAGAGAAGAGTGTGAATTGTAAGGCAGTGGGTAGTATGTGCAAGAGAGGAGTACAGAATGTATGTAGGTGGGTATTATGGGCAGGAGAGGAGTACAGAGTGCATGGAGGTGGGTAGTATGTGCAAGAGAGGAGTACGGAGTGTATGTAGGTGGGTAGTATGGGCAGGAGAGGAGTACGGAGTGTATGGAGGTGGGTAGTATCTGCACGAGAGGAGTGTGGAGTGCATGGCGGTGGGTAGTGTGTGCAGGTGAGGAGTACAGAGTGCATGGCAGTGGATAGTATGTGCAGGATGGTGTCAATAAGGCAGTTGACAGTGTCAGGAGCTCTTTATTTAAATTTTTTTATTCTTTTTTATAATTTCATTTTTTTAAATTTTTTCAAAATGCTTTTTGGGGGCCAGTGGATGGTGTCAGTAGAGCAATCCACACAGTGCCAAAATCTTTTTGTATTATTTCATTAATTTTGTATTTTTTTTTATACTGTTTTACAATTTGTTTTAATTATGTTTTCAACATCTTTTTGGGGGGAGAGGGGGGAGTGGACAGTTGGACAGTGTCAGTAGGGCAGTGTATGGTGTCAGTAGATTTGTTTTTATTATTTTATTTTCTATTATTTTTTGCAATTTTACTTTTTATATATATTTTTTTTAAATGTATATTTTCAATGTTTTTCTTCACAGTGCTTCTGGTTGGAGGGGGGGGGGAGAGGGCAGTGGACAGTGTCAGGCCGCGTACACACGCGGGGACTGTCTGCCGAAACTAAGTTCGTCAAACAGTCCGCTCAAACTTTTGAATGAACGAACACGCCCACACACGGCACTTTTTGAGCGGACAAATACGGCAAACTTTGTTCGTCGTACTAAGTCCGTGCAACTTTTGAAATGAACGGACTCGCCCACACACGAGGCAACAGTCCGCTCATTTCGAGCGCGTGTGCAGGTAGGCGGGGCCCGCGACGGAGACGTCGCGGGCTCCGCCGCCTGGAATGTACTTAAAGGGGAACCCCAACGCCGAAAAAAATCGGCGTGGGGGTCCCCCCAAAGTCCACAACAGACCCTTGTCCGAGCACGCTACCCGGCCGGCCAGGAAAGGGGGGCGAGCGAGCGCGCCCCCCCTCCCGAGCCGTACCAGGCCGCGTGCTCTCAACATGGGGGGTGCCTTGGGGAAGGGGGGGCAAGGACAAGGACAAGGGCCTCTTCCCGACAACCCTGGCCGTTGGTTGTCGGGGTCTGCGGGCGGGGGCTTATCGGAATCCGGGAGCCCCCTTTAATAAGGGGGCCCCCGGATACCGGCCCCCCACCCTATGTGAATGAGTATGGGGTACAATGTACCCCTACCCATTCACCTGTAAAATAAAAGTACCCAAAAAAAAACACAACACACGAGATAAAATATTTTATTGCACAGCTCCGGGGGTCTTCCGTCTTCGGGGGTCTTCTCACCGGACTCCTCCGCTATCTTCTTGTAGCTCTTTTGCTAGCGGAGGAGTCCGGCTTTCTTCCTCCCCGCCGCCGGCCTCTTCTCCCGACTTCGGGGGTCTTGTCCCCCTCTTCGGTTCTTCTGCCGGGCCACCGCGCCTTCTTATAGATCTTTTGCAGGCGGTGGCCCGGTCTTCTGTCGCCGCCGCCTTCCGTTCTTCTGCCGGGCCACCGCGCCTTCTTATAGCTCTTTTAGAGGCGGTGGCCCGGTCTTCTGTCGCCGCTGTCGCCTTCCGGTCGCCTTCCGTTCTTCTTCTTGTTCTTCTTCTTCTTCTTCTCCAGGAGATGTTGCCACGTCGCTCTCTCCGGCCGGAATGCCAGAGCCGCGCTGTGCGGCCACTTATATAGTGACAATGGGGCGGTGTCACATGGTATATGTCACATGGGTTGGTCACATGGTGACCCCACCCCCTTACAATGTCATAGTCCCCATGTGACATCAACCCATGTGACCAACCCATGTTTTCGGCGTTGGGGTTCCCCTTTAAGTCCATACCAGGCGGCGGGGCCCGCGACGTCTCCTTCGCGGGCCCCGCCTACCTGGAGACGCGCTCGAAATGAGCAGACTTTCCTCCGAGCGGGAACAGTTTGCTCATTTCGAAAGTGGCCTACACACGGGCGGACTGTCCGCTCAAACCAAGTTTCAGCGGACAGTTTTTCGGAATTTCCGAAAAACTTTGTTCGTCAAACTGTCCGCTGAAACTGTCCGCTGAAGCCCCACACACGAGCGGACTGTCCGCTGAAACACTGTTCAGCGGACAAAGTTGAGCGAACAGTCCGCCCGTGTGTACGCGGCCTCAGTGGTGCAGTGGACAATGTCAATAGGGCAGTGAATGGTGTCAGTGTTTTTTTTTGTTTTTTTACAATTTTTTAAAAATGATTTATTACAATTTATTTGTTTTTTGTTTTTTCACAATGCTGTTTTGTTTTTTGAGGAGGGAGGTGGGTGTGTGCTTACATTTAAATGCCCATAGATGCAGCCTGATCAATGCCCATCTACAGCCTTGTCCATCCGCAGCCTTCCCAGTGTCCATCTGCAGCCTTCCCAGTCTCCCTATGCAGCCTTCCCAGTGTCCCTATGCAGCCTCCCCAGTGTCCTTGCAGCCCTGTGTCATTACAGCCTTCCCAGTGTCCTTGCAGATTTGTGTCATTTAAAATTGGCACCGATCGGAGGAGAGGAGCGAGCGCCGCCAACATACACAATGCCGAGTTTACTTCGGCTAGACTCGGCTCCTCTCGCAGTCCCTCCCTTCTCCACTGATTGTGAGAGGAGAGGAGTGATCGCCGCCGTCATACACAAAGCCGAGTGTACTTCGGCTAGACTCGGCTCTGCTCACAGTCAAGGGCGGGACTGCGAGAGGAGCCGAGTTTAGCTGAAGTACACTCGGCTTTGTGTATCTCGGCTCTGCTCGCTGCTCTCATCACATTCAGCGGAGATCGGTGGGGATCGGCGTATAACATGGAAAAAGGTGCATGTTATATGCCGATACTAATACATACGGTATATATATATATATATATATATATATATATATATATATATATATTACAATTTAATTTTTTAATATGTATTGTAATTAAATGTTTTTATTATTAGTCTTGTTGGGGAGCTTTGGTGAGGTATCAGGGGTCTAAAAAGACCTTTGACATCTCCCGTTTGAGAAAAAGACTGAGGACAGAAATTCACCAGTCCCTTTTCATTCATAAATTATGAATTGTAAACACAGTGATCACTGACCCTGTTCAGTCAGAAAAGGAAGGGGCTGGTAAATTACATATTTACTGGTGTTGTAATATATATGTATTATATGTTGTTATATATATATATATATATATATATATATATATATATATATATGTATGTCCATGTATTTTATATATGGTGTTATATAGACACATACAGTACAAGATTGACCAGGCCATATTTCAGTTGACTGAGTGACTTGTCCAAGCCAACTGCATTTTAACATATCAAAGGGACAGCTGAAGACCCTTTGATGTGTTAATCTTATGCAAGTCTACCTGGGTGTGTGAGGTATGGCCTGTTAAGGTAATTGAACATTTCAATGGATACATTGTTTTAACTTAAGGAAGATGTAGGACCATAGAAAAAGTATTTATTGATGGTAATTAGATTGGAGGGAAGTATTCATGGGAAACATTTGGTTGACCTAGCAGAACCCCCCCCCCCGTATCAGACCAGTACTTGAGAGGACATTCAAGCTGGCATTCAGTCAGTCTTGTCTGGGTGTGTGTGTGTGAAGGCACCAAGGATTAAGGAACATGGAGCTCTGAATATGTTCTAGATTTGTAAGATATACTCTGTTGGATTTTGTCATCTGTTACAAGACTTTGTTCTGTATTGGAAGTCAATAAAGTGCATCTCTCTGGAAGAATTGAGTTGCTGCGGAAGAGTACTTATAATAATGAATTAATCATCTAACCACCACTATATATATAATATATCACTACATTGGTGCCGTTCAAGTGACCAGAAGATCATTTTCAGGACTTAGTAACAGAAGTCGGTGGTGACAACAATCCTGTGAGGTGGACAGAAGTTTGAAGGAGACCTGTGCTGTGACTCTAATGTCTGGTTGTGACATAAGAGAGTCTGATCTACAAAATTAAAAAAAGTTTGGAACCCTAGAATTATTCTCTGGAGACTGGAAACAACAAGAAAAGGACTGTGTCGTGTACCAGAAGACCTGAACTGGAGGCTGAAGGAGTAACTAATGCGGTGAGTAAAATATTTCCTTTTTTTAATTATTAGTAATATAGTCAAAATGCTTACTCAGTGTGAAGCTAGTGTCAGTGATGATAATGTTAACAGATGGGTATTAAAATGTATTAAGCGTCATGGAGGTCCTTATGAAATTCCAGAAAAATGTAAGCAGACGTGGACTGTGATGAAGGAATTTTTAGAGAAAAATATTTTTGATAGCAACATTTCAGAAAGTAAAAGGAAGGGTTGTATTGTGCAGGGCTTATTATCTTGCTGTTTAACCATGGAAAGTTCTTTGAAGGATAAGGTTGAGGAAATTACCCAGTTACAGAATGCAGTTGCTAATAGCAACAATGTTTGTGAGAGGTTACAAAACCAATCAGACACTGAGACAGTAAATTTAAAACTGCATGCAGTTACCATTGGGGGAGCTTTGCTTGAGAAATCTAAACGCTGTGATGAATTATCAGAGGAAAATGAGAGATTAAAATTAAGAATTATGGAGTTAGAAAAGAGATCTCAGGAATGCAGATATGCATCAAATCTTGGATTCAACAATCTGCAGCAAAATACAAACACAAACTTTCTATCAAATGATAGAGAACCTCATATTAAATCTGATAATTTGTTGCCAGCCGCACCCACTGTGACCTCCACAGTTTATAACAATATTAATAATACAGGTGAAATTCAACTTGTAATGAAGCCTTTGAAACCAAAAGAATTAGATGCAATTCTTAAAGAAATAGGAATGATTCCCTGTCATGATTTGAACAGATTTTTAAAATGGTTTTGTGACTTGTAACATTCTATTGGAAGTGGTCTTTGGATGAGAATTAAACAGATCTGTATTCAGCCTGTGAGGACAAGGGACATATTACTGGAATTATTATGTGTTTTGTATGGTGTACGTTCTGATGTTACTATTCATGGGAAGATCCAACAAATGCAAAATGAATCTCCCTATGAATTGTCACACAGGATAGTAACTATTATGGACTTATTGGTCGGTAATAATCTTGCATTTGAGCGTGGTGGCTTGATACATATGAATATGTTTCTAGATGCTTTGCATGAAGATATCAAACAAAATATCTTATTAGTTACGCCAAATCCTCATGATTTAAAAGACGTATTGTTGAGAGCAGACCATTTATGGAGAAAGTCAAGTGAGCAGGCTGTCAAAATTGATTTAACCAAATTGTTGAGGACAAATACTGAACATAAAGATCAAAAGAAAATATCTTATGATAACACCCAGGGAGGAGACACCGGGTCAAATATAGGTGATATTAATTTGAAAAACAGAGCTGACCAAAATAATAATAAGAAAAGGTCCAAGACCTGGATACCATTTTCTCAGTTAAAACAGAAATATGACCATCTGAAGATTGAGTATGATAAGATGAAAATAGAACATTACACATTATTGGAAAAGTTGAACAGATTCCAGGGTGTCATAAATGAAGATGTACATTCTCTAGATCTGTTTTTGAATGCAAATGGCACTTCTCTAGCAGGGGGGGTAAATTAGCTTCAAACTATAAACGTGTAAATAGTGCTTTGTTTTAACTTCAAACAACGTTTAAGGACCTCGTTAATGAGTTTTTTGTTGGAGAGTTTTTTGTCTTTCAGCTATTGCCGGTGACGCTCGTTTGCATGTTAATAGCAGAAGCACTAGAAGTATCTGAAATTGCTGGCTAGTGAGGGAGAAACGCTGAATTCATGGACTCTCTCAATATTCATCAAGCAATGGACTTTTTTTTTTAACATTCTTTTCTTTTCAATGGACTTTTCTTCCTCAATGCCCTATTTTTTATTTTTATTTTTCTCCCTTTTCCAGATATATTTTTTATTTTCATTATGTTTTATTTCTTGAACTTTATCTTAAAACCAGAGCGAAGCATTTAAACCTAAAATAATTTTCATAACATCCATACATATTACATATTGCATATTGATCAATCTATTTAACATCTAAGGTGAGATGCTGCACAATGGCTTTGCATAGCATAAGTTATAGTATGTTGGGTGGTTTTCCTAAATTTATAAGAGGGGTGAGTGAAATTCATCACTCCAGTCATGATTTGAAACTTTGTTGAATCAGTTGTTTATAATATACTAAAGGCTATGACACATATGGATAAAAAATACCTTTCTACCTTTCATGGTGAGGATACGGGCAAGAATTTCCACTGCCGCTTTGTCTGGATAGAAGATCTAATAAACACTGATGTCACGCTGATTCTATCTTAACCATTGTGTGAGGGTATACCATTCAGGTGGAATTATGGACTGAATGATCCAAGTAACTGCTCTATTGAAAGCTATGAGGGGTCAGCCTACGGCAACTTACAAAAGTAAATTGTGGCTGGCAATCAACAAATTCAGGTACTTGACAGGTACACAACAGGTCATCGTTGCTCACATAGGAAATGGAAAGAAGCAGATGTGAATTGTAAAATGCTCAGATGGACTTATGAATGTAAAGTGCAAGTAAATAGTTTGCAGCACAGAGTTTTTACTGCCATATGCAAACCTTTTGACCTTGAAACTGAGTGCTGGTACATTGATTATTACATTTATTATGAAGATGAAAGTAGAATATTTGTATAGAAGCATCTTTAAAAATGAAAAGCTTGAGCCTGGAGATGTGGATTGGAGCTCCCAGAGCATACCAAGTTTACTTTCAGTGATATGGTCAAAGATGTGATGGAGTCAGACCAAAGAATGGACTGTGACATCAGCTCGTCTTTGCGCAATATTCAAGATCTTGATGTGATATAATAAGGCCTAACAGCTATATGACCACGGATGTTTACCAAATCCTTTTCCAGTCATGGTCTAAAGTTATATTATCTAACAACTGTTTCATAGGGATATTTTAGAGGCTGGTGAAGAGAGATGTAACCAGTTTCATCTTCATATTTTAGATGAGCCATTGTAAAGCATTCATTACCTTAAATCATGATGATATTTTTTGTTGTTTGATTTATGGGTCAGTATTAGTAGTTAGAACCGACCCAAGTGGGGGTATATGTTGTAATATATTTGTATTATATGTTGTTTTTTATATATATATATATATATATATATATATATATATATATATATATATATATATATATGTATGTGCATGTATTTTATATATGGTGTTATATAGACACATACAGTACAAGATTGACCAGGCCATATTTCAGTTGACTGAGTGACTTGCCCAAGCCAACTCAATTACACATATCAAAGGGGTCTTGTTGACCAAAAGGTAGTTAAGGTGGTATCTGTTAATCTAATTGCGCATATTGAAGGAAACTTGTTGATAATATGCAAGAATGCGAATTAGGGCAGTTTATGACTACAGCTGTTCACGGCTAGGGGTAATCTTTTGTCACTCTGAAAAAAAGACACAAGGAGATCAAAGCATTTGATGGAAAGGGCCAATCAAATTGCTCAGCCATTCAATGCGTAGGATATATAACATGGCAGTCAGTCTTGTCTGGTCGGTTATGAAGGCACAGGTCTATGAAAAATATTCATGGTCAGATTATACTCTGTTGGATTGTGTCATCTGTTGCAAGACTTTGTTCTGTATTGGAAGTCAATAAAGTGCATCTCTCTGGAAGAATTGGGTTGCTGCGGAAGAGTACTTATAATAACGAATTAATCATCTAACCACTATATATTAATATATCACTACAACTGGCCCCTTCCTCTGCTCTCAATTCTGACAGTTCCAGCAGCAGCCAGCAGGAGGGGAGGGAAGTCAGCAGTGCTGTGGGGGAATGAGGAGGGCTGAGGAGCACAGGAGTGAGGACATGGGGACTGAAGGAGGGTACAGAAAGACACAGGGGGTTGGAGAAGTACATAGGAGGGCTGGAGGAGAACACAGGGGGTCGGAGAGTACACAGGGTGACAGTCGGGGGTGATGGGGACAGTTACAGGCACCAATCTCCCTGTATAGCATGCAATGTGGCAGCTGACAGTCGCAGGAGGAAAAGCTCTTCCCTCTCTGCTTCTCCCTTCCATTACTGTCAGCTGCTTCATTGAAAGCTATACAGGGAGGTGCCTGTAACTTCCCCAAAACTTCCAAACTGTCTCAGGATTTTATGCAAGTCCAGGCAAATCAAGTCCGGATCCCAGAGTGGAGCCCAAGCTGGTTCTAAGGGCTTCTCCAGCAGGAGCGCTCTAACATGGGCACTGGTTGCGTCTGTCTAGCAGATTGTGTAGAATGTATGAGGTACTACACACCATGATCCAGTCTTTTTATTGCAGCCAACATCTCCCTGCCCGCTGCCTGTCACAGTATGACCAGTGCTGGAACTAGGCGGGGGGAAGGGTGTCAGTGATCACTAGCACAGAGCATTTGCCTATGTCTCTTGCAGGGTGTTCCTGGGTCTCCAGCACTATGATCGCCACCACCATATCAGCCTGTATCTCTCCCAGCCGGCTGCATGTTTACAGCAGCTATAGTGTCAGAGCACCGAGGGACATTTCCCATAGGTTCCACCTCAGCTTGGACATGTGTTCTGACCGGACAGGAGGAGGAGCCTGGGAAGGAGATTTCCTGGCACTGAGGTCCTGGGAACTGTCTGCGGAGTCTGCGCAACTGAAGTCTGAGATGTGTATGTGGGGGGGGGGGGGGGGGGCTTTGGGGGATAAGAGAATTTGTGTAAGAAGAGAGGTTTGGATTTATACTGGAAAGAGTATATAGGGGGGAGGATTGCAAGAAGGATGGATTTGAGGAGGATTTATACTGATAGGAGGGATATAGGAGGATTTGTGCTGAGATGGGGGTCTATGCTGGAAGGGGGGTGAAGTTAGGAAAGAGAATTTGTATAAGAAGTTTGGGGATTTATGCTGCAAGGAGGGATATGGTGGCATTTTGTGCTGAGAGGGGGGATTTGTGTTGGAAGGGGGTACATGGGGAAGAGTATTTTTACTGAGAGGGGGACAGGGGGTGGGGACTTTTGCTGTGAGGAGGGATTTGAGGAGGCAAGAGGATTTGTTCTAGAGGGAGGTCTTTGAGGTGGGAGAAGATGTATACTGGAAGGGGAGATTTGGGGTGGGATTTGTACTGGGAGGGGAATTTAGGTCAGGGGGATAAAAGAAATTGTGCTAAAAAGAGAGATTGGGGAGGGGGGTATTTGTGCTGTGGGAATGATTTTGGGGGAGAATGGAATTTATACCAGAAGCTGTATTTGTGTATGGAGTGGGGGTGTGCTGGGAGGGTAAATGAATTCATGTTGGAGGGATTGGGATGGAGAAGATCCCATGGTAGAAGGTGGGAGAGGATTTGTGCTGGGGGGAGGGAATTGGGGGAAGAGGATTTGTTCTGTGTGGGATTAGTGAGTAGATTAGTGTTGGATTTTGTGGAGGGGGGGTGCATATTTATGCTGAAAGGGCAAATTGGAGGAGAGTATTGCTTGCATTAGCACAAATCCTTTACCCTCCTAAAGCACCCATCCCCCAGTATATATCTGTCCCCAACTCTATCCCACATTTTAACACATGTCCTCTACCTCCCAAAGTGACCCCCAGCACATACCAGAAGCTAAGCACGTCGCAGGCTTTTACCTCCCTCAAGTGTCCCTCATTCTCAAGTTTGAAAGTTGGGAGGTATGTGCCCCCACCCCACCACCACACCGATCATCCCTGACTGTCAACCAGGCATGTATCATCCATGATTGCAGAGTGTACCAGAGCACAATGCCCCCCCCCCCACCCCGGGGGCCTGTGTATAGTGAACACCCTGCAACCATGGATGATACGCCACTGCGTCTCACCAATCACTGCACAGATACATTGATCAGGTATATCGAGTGCATTTTTCACTATTTATAAAGCTTTGATTTTTATTAGGTTTACTAAGATGCCTCCACGTCCAATGCTTTTCTGTAAAGCAGTTCATGTACATGCTGTTAGTTATCTTGTTACACTGTGCGTATCTTGCACAATAATATGTGGCGGATTCTTCAGGTTTCATTCCAGTGAGTTTTAAAAACACTTCTCCTTTATTTGTGTCTCTGCTCAGAGTCAGTCGTCCCTGAAGAGAGCTGGCATAAGCTGTGCTTGCATCATAACATATTCTCCCCAACCACACCAGCGGTTTCCTATCAGATTGTCGGATCCAGCCCACACAATACATGTTAGTGCTGTCAGTGAGGGAGGCTCCGGTCACTTTACAGGTCATTTCCAGAGTCTCTGATGGCTTCACAGTCCCAGGACCAGACTCCACCATTGTGATTTGTGATGTGACATCTGAAAAATATATATTATATTTGATTATATATTACATGTCTAGTATCTCAGACCACTTAAAAACGTTTAAATGAGTAATCCAAATAAAAAAGAAACACACATTGTACTGAAGACACAATAAAAAGTAACCACAGGAGATGTGTCATGTCTGAAGTTGTGTTTTGGATTCGGCTGCACTGATTCCGATCAGATAACTTTTCCTATATAACGCTCTGTATTTAAGCAGAAATTTACCATGAATGCTTTGCATAAACTGAAATAATTGGGTGAGGGGAACTGATGATATGGACAATTTGTTTTAAAACAAAACTGTTACTTTCTCCTGCAGAAAGTTCTTCATTTAAACCTGAATTTTATAGAAATATATTTTGTACCAACTGAAATAGCTGAGTTTATCTAAAAGGAGAAGTGAAGCCACACAAGTAGAATATTTTATGATGACCATACACTCAATGATTTGATTGAACGATTCTTCACACAATAAGATAATATGATTGGATCGATGAACTATCAAAAAGACACATACTGGGGGTGATTTACTAAGAAGAAGGCACTGCACCAGTTCACACATTATTGGTGCGCCGGAAAAGTCATTAATCGAACGTGCGAACCAGCGCATATTGAAAAGTAAATAGCCATAATAAATATCCACATATGTAAACCGCAACTGGCACTAGGGTAACTGCGGTTTTCTCATTACTAATAGCGTACACCCAATACAATTGGTTAATTTCATCTCATTGTATGTGTCTTGTTAGGCAATTAGTAGATGTTCTCAGTTAATTAACCCTTTTGATACTAATCTCATTCCTATCACTTCTAATATATCTTTGAAATATGTTTATTGTTTTTTTACCCAAATCTTTCAATACATTACAAAGAACAGAGAAGTGTTTCTAAACCCAATAAATTAATATTTTCAGATCTTGATCTTTTATGGTGACCATTCACTGCAATCAGTTAGATGTTAGACCAAGAAAGATTGCAGCCAAAACTGGCGGAAGAATTTGTCAGGATACAAAGAAAAACCCACAAGTAACCACAGGAGAAATACAGGCTGCTCTCCAAAAAGGCGATGTGGTTGTTTTTAACCACTTCAGCCCCGGGAGGATTTACTCCCTTCCTGTCCAGAGCACTTTTTGCGATTCGGAACTGCGTCACTTTAACACAGTCGTGCGACGTGGATCCCAAACAAAATGAATTTCCTTTTTTCCCCACAAATAGAGCTTTCTTTTGGTGGTATTTGATCACCTGTGTGGTTTTTATTTTTTGCACTATAAACAAAAAAAGAGCAATAATTTTGAAAAAAACACATTTTTTACTTTTTGCTATAATAAATAGCCCCCAAAAATATATAAAAAAAACAATTTTTTTCCTCAGTTTAGGCTGATACGTATTCTTCTACATAAAAAAATTGCAATAAGCGTTTGATTGGTTTGTGCAAAAGTTATAGCGTCTACAAAATAGGGGATAGTTTTATGGCATTTTTCGTTTCAAATATTTTTATTGAAAAGTCAAGCAGGGTACAGTAAAGTAAGCAGAACAATTTACAATGGGTATAGTGACGGAAAATAATCAAGTAAGCTGCTACCTAAGCTTTATAAGAGTGAATATATCTGAACAATCTTAAGGTAGGCCCATGGATCCTGCATGTGTGAGGTAGGATGAAGTTACAATAGTTAAAGAAGGGGCCGGACGGAAGCAGGCCAATGAATTCCAAAGAATAAAAGTCAGTAAACAAACATTTTTACACTAACAACCATTGCTTAGGGTAATGGCGGAGAAAAGTAGTTCCACTTGGTGAATTTTTCCATATATAGAAAAGAGAGTAAGGAGGAAAGGATGTAGAAAAGAGAAAAGGGAAGGAGAAGAAAAAAGAGATAGGGACACAAGAAGAAAGGGAGGGGATATCAGAGGGCAAAGAAAAGGAGGGAAGAGGGGAAGAATATGGTCGGAAGGCCCACGGGAACCACGGACCACAAACCGTTGTCCTTTCTGAGTTAAGGGGCCATAAGGCGAGTATCGAAGTCTTTCGGTAGGAAATGGTCCACCCAAGGTTGCCATATTTTAGTAAACAATGGGAACTTATCTAAGGTTATTGCTTCTATCTTAGCATGGATCATTGCCTGTGTAATTCTGTGTTTGGTTTCAGCTATATGCAAGGTAGGTGTCCTCCAGGCTCTCGCGATCATTTGTTTGGCCGCAGTTATTACTTGGAGGCAAAGTCGATTTTGGGCTTTAGTAAAATCTTGTGGCAACCAATTCAACAAGGCCATTGCTGAGTTAGGAGTCACGGGGTGTTGTAGCAATTTAGTTAATATGTGGAAGACTGAGGACCAGAAATTTACCACGATGGGACAAGTCCACCAAATGTGGAGATGGGTACCCCGGTCCTTGCAACCTCTAAAATAATCGGGTGAATAGTTAGGTACATATTTGGAGATTCTGGAGGGGACCAAATACCACCGCATCAAGACCTTGTAGTTCGCTTCAGAAGCCACTACATTTTGTGAGGAATTTTTGGTATTGGTCCATATAATAGTCCATGATTCTGTATCAAGACTAAGTGATAAGTCCGTGGCCCACGCAGTAGCATAACTCGGAAGGTCTTCAGATGCGGTGGAAAGGCAAGAGTAGAGGCATGAAATAATGCCTGGGGCATGTGGATCAGAGGAGCATATAGTTTCAAATTGGGACATAGATCTGAGATTGGGGCCAGTTTTAATATGAGTTTGAAAGAAACAGGCTATCTGTGAGTAGCGGAAGCATTCCCTAGGGGGTAACTGGGCTTGCGTCTGGAGGTCAGGAAATGGAGTGAGAGAGGCTCCCGAGGACAGATCACATACCCGAGTGAGGTGTGCACGGAACCAAGCCGAAAAGGCGCCCGGCTCCGTGCAGGCCGGAAAAAAGTCTGGGTGACCCAGGAATGAGAGTAAGGGGAGGTGAGGAGATATTAATTTAAAAGGGGTGCTTATCTTATGCCAAATTTTGAGAGAGTGGCTTGTAATGAGGTTAGTAAGTGATCTACGTGTCTGAGGGGGAAGCCAAAGCAAATTGGAGACAGAAATAGGGTGGGCTTCCACTGCTTCTAGGCTGACCCATAATGGGATTTCAGACACAGCGTGATAGAGGGCCATTTGCGATAGTTGAGCAGCATAATAATAGTGTTTAAAATATGGTATCCCTAGGCCCCCCTGAAGCTTATGCCGAAAAAGAACAGACTTAGAAATTCTAGGTCTTGTGTTGCCCCAAATATATTTGAAAGTTCGGCTTTGAATAGCATTATGAAAATATAGAGGGACCGTGACCGGGAGAACTCTATATAAATATAGTAATTTGGGCAGTAGGGACATTTTTACAGCCGCAATGCGTCCGAGCCAAGAGACACATAGAGGCTGCCAAGAGGTGAGGAGTAGTGACAAATTACGCAACATGGGGAGATAGTTAGTTTGATAGAGGTGAGCAGGGTTACTAGTTAATTTAATACCTAAATAGGGAATATAGGACGTGGACCATTGAAATGAGTAATTAGCACGTAAACTTTGAAGGGTCTCTGTAGAGAGGGATACTGCAAGGGCTCTAGACTTAGTTTGGTTTACCTCAAGACCTGAGACATTTTATGGCATTTTTATAAAAAAAATAAAATTGTTTTACTAGTAATGGTGGCAAGTCATTTTTATCTTTTTTTCGTGACTGCAGCATTATTGCAGACACATCGGACAATTTTGACACATGTTTGGGACCATTGGCATTAATACAGCGATCATTGCTATAAAATTGCATTGATTACTGTAAAAATGTCACTGGCAGTGAAGGGGTTAACCACTAGGGGGCGGGGAGGGGTTAAGTGTGTCCTGGGGGAGTGATTCTAACTGTCTGGGGGATGGGCTAGCTGTGACATGGCACTGATCGCTGCTCCCAAAGACAGGGAGCAGACGACCAGTGTCCTGTCACTAGGCCGAATGGGGAGATGTTGTTTACATCGGCATCTGCCCATTCTTCAGCTCCTTGACATGATCGCAGGTATACCAATGGCGATCGAGTCCACGGGTCCCATGGGCATGGCCACGGAGCTCGCGGCAGGCGCGCACACATGCATGGTGGGAAATTCAAAGTAACATACGGGTACGTTCTTTTGCCCAGCAGTGCCATTCTGCCGATGTATATTTGCTGACAGCGGTCGGCAAGTGGTTAAATAAATTAGATTTAGTGCAAAAGCCTGTTTGATTTCCTAAAATTTGAACTAATTGTTCAAGTGCGTCTTCCTATTACCTAGTTTGCCTAAATGTCGAGTTGTACAGAGATTGACCATATTGCATAGTGCATGACCATCATAAGTGCCAAATTTGGCATGTAGATGTGCCATGGCCCACTTGTATTTTCCAAACAATATTTCTTGGGCATTGTACAAGGCACAGACATACTAGAGTGATCAGGAATCTTCAAACTATGGCTCTCCAGCTGTTGCTGAACTACACATCCCATGAGGCATTGTAAAACTCTGACATTCACAGACATGACTAGGCATGATGGAAATTGTAGTTCCTGAACAACTGGAGGGCTGTAGTTTGATGAATTGGGAGTGTGGCATCTACCCAACATATAGATATACAGTTTCTCACAAAACTGAGTACACCCTTGACATTTTTGTAAATATTTTATTACGTCTTTTTATGTGACAACACTGAAGAAATTACACTTTACTACAATGTAAAGTAGTGAGTGTACAGCTTTTATAACAGTTTAAATTTGATGTCCCCTCAAAATAACTCAACACACAACCATTGCCAGTCCCCACCCCCTTTCCTGACCGTCCGGCTCTGTGCTCAGATAAGGGTCTGGTATGGACCTTGGGGGGACCCCCACACAGTTTTTTGACATAGGGAGTTCCCCTTAAAATCCATACCAGACCTAACGGCCTGGTATGCACTTGGAGGGCATTCCCTCTCACTCTCGCTGTGATAGGAAAATGTGTACAGTACCTGTTGCCGAGAACCAGCGCAATTTTTTTTGTTTTGCCATGCCAATCAGCCTAGTTAAGCTGCATCTGGGAAATCTATTGCATGGAAATTGTTTTTTTTTTTTGGGAGGGGTTGTAAAATGCATTACTTGGATTGAGAATGCACCTGCAAAACAAATTAGTAACAAAAACACATAAAACATAAAAAATTGCTACAAATTTTATTGGACAACAAAACAGGACTTAGAAAATTGCAAGGAAAGCAAAAAACATATATATGTTAATTTGAGACTAACAGAATATGGTTTTGAGGTCTGACCATTTTGCAGAGGAAATTAACAGGAGTTAAAAAGACTACGCCCACAAATGGAAAGTCTCTTAAGGATTTAAACAGTTATTACATCTTGAGGAAGATTTTGCACAATAATGCAGCACAGACAATTAAATCAAAGTGAAATTAACAACCTACAAACGACACACATTGACAACATCAAACCCCCCCAAAACATTTTTTTTTTTTTATAAAGAAACAAAAGTAAAAAATACTTGCTCTAAAACACATCTGTTTTTCAAAGACATAACAAACAAAATATAAAGAGACAATACATGTGTTACAAACTCTATAAGGACACCCAAATGTACTCTTTTTTTATTTTTTTTTCCACTTCAGAAAACTCTATTGAGAGACTATTCAGCTTGACTCTCATTCACTGTCTCCAACAAGGTCTTAGCCCTTGTACACACGGTCAGAGATTCCGACGGAATGTGTCCGATCAGACCGTTTTGTCGGATATTCCGACTGTGTGTGGTCTCCATCGGACTGTTTCCATCGGAGTATCTGACGGAACAAGTTTTCCAACTTGTTGGTAAAATTTTCAGACAAAATGCTCCGATCGGACATACTCCGATCATGCGTAGAGAATTCCGATCAGACAAAGTGCCACGCATGCTCAGATCAAATTCCTACATCAAAGCTATTGGCTACTAGCCTGAACGTAGTCCCGTCGTAATGAAATAACGTCATCACATTCTGAGCGATCGGATTTTCCGACAACTTTGTCCGACCGTGTGTATGCAACAGTTTCGGACAAAATCCGACGGATTTGGTTGTCGGAATGTCCGACTGTGTGTACAAGGGCTTACATCATTGTGGAAGAGACTTCATTTTTAATCAACATCCTCCATTTTTTAAACTTCCACATGCCTTCGGCATCCACATTTCTTTTTATCCAACACGAAAAAGAAGTATAGCTTGCTTAGCCATAATCCTATACATTGTTTACTGTCTAATGAAACCTTTTATATACATACAAGTTGTGTGCATCCCACAACACTTCCTTAAATGCACATAACACCAGTCACAATACTCTGTTTATCTTTTTCCAGTTTCCCCAAGCCATGCATAATTTTTCACTCACTCACCTTCACTCCTGTTATTTCTTTCACCAGTTCTTGACTCTTATTGATCAAATCTTTCGCTGCACTACACCCCCAGAACACATGCTCACTGTCTTCTACACCCTCACAATTCATTCTTGGACAAATATCAGACACACACAAATTCCTCCTTTTGATAAATAGCCTTGTAGCTAGACATTCATGCAAACTCTTCCATACTA
Organism: Lithobates pipiens; assembly: GCF_037356315.1. Classification (NCBI taxonomy): domain Eukaryota; kingdom Metazoa; phylum Chordata; class Amphibia; order Anura; family Ranidae; genus Lithobates; species Lithobates pipiens. Next base: position 14,178,039 of record NW_027507696.1, on the reverse strand, counting down.
TCTGTCTCTGCACATTTGTCAACCCATATACACTAATTTTCTTCCCTACTTCCAAAACTACAGACAAATTAACTCCCTTAAGGTTACACACATACTCCTTCTCTATCAACCACGTTCTCACCTTCACTTTATCCCTCTTCCCTTCTCCTAAATCTGCCAACTTAAACTCTACCCTAAACTTTTCTAATACCCAGTAGTTGTGTGCCAGCATGTAGGCCACCGGTATCCTTGAATCCCTTCCCACCCACCTCCATCTCCTAAAACACCACCCACCCGAAAAAGACATCAACCTAGCACACACTCCACCGTTCCTCAAAATTTTCACCATGCAAAACCAATAATGAATTAACAAAAACACTCTCACATTCGGAAAACCCAACCCACCATTACATTCACATCTACACACATATTCTCTCTTGACTCTTTCCATTTTCAACCTTCATAAAAAAAGTAAACAATAACATTAATTTTCCTCAAGATTATCTGCCCAGGAGGGAAGATATTGCTTGCATACAAAATTAAATGTAAGATTACTGCCTTGACTTCTAAAACTTTCCCATAAATCGACAATTTTCTTAGACAACAAACCTCAACGTCTTAACTATCCTTTCTCCCACTTCATTCTAGCATGCTTCCCCTTTCATTCCATGGTCAAACACAATACCCAAAATCCTCACTCCATCCTCAACCTTCCCAATCTGATCATCTACACATTTGTCTCCCTTTCACACCCAAACTACACATAATCCAATTCAGACTCATTCCCGCACATACACAAATAATAGACAAAAGTAACTTCAACCTTCTTACACCCACCACCAACTGCCAACTGACACACTGCCAGCACGTTATCCATATAACCTAAACGTTTCACAATTCCCCCCACCCATGACTCCTTGGCACCAAAAAGCCCCTCACCAACTTATCCGTTTGTATCATCCTTAACAGTGGATCAATAAAACAAATAAAGAGAATAGGGGACACCCCTGTCTCACCCTATATTTAACCAAAAAAGCCCACCCCAAACTCCCATTAACCAGAACCTGACTACTGATCCCCCAATACAACCCTTTTTTTGCATTAATGAGCTGCTGTGTTATACCCATCCGCTTCAAAACCTCCCACAAAAACCCATGATTTGCTTTACCACATGCCTTCTCTAGGTCAAATGATGTCAGGATAATCAAACTATTCCTTCTTTTAAAAAAAATAATTATACCCCTAACTAAAATTAAATTCTCTGAAATCATTCCACTCGGCACTGCACAGGTGTGCTTCTCGCTAACCATCCTACTAATGACCTTAGATAATCTCCCCCCACCATTTTTGCAAATACCTTGTAGTCTGAATTTAAGGGGAACCCTGCGTCAAATTAAAAAAAAAAATTGACGTGGGGTTCCCCCTAAATATCCATACCAGACCCTTCAGGTCTGGTATGGATATTAAGAGGAACCCCGCGTCAAATTAAAAAAAAAATTGACGTGGGGTCCCCCTAAAAATCCATACCAGACCCTTTATCTGAGTACGCAACCTGGCAGGCCGCAGGAAAAGAGGGGGCGGGGTCAGGTGACGGGTGGCCCCGCCCTCCGCATATAACAAACGTCAGGCCGCCGGAATCCCCGCAGTGTCTCCTCAGTGGAGACAGAAGATGGATGGATTCGCTGAGCCATCGCTGGACCCCGAAGAGATGATCGTCCGTCACTGGATAGCAAGAGTGGATTACCACCGCTGGAATCTTTTTATTTTATTTTTTTATTTTTAGTAAAGGAATTTTTCAAAAGTGTGTTTGTCTTATTTAACAATTTTTTACACTTTCTTTGTGACATTTCAAACAGGAGGGGGCTGGGATCTGGGGGTCCCCTTGTTACAGGGGGTTTCCAGATTCTGATAAGCCCCCCGCCCACAGACCCCCACAACCACCGGCCAGGGTTGTGGGGATGAGGCCCTTGTCCTCATCAACATGGGGACAAGGTGATTTGAGGGGTCACAGACCCCCCAAAGCATCCTCCCAATGTTGAGGGCTTGTGGCCTGGTATGGTTCAGGAGGGAGGGGGGCGCTCTCTCGTCCCCCCCTTTTTTCCTGCGGCCTGCCAGGTTGCGTGCTCGGATAAAGGGTCTGGTATTGATTTTTAGGGGGACCCCACGTCAATTTTTTTTTAAATTTGACGCAGGGTTCTCCTTAATATCCATACCAGACCTGAAGGGTTTGGTATGGATATTTAGGGGGAACTCCACGTCAATTTTTTTTAAATTTGACGCAGGGTTCCCCTTAATATCCATACCAGACCTGAAGGGCCTGGTAATTGAATTTGGGGGACCCCCACGCTTTTTTATTTATTTATTTTTTTTATCAATGACTTTCAATGAGTGTTCTCTGTATTACGGAGCCGACAATTCATAATAGCTGCGAGTGATTTTAAAGGACTTTTTTTCCTGCATAAATGACACTTTGTGCAGGGACAGTTCTAAGCACCAGAAACATGAGCCCCTTCACAGGCATACTATAGACACCCCCCCCCCCCCCCTACGAAATTTAAAGGAATATTACACTTTTATTGTTTCACTTTAATCATTATTAGAATCACTGCTCCCGAAAAAACTGCAGTTTTTAAAACTTTTTTTTGCATTGATACATGTCCCCTGGGGCAGGACCTGGGTCCCCAAACACTTTTTAGTACAGTAACTTGCAGAATCTTTTCTCTCTGTCAAATCTTTTTTCTCTGTCAAATATTTTCTCTATATAATCTTGGACTAATAGAGGTAAGGTTAGGCACATTCGACCACAGGTTCTATAGACACAGATTGTTTTTGTCAGAGTCACGTCGAATCTCCTATTCTATATCGAACTGTTGTAACAACGAAAAAGAAAATAAAGCATTTATTTATGTCGGATCTTTCGTTTTTCTGATCCTGTGCTTTCGTTATCGTTTGTCAAAACGAAAACGAAAATAGCTGAAATTCGGACGAAAATGCATTCGGATGAAAACGAATGCACATGTCTAATGCATACCCCAGCATTCCTATTGTCCCCAAATGCCAACCATATGTAATCCACCACCCACTCATCCAGAAACTTCTGGCTAGGCAACATTGTGGCCGGCTGAAAAATTCCTGGCATCCCCAGACTTAGTGCTGGTGATTCTACCTCCACTCCGACATCCCCCAGGACTTCAAAGGGGTTACTTGTTTCAACTCCAGCTGCCTCTACATTCAGTTGTTTAGTATTGGCACCCAGTGTCTCCATCTTTTCCATCTCCTCTTCTTGGGCTTCCTGCACCTCCGGCTCACACTATAAGGCTGCTGCCAACTCTTCCATAGCCTCCTACACTGCCCTCTCCACCTCTGCTCCACTCTCCACTGTTAATGGCTCCACACTCCACATCTTCCACACCCTGGTGTCCACTTTCTTCCTCTTCCACCTCCACTTCCCCCTCCTTTCCCTGTCTTTCATTAGAGTCAGACAGCACCTGTGTAGACACTGTTTTATCACTCTCAGCGGTGCACCTGACAGCTTCAGCATAAGAGACATAGACCCTTCTTTCTTTTGGACAATTCTTCACTGTGTGATTGTGCTGTCCACATATATCACAGGCCCGCTTAACCAAGCAAACCCCAGCCTCATGTCCCTCCTCCCCACAGTTCTGGCAGTGCATCTCCACATTATATTCATCTCTGGTATGCCCAAACTTATGACATCTCCTTCAGTATGTTGGTTGACTAGAATAGTAGAGAAACCCTCTATTTCCTGCTATTGAAAATTAGCTGGTGGATGATGCACTCCACCAATCACTTCAGAATCCACCTTAAGTTTGACAAAAAACTTCAATTTGCCATTAAAGATCCCCATATGATTAGTCAGCCTGAAGCCTCCCTTCACCAAAGAGCAGTATTTCTTCAAAAAGGCCACTACCAAAGCAATGTCAGTGAAGAGGTTAAACAGGTGAACAACCAATGGCTTCTCCTCTACAGCATACAAGGGTTCCACTATGAAAGACCTTATGGACTCATGGTTAGCTTTTTCCAATTCCTTACACTTCTCAATAACTCCGGTGCAAAAATTGCTATGCACAAAAGAAATATCATAGTACCTTGGTGCTGCATGGTCCTGGATACAATAGATGTGTTGTGGTTCCACTCCAACGGGTTTCTCCAGCAAATCCTGCACAAGGAACTCCAAACTCACTTTATGCAAATGACCAGGCATAACCTTAAACCGCTAGGTGTTCTGAATCCCCCTTCACTCCATCAAGCTCACCAAAGAAAACTCAGGCCATTAAGCAATCTTGCCTCTTTTCAGGGCAAGGTAAAGAATGCTATCTGCAAACTTTATATAACATAGGTTTGTTAATTTTGACTTATTAATTTTGCTAGTCCCCACTTGGTTGGCTTATATTCTAGTAATTGGCCTTAAAATGGTATGGGGGGGGCCAGGTCCCATATATACCTATACATATATCAATGTCACCAATTTGGACAACCCCCAAAATCAAAACAAGAAGTGCCTTTAAAAGGGCAAAATTGCTTAAAAGCTAGTAACTGGGGGGGGGGGGGGGGTGGTCTTGCTATGCCTCATGCCAACAGCTGGAGGTCCGCTAATTTCATATCCCTGATGTACAGGTTTAGTGAAAACTTACAAATCTACATTGCAGCTGCAAGATCTTAACCTCCCCCAAAAAATAGCCTCTCCCCCATACATACACAGCTATTTGGGTCTGTTAAGACTTAAAATGAGAACCCCCCACGTGAAAAAAATCACCCCAAACTAAAAGAATATTCTGCCCCTCCCACACACTAACAAACCCCTAGCCAAAAACACAGAAGGGCAGCACATGAAAGCCTTTTGAGAATGGAGTGGAGTGTGGAGTGTGGAGTGTGGAGTGTGGAGTGTGGAGTGTGGAGTGTGGAGTGTGGAGTGTGGAGTGTGGAGTGTGGAGTGTGGAGTGTGGAGTGTGGAGTTCCCCTTTAAAAGCAAAAGTTAGCCCATGGAAATCCAAAGGATTAGAGGGGGAGACAAGGGCATTGTAGAATGGAGTGTGGAGTTTCCCTTTAAAAGCAAAAGCTAGCCTAAGGAAATCATATGCATTAGATTAGATATGCAATATTAATGATGGAAAATAAAGGCCAATGAAGTCCAAAAAATTAAAAGTGAATGAAAACTGTAATTAAACAAACACCACCAACGCGTGATCTACCACCACATAAATTGCACACTTACCAGAGGCAAGCTTAAATAAAGCCTGTAAATGTCCAAACACCAACTCGATAATTGTGCTTCCACAGACCACCTGGATGATATTCATGCAGTGGGAAACGTTTTCAGATTCAATTCGCTGACATCACCCTTTCTTAGTTAAACGTCAATGATGGACAGGAGGTAGCAACGACGGAATGGAGCGCACCTCCGTCACGAATTCATAAAATTGAGAGAAAGACTGGCCATAGTGTAAATCCGTAAAATATTGTTTAATAAAAGATAAAGGTTGCACTTACATAAGTAGCGTGAAATTAAGCAGATAAAAAACACTGTTTGCCAGCCGGCAGCATACACCCGTTCTGATACAGGTCGCGATGACATCAGCGCGTCAACCTCCCTACATACATTTCACCTAGAGATGGGGAACGCGTCTGGGGAACGCGTCTGGGGAATGGGCGACGCACTGACTACTGTACTTAAATACACTCAGGGATATTCACGCCTCGTTGTGAGCCCTCAATGGCAGAAACCCATAATGCCAAAGCATGTTAACATTCTAAAAAACAGATCTCAATAATAAAAAATAAAAAAAACAATAGCGGACAGGAGCAACACAAGAAATATCAGATTAAACTAATCCATAACTTATAATTAATATTTTATGATTATATCAATATTATCATAAATCTAAGAAAAATTGTTAATAGTGTGGATATAATTCCCACACCGCCATCTAGTGGGGAAGAAAAAAATAGCTCCATGAGTTTCCCCATACAAAGCCAATTCAAAAAAACCCATAAGTATAGTGCCTTGATGAGAGGCCCAATGATAGATTATATTGAATGTAGTTCTAAAAAATAAATGAAATAAAAATATAAAAAATAAAATTTAAATAAAAAATGAAACATGAAATAAAGATTAAATATAAATAAAAAATGAAAAATAATAATAATGAAAATATGAAGGTAAGGGAAAATAAAGGAACGTCATAGGTTGCCATTGAAGCCTCACAACAAGTATGCAAAAATGATCCAAATCAAGAATTATCTATACATGAATTCAAATCAACGTCAACATTGAGCCCAAAGTGGGTATAACATTTACGGTAATTTTATGTATCCATGCCATTTACAATCTGGAAATGCCACAGACCATAGAGCCATCCCTCCATGGCGGAATATATTTATCAATTGCCAAAAAAATGGTTTTAGAGGGATCCTTATCATAGGTCTCTAAATAGTGCCTAGATACTGGATGTTTGGGGAATATTTGTCACATGTTCATTCAAGCTAACCCTGAGGGGGCGTTTAGTCCTGCCCACATACTGTAGCCCTTAGGGTATTGGAGCAGGTAAACCACGCCCTCAGTGGAACACGTGATGAACGGTCTAATTTAAAATTCAACCATAGTGCTGGTTGATCTGAATTTTTTAGTAGTTCTGACGGGACCGCACAGGAGCCCAGAGGATCACCGAAGAGCCTAACGGCAATCATGTAATGCATCATGGCATAAGTAAGTTTGTGTCAAAGTCAGCAGGTAGGAAGTTATCCACCCAAGGATTTTGGAATGTTGGGGGATATGGTCTAAAATTGTGGCCTCAATCTTGCTGTGGATCATGGCTTGGGTTACTCTATTTTTCATTTCCACTATGTGGAGTTTTGGGATTTTCCAAGGCCCTGGCAATAGTCTGCTTAGCAGTTGTAGTTAGCTGGAGGAGAAGGCGGGTTTGAGCCCTAGTATAACCCCCTTGTATGTAATTTAAGAGTGCCATGGCCGGATCAGGGATTAATGTTTTGTGGAGTAAAGTGGAGGCCATTTGGAAAACTACTGTCCAAAATTGTTGTGCAACCTGACAGGCACCAGATATGAACATGAGTACACCTCTCCCCGCAGCCTCGGAAGCATGCCAGTGAATAAGATGGTAGGTGGTCAAAACCATCCCGGATGGTGCAGTGCCTACTCCGGAGGCGGGGTTGCGGGGTGGCTCAGATGCGTTATGTAGTCCCGATAGTGCGGCGTGGAGTGCGGAGCTCTAGTGGAACACGTCCGCCATGTTGAGCTTCGCACATGCACCGCCATGCCAATGTTTTTTAATGAGTTGTCCCACGTTTCTATGCTGGATTGAATATGCAATAATGAAAGGGAGGACCAATTTGTTATCATCTCTCTGAGATCTTTCTTTGAGGAGATCAGTTAGATTCATTAATGTTACCTCATCTAAAGTGGTCCTCAGAGATATCTCTGAGTATCCCTTTTCTAAAAAATGTTGGGTCAAGATTTCAGCCTGAAGGGAAAAATCCCTTGAATCAGAGCAATTCTGCTTTAAACGTACAAACTGGCTCTTAGGCACCGACTTGAGCCAGGCCTCATGGTGACAACTGGAAATTTGGAAATGTGCATTGTGTCTCGCCATTTGTAAACCACCCCCAGTGTGTCATCAATTGATCTCAAGCAAAACTGATTGACTTAAAATGATTTAGATCAATCTGGATGGAAAATCTGATTGTAAGAAAGTAGATATTTTGGCATGATCATTAGGTGTATGGTAAACAGAACAATCTTTTCTAAAAAAGGTGTAATGTCATCAGTGATACTCACAGTAGCGCAAATGATACAAAAACAAAATCAAAACAAATTAACATAAAGAAAAGGGAGAGGGATCTGCACTTTCACTGTGGTGATGGACTTTTGGTGTGTTATCTCCATTTAGAAGAAACAAAACACTATTTCTAGCACTTTGATGGATATATTTTTCATCACTTTTATGGACATTTGCTATAGAACTTATTTATTCGTTTATGATACTTTTTTATTTGAATTTGTTTTGATTTCTTTTTTTTGTATCATTTGCTCTGTTTTAGTATATTTTGCTCACAAAGTAGAAGCTGTGAAAGCGTGATTATACTAGCATGGGATTTATAGTCTTTGAGAGCTGTGAGCATTTGTATTTAATTCTAATTAGAACATTGTTTTTGATCATCCGATCAGACATTATTATCTAACAAAAATACAAATATTTTTGTTATTTGTTGTGGGTATTTATAAAAATGACTGTGATAATGATAGTGTAGTACTGTGCAACATGCTGTGTCCTGGGTATTATAAACGTAATTACAATGACATCATCGGTGTGTGGAGACCTCTCTTTCTCTCCTAAAAAAGTAGAATGTAAAGGATTAATTCATCTTTACAAAACAACTGCCTATGCAGGTAAGGGGTGTTTGTAGATAAAAACAAACTGTGCAACTTTGACTAAAGTTAAATAATGCTCTTGTTTTATGTGTAGGCCATTTATATAAATTACAAAGCCTGACTGGAATACTACCAGGATGTTGCTAGGTTTTAAGTGAGGCCTAGTCGTTACTTCTCACCTCCACCATCACAAGAGGGAGTCTTCCTCTGATTCAAACCCTCTCACATGCTCTTTCTCTCCCTTGATGCTGTAGCTGTGAGCTCAGCATTTGAGAGCTCTCTTCTGTGATAATGTGTATATTATCTTACACTTCCTCAGTACCCAAATACTAATGTATGTTAGTGGTAATATGAAACAAAGTGGCTGCAAACAAATTATCGTGTTCCTACAACTGCAAAATGTTATATAATGACATACATCTTGTTGCGCCTTCCTCTATTTCGCAATAATACCTTCCTATTACTGTGTTATTTACAAAGAACTCTGTGATATTAACCACAAAAAATGCTGTAGCTGTACTTCGGTACTTTGATGCTAAATACCGTTGTTATGGCAGTAACTAGCTGCCATAACTTCGGTATTTTCAGAATTGGCGGCGGTCCTCTTTTAGATAAAAGGAGTCTCTATGGCGGATTCGCTGCAAAATCACTTTTATCGGGGGCGGGAGAGGGCCCCCCCTCCCACCGCGCTCCGGTCGTCTCTGCTGCTTACTCGAGCCATTGGAAGCGGCGGAGACAATCGCATCCTCTCCCCTGACAGGCCTGGAGCCGAGTGAGGGAAAGATGGCCCCCACTCGGCTCCATAACATTGGATGACAGAAGAGACGTCAAACGTCACTTCCGCCCAATCCTAAAGGGGAATTGTTTTTTTTTTAAACTATTACATTTTTTGTGTAAATGTGAGATCAGGGGTCTTTTTGAGCCCAGATATCACATTTAAGAGGTCCTGTCATGCTTTTTTACTGTTACAAGGGATGTTTACAGTCCTTACAATAGGAATAAAAGTGACCCATTTTTTTTTTTTTGTAGTTCCAAAACATCTGGGGTGCCCAAGTTCTCCATCACTGCTCTAGGGTGTCTGAAAAAAAAAATTGTTTGGGGGTTCTAAGTCATTTTCTAGCAAAAAAAAAAAAGATTTTAACCCATAAACAACAAGTGTCAAAAGGAGGCTCAGTCCTTAAGTGGTTAAATCAGTGTTTTTGATAAATGCTCATGGATATTGTTTTGGTTTATTTGATTTAATATCAAAGAGTTCTTTGTAAATAACACAGTTAAGGGAAGATATTATCACTCCTGTGATACTGAAGGGTGAGCAATAATGACTGGGCCTCACTTAGAAACGTCCTGGGAGTATTCCAGTCAGGCTTCATGAGGTATGTAAAGAGCCCACTCCCATAGCAATGGCATTATTCAATTTCAGTCAGAGCTGCACCGTTTTTGACTTCTCTTATCTGCATAGACAGCTTACTAACCCTATAAATATTTGAAGATCCTGCAGCCCCATATCAGTGAGGACAAGGAATGGCCAATAATCAAAGTAAAATATATAAACACACTATATTTTCAAAAGTATTGGGACACCTGCCTTTACATGCGTGTGAACTTTATTGGCATTCCACTCTTAGTCTGTAGGGTTCAATATTGAGTTTGCCCACCTTTTGCAGCTCTAACAGCTTGGTGGGCGTCATTTCCATCTGTCTGGTTCTGGTCCTTGGAACACATATCCGTTGTAAAGATTACATGTGCATGTAGCTCGCGTGATGCAAGCCTTTTTATAATGTGAGTAGTATACTGTATGGTTTTACATTGTTTTAATTAATGGAGTCACACTATGGGATGCTGTACAGAAGTCCTCAAAATTTCCACTTGCCTGTTTGGATTTAGCGAATGGAAATTAGCCGACTGGGCTTACGCTTTCCTGACTGATCACTTCTGGCAGAAGCGGTACAGCGTTTTTTACAGGGCACAGCTCCGGCTGGAGGGCCATTGATAGTGAGACAGCAGCCACAGGAGCTCGGTGACATAGGAGTGCCTGTATAAAAGAGATTCTACAACAACCGATATTTAATATTACACACAGTGTACTCAGTACAAAGTAATTCGTATTATCAACATCCATTGTTCATTTTACATAAATGCACCCTCAAAATCTTCATTGCTAAAAGTCATTAATAAAACAATCAACATTAATTTCTACGCTAAGTCCCTTTGGCACCAATGTTGTTAATTCATAGATCTATTTGAATTCTATTTTTTAGACCTTTTATTGTAATAATTCCCTTCTGATGTTTCTTATACTTTTCAATGCCCCAAAACTAAAGTGCTCTGAAATGCATTGCCAAGGCTCCCTCCCATCCTTCAGATGTGAAGTAAGGTCCAGCCGCTCCATGCGGTCATCCACTCCACTGCTAGTCTCTGCTGTCGGCTCACTAACTTACACAGCATTCAGACTTTGTGTGGATGCCACTGTGCATCTCCATTTTTCTGGGAGCTGATTTTAACTATGCTAGTTTATTGTTAGAAATGGATTTATTATTCTAAATTCATAATTCGGCACAATTAAAATTATATTATTAAAGCAAGCTTGCAAATATTAGATTTTTATGATTAATCACAATTGATATATTTGTGGGAAAGAGCTTTGTGTGGCTTATTCAATAATGTGTAATTTTAGAGCTAAGTTTTAACAAACCAGAGATATGCTTTGGTAAGGTATGTAAAAAATGGGGACAGAAATATTTTTGAAGTAAAATGATTACAGTGGAATTGTCAGAGGCCAGAGTGCTGAGAGGGCTCCCCTTGCGGCTAAGTGCAGAGCACCCCTGAAGGTGGAAGATTGACAGTTGTTGACAAAATTCACATTTCTTTTGTAATTCTTTTTTCATTCTCTGACAGGAATGCAATTAAAAGTTAAGGAAATAGTCAAAGAGCTACAGTATGTTCTTATAAAAGAATCAACAATACCATAGCTCATAACTGTCCCTAAGGCCCCTTTCACACATGCGGACAGTATGTCCGTATTTCATCCATCCATTTGCGGATGAAATACAGACATACATGCATTCCTATGGGACAGCGGGTGTCTGCGGATGAACATCTGCAGACACCCGCTATCGTCCGCCTCCGCTATTGTCCGATTCTGCAGGGTTTCCCTTAATATCCATACCAGACCTGAAGGGTCTGGTAATTGAATTTGGGGGACCCCCAGGCTTTTTTTAAAAATGTATTTATATATTTTTTTTATCAATGACTTTCAATGAGTGTTCTCTGTATTACGGAGCCGACAATTCATAATAGCTGCAAGTGATTTTAAAGGACTTTTTTCCTGCATAAATGACACTTTGTGCAGGGACAGTTCTGAGCACCAGAAACATGCGCCCCTTCACAGGCATACTATAGACACCCCCCCCCCCCACGTACGAAATTTAAAGGAATATTACACTTTTATTGTTTCACTTTAATCATTATTAAAATCACTGCTCCCAAAAAAACGGCCGTTTTTAAAACTTTTATTTGCATTGATACATGTCCCCTGGGGCAGGACCCGGGTCCCCAAACACTTTTTAGAACAGTAACTTGCAGAATCTTTTCTCTCTGTCAAATCTTTTTTCTCTGTCGAATATCTTCTCTATATAATCTTGGACTAATAGAGGTAAGGTTAGGCACATTCGACCACAGGTTCTATAGACACAGATTATTGTCAGAGTCACGTCGAATCTCCTATTCTATATCGAACTGTTGTAACAACGAAAACGAAAATAAAGCATTTATTTATGTCAGATCTTTCGTTTTTTCGGATTCTGTGCTTTCGTTATCATTTGTCAAAACGAAAACGAAAATAGCTGAAATTCGGACGAAAATGCATTCGGACGAAAACGAATGCACATGTCTAATTTGTACCTCATTTTGGTCTGATCTATATAGTTGTATATAAAATGTACTTTTTAGCTTCCAAAAAGTTTTTCACAGTGCTAAACCTTTTATCCAATTTCTAAATTGCTGCATTCAAAACCAAGTATAAAGGAATAGTAGTGGGAAAAAAAGCACTTGTGGGTTTAACTAATAATTTTTTGTTTAACCCTTTCATGACTAAGCCTATTTTTGGCATTTGGTGTTTACAAGTTAAAATCCATATTTTTTGCTAGAAAATTACTTGGAACCCCCAAACATTATATATATTTTTTTAGCAGACACTCTAGAGAATAAAACGGCGATTGTTGCAATATTTTATGTCACACTGTATTTGCGCAGTGGTGTTTTAAACGCAATTTTTTGGAAAAAGGGACACTTTCATGAACTAAAAAAAAAAAAAAACAGTAAAATTAGCCCAATTTTTTTGCATAATGTGAAAGATAATGTTATGACGAGTAAATAGATACCAAACATGTCACACTTTATAATTGCATGCACTCGCGGAATGACGGCAAAGTACGGTACCTAAAAATCTCAATAGGCGACGCTTTAAATTTGTTTTACGGTTACCAGGTTAGCGTTACAGAGGAGGTCTAGTGCAAGAATTATTGCTCTCGCTCTGACGATCACGGCGTTTTCTTTGCTTCGCGAGCTCGCGGGGACGGCGGGCACTTTAAAAAATAATTTTTATTTTATTTATTTTAAAATGAATAAATTGTTTTAAAAAAAAAAATGATCACTTTTATTGCTGTCACAAGGAATGTAAACATCCCTTTTGACAGTAATAGGTGGTGACAGGTACTCTTTATGGAGGGATGGGGGGGTCTATCCCTCCTTTACACTTCAAAGTATTCAGGTCACCGAAAACAGCGATTCTGAATACTGTATACTTTTTTAAAACCGGCGCCATTGGCAGCTGAGTAAACGGGAAGTGACATCATGACGTCGCTTCCGTGTTTACTATTAGGAGACTGGAATGACGCCGATTACGGCATCATTCCAGTTCCTCCCCAGCAGCCGGAGGCATCCGATCATAAATCGGTGCTCCCAATCGAGCGAGAGCACCGGTAACAGCGGCGGAGGGCGGCGGGAGGCGGCGGGAGGGGGTAGTCCCCTCCCGCTCCTCCGGCATAACAGCCGAGCGGCTTTTAGCCGCTTCGGTTATTATGCCTGGATAGCCGATCGCCCGCTGTAAAAAACGGTACCGGGATTATGGCTGCAGGTGCGGGCATCATCCCGATATCACCCCCGGAAGCCAAATACGCACATCTGCATACGCTCGGCGGGAAGGGGATAATTCTCCTTTAAGGGGCATGGCAGGGTGTGTGTCCTATGCCTACATACTTTAGCTAATTGGTGTCCCTCATTCCCATCTCATGAAGTTGGGATATATGACAATACAGCTGATTAGTTAGAGTTTGAGTGTAGTAGTATATTCTCAGTTATAATTCAGTATAGCTATGCATATTTGTTTAAAATATATATGCTTATGTTTTTTATACAAGTCTGTTAAAGCCATGTCATACTGAAATGTGCAGCAATGTGACCTGTAAAGGTGAAAACCAGAACAGAGTATTGCTGAATGCGCTTGCCAATCAAGATGTATGTGAGGCAATGAAAATTTGTCAATCAAATAAATATACTATATATATTTAGAGCAGTGGTTCTCAACTTCTGTCCTCAGGACCCAGTAACAGGCCAGGTTTGTAAGATAACTGAAATACATGACAGGTGATCTCATGTGCTTCTCAGTGATTGCAGTATTCTAGTCTGCATCTCCCCAAGGTAATATTTAAATTCTGGCCTGTTAGTGGGTCCTGAGGACAGGAGAGGAGAACCACTGATTTAGAGGATCATCAGGAATACTCCTCCTACTAACTAGCAAAAAGGTGATAGCACATTAAGGTCAGTTTCTATTAGGAGGCATAACTTTACTGGAAGGAGGTCTTAAAGACTAAACCCTTACAAACCACTTTGACCTACAGGTAAGCCTAGATTAAGGCTTACCTGTAGGTCCAAGAAATATCTCCTAAACCTACACAGTTTAGGAGATATTTGCTGAAAGACAGGCACCGCTGCCTACGGCACATGCGCCGTAGACAGCGGTGCGCAGGCACACTGAGCGCGCCGCTGTCAAGGGCAATATGCCGCGCGTGGCAGCTCCCATGCGCAGGAGTGACGTCATCGTAGCTTCGTTGAATGACAGCGGCAGAGCAGCGAGACCCACGAGAAGATGGATGCTGCGGACTACAGGGGAAAGCGGTAACTTCGCTGGCTCCTGTGTCAGGTAAGTGACACATAATGGACTACTATGCGATGCATGGTAGCCCATTATGCTTTACCTTTGCAGGAAATCAAAGAGGAAGTAAACCCATCAGGGTTTACTTCCTCTTTAAAACATATAACAAGTGTCTGGTATTTGAAGGTCAGAGACACGCATATACACAGACACACATTTATTTTACTTAGGTCCATATGCACTGACATACACCAACAGGTGCTTTCCCCTCACTCTCTCTCACAGCCTAAGATACATCATTTCCTTTTCACTCAGAAGGTAAGAAATACTTGATATAGGACAGACATGTTTCTATGAGATTGTCACATTTTCCTAGCCATAAATAGTGATAAGCCGAACACCCTCCTGTTCGGTTTGCATGTGAACAGGCAAAAAATTTGGAAGAACACACAAACAATGTTAAAGTCTATGGGACACGAACATGAATAATCAAAAGTGCTAATTTTAAAGGCTTATATTTAGATTTTTTTCGCATTTTGCATTGGCGTCAATGCCCGTTTAGCCACGCAAGCTTTCAGACACTTTTATCTGTCTCTATTCAAAATCCATGGTTCCCTATGGGAGCCCATTGATTTGAATAGAAGTTGCACCAGAAGTCAGATCAAGATGATCCGACTTGTAGTGCGACTTGTGTGCTGAGAATCTTGAAGGGGAATCCCAACAAAGTTTTGCGTGAGGTCCCCCCCAAGCACAAAAAAACCGTCTGTAAAAACATCTGTGGGCATAAGGCCTTAAAGTGAAACAATAAATATAAAACATTCCTTTAAATTTCGTACCTGGGGGGTGTCTATAGTATGCCTGTAAAGTGGCAAATTTTTCCCGTGTTTAGAACAGTACCACAGCAAAATAAAATTTCTAAAGGAAAAGTTGTCATTTAAAACTGATCGTGGCTGTAAGGTTTTGGTAATATAGATACAACTCATTGAAAAAAAGAGCAGGGGATCCCCCCTAGTCCATTACCAGGCCCTTTGGGTCTGGTATGAATATTAAGGGGAACCTGAACCAAAATTAAAAAAAAATAGCTTGGGGTCCCCCTAAAATCCATACCAGGCCCTTCGGGTCTGATATGGAAATTAAGAGGAATCCATACCAGAACCTTATCTGAGCACGCAACCTGACAGGCCGCAGGAAAAGAGGGGGGATGAGAGAGCGTCCCCCTCCTAAACCATACCAGGCCACATGCCCTCAGCATGGGGAAGGTGTTTCGGGGTAGCAAACATAGCTGTATTGGTACAAATATATTACGTACTGTATATATTAAATTAGTATTGCATATCCCACAAACTGTTATATATACTTACAGAAGTCAAATTCAGACATATAGGGGGTTATTTACGAAAGGCAAATCCACTTTGCACTACAAGTGCAAACTACAAGTGCAGTCACTGTAGATCTGAGGGGTAGATCCAAAATGAGGGGAAGCTCTGCCGATTTTATTATCCAATCATGTGCAAGCTAAAATGCTGTTTTTTTACTTTCTTTGCATGTCCCCCTCGAATCTACAGCTACTGCACTTCCAAGTGTACTTTCAGTGCAATTTCAAGTGCACTTTGCACTTGCAGTTTGCACTTGTAGGGCAAAGTGGATTTGCCTTTCGTAAATAACCCCCATAGTGTATATGAAGCACATAATTTTCTGCTGGATATGGTAATCATGCAAATGAGCCCCACAGCCAGTGGGTAAGGAGATCACAGTTTATCCAAAACCCACATACACAAGGACCCTAAATAGGGCAAATGGCCCTTAAAAGCGCCAGCCAGTCAAACTAGTGATTTGAAAATAAACAGTAGGAATAGTGGTATAATCTTAGGGTATAGAGGTGGTTAGGAATTTTTTAAAGAAAAAAAAAATTGTTATAATAAATATCCCTCACAAATATATATAAAAAAATTTTTTTTCCTCAATTTAGTCCGATACGTATTCTTCTACATATTTTTGGTAAAAAAAAATCGCAATAAGCGTTTATTGATTGGTTTGCACAAAAGTTATAGCGTCTACAAAATAGAGGATAGTTTTATGGCATTTTTATTAATAATTTTTTTTTACTAGTAATGGCGGCAATCAGCAATTTTTATTGTGACTGTGATATTATGGCGGACATGTCGGACAATTTTGACACATTTTTGGGACCATTGGCATAAAATGTACTGATTACTGTAAACATGTCACTGGCAGTGAAGGGGTTAACCACTAGGGGGCAGTGTATGGGTTAAGTGTGTGTTTATTTTTTTTAACTGTAAGGGGCGTGGCTTGGCACCTGACATCACTGATCATCTTTCTCTATAACAGGGAACAGACGATCAGTGACATGCTTAGTAGGAAGCACGAGGAGAGGTTTGTTTACACTTACCTCTCCTCTTTCTTCAGCTCTGTGACCCGATCGTAGGACACCAGCAGCGATCGGGTCCCACGGCCACGGTCACGGAACTGAGGATCGGGGTCGCGAGTGCGCCACCGGCGGCACACTTGCGACCCATGGCTGGGCACTTAAAGAGCAACGTACCTGTACGTGCTTGTGCCCAGCCATGCCATTCTGCCGATGGTCATCGGTGTAAGGTGGTCCTTAAGCGGTTAAAGCCCATCCATAGGGAGGAAAGAAGCACCTCCTAGTATCAACCAGAGGTAATAATAATGTAAACAATAAAGAAGGGCACCAGTTCACTATATGTCAAACATAAACCGCAATTTATTCTGAAAACACTTGCAGCTAAAATTGCTGTATACTGCACACAGGGCTGGTAGAAGCAGTCTCGATGGCCTGGAGAGTGGCCACAGTAGCACACGCCAGGAGCGTCTGGAGCTCTAACACACACCACTGTCAGTTTGTCTATCAGGTTAACCTGATGAAGGAGGCGGGGCCTCAGAAACAGGTTGCGGCCCGCCCCCTCACCTGTTCTACCAGCCTGTGGACAAACTGACAGTGGCATATGTTAGAGCTCCGGATGCCCCTGGCGTGTGCTACTGCGGCCACACTTCAGTCTATCGAGACCACTCCTCCATTCTACCAGCATAGAATTCTACCATTCTACCATACTGCATGCAGTATACAGCATTTTTAGATGTAAGTGCTTTCAGAATAAATTGTGGTTTATAATTGACATATACCAATCTGGCTCCCTCCTTTATTGTTTACATGTCTTGAGGGGACCCCATACCCATCGAGGAGCTGCCGGTGACTGCACATGTCTTTTCTCCTATCAAGCTTACCACCCTTCTGCAAATGTCCTCTGCAGATTTTAAATGACTACTTGTCTGCCAGTTGAGCACTGACTCACCTGCTAATTTAGTGAGTGATTTGTGTAGAGGTAAAAATAATACCTGCAAATCATGAAAATTCCATGTGTCCTTAGTCAGCATGCACCAAGCAGTGACTGATAGCTGGCTGAGGCACTCCATAAATAGCATGGCAATGGATTTCAGCTGGCTGGTGGCACCGCTTTATCCATGGAAATGGAGAACGGCATCTATCTTGGGTACCCTGACATCATCCCACGGGGCAGAATGACGTCACATGCCACAAGGTTGCTGATGCACACAAAGCCACAGACCCACATACCAAGCTGGCCTGCAGATCAGAACAAGGGTAGTGGTCACCTCAGATAGAAAAGGGGTGTGGCACGCATCCCACAACCAAAACACTGACCATCCTCTTTCCTAGTGGGGTCGAGGAGGGTCATGGCGCATTGGTTGAAATCTGGGCCACAAGTGACACCGGCATCCAAAGGTCGTGGAGGGCATCATCATACCCATTAAATCCATATATTTATATAACTGGGCATGTATACAACAAATACAAAAATCTAAATAAATAAACAGCAAATATGCAGAAATTACAGACATAGCATATTTAATTTGTTATCCAAAATTTCTCTTTAACCACTTCAGCCCTGGAAGAATTTACCCCCTTCCTGACCAGAGCACTTTTTGCGATTCGGCGATGCGTTGATTTAACTGACAATTTTTTAGAAGTTTTTGAGTTAATTAATATTTTAAGTGATAAAAGTTTCTGAAAATATATGTAAGTTGTATGTACGGTAATAAGTGATGGTTTCTAAAGGTCACAGAACAACACAGAGTATAGAGAGGAGTGGTTTTGCTGAGTAGGTATATCTATTTTTGAGTTACTATGTCAGGACAATGGGTGGAGTTATGCTACTTATCTATAGACTGAACCATATTAGGTATATATGCAAATATGGGTGTTATTAGGATAGGCTGACATAACATCATGAAACAGTATAAGAATGGTGTAGGATTATAGGAAGGGTAGATCGGTGGGAAGAGAAGGAACTCTATACTTTGAAAATGTAACACCAGAAGTACCTACCACCTTAGAAGCCAAAACCATGCCATATGTTACCAGATGTCAATCTTGTCTTTGCTTATCTTTCTGAACTATAAACCAACTATTGGACGAACAAAGGATTCTTCAATTTCTACTCCTGAAAATAAGTAGTAAATGCAGCCTTGGATGAAGACATACATATCTCCGCTACACACCCTTTAGGAGAAGGCATACTGATTCACATATTACACAAAGACTTTGCTATTCATTAAGAAACGCCCCTGTGAGTATAGTAGAATACTAGAGTATTATGTATTTTACTGGGAAGTGTAGAGTATGTAGAGTTTCCACTACATTTACATTCTACTACTCTACATAACTTTCTTTCAATGGCGAGCCAGCCGAAATGTTCAATTTTTTTCCCCACTCCTTGACAAAGGGGGGAGATGAACTCAAATTTCATGATCAAGTCTCGGGAAAAAACGATCAAAGAACCTAGAAGGAGGCGTTTGCGTCAGATGTGGACAATGGTCCAGTAAAAAGTGGAGGGTGAGTTTTTTCTCTTTGTTTTCTCACCTCTCTGTACACAGAAAAAAAAAAAAAGATACAGCCTACGAAGTTGATTGACAAGGCCAGTTGGATGGTATACTTCAATTTATTTTTGGAAAATCCAGGACTTTGTGAAGACGTAATTTAGTTACGTGCGTGAAGATATCTGCCAAGGTTAGTTCCTAAGAAGGTGAGAAAGTCTCACATAAGAAAATATTGGGTTGTTACCCAAGAAGAAAAAAGTGTTGAAATAGGAACAAAGACTTCACGTTATTTAAAAAAAAGTCACCATTGTAGGTACAAAGGCAAATGTACACTTTGGGTGAGCTAATATGGAAGTCGGATTTTGATGTTTGAAGATGGAAGGTCCAAGCACAAAGCAAAGGCAAAGAATAGATCAACAGGCAAGACACTACAGCAAACTACAGCACACAATTCAAGGAACAAGGCAAAAAAGCTACAAGAAAAGAAGAAAAAGAAAGATAAAGCAAAGAACAACAAAGTTAAAGGGACATTCTTCATCTCTTGTTTTATTTTAAGTGCACACAGGACTATCATACTAACAAGGGGTGAGTGTGTTTGTTTAAATGAAAGAATAACATGGGAATGGTTAACATCTCTAGGCTCAGAAGTAAGTCTCAGTACGATCGGGAAATTGATATATTTCATATGTATGGAATATAGGAATATATGCAGTAGTAAGGTAATTAATTAATGTATGCCAGAGTGTAAAGAAGTTCATTAAGAATAAAATTAAGTTTAATGCTGCTGCATGTAAATGTTTATAAATATTTAAGCCCTGGACAACAGATAATGTGTGTTATTACATGTGGTCATTTTAAAACACATAAATGGGGGCAGAACAAAGTTTTCAGAGAAAAACTATTGATTAAGATTGTGGAAAGAACTGTATGAAATTGAGATAATGGAAAACATGATGTTTACTGTTTTTTAAAAAAAATCTACAGATTTGGTTGTAGGAAATAATACGTTAAGGATTGAGCAATTTTTGCAAAAAATCCAAACTTGGATTTGGTTATTAAATTAAAAGTAGTAAACTGTTCTAATTTACATAAGATTACCCAGAGAAAATATTAAAATATGAAAGTTCAATCTAAAAAATTGTAAAAATAACTATTGTTAAAAGTTTTTGTAAATTAGTATTTCTAGTAAAAGTAAGGACTTTTGTTGAGGGAGGAGTTTTCTCTGGGAAATGGCCAATCGCAGGTCATGGGTAGGATCCAATCTGTGAGTTTCACGAGATTGTCTTCTAAACAATTTTTTGTCATTATTATAATCAGGGAAGTCATATAACATAGTGTACATGATTTCTCACAGATGTACAAACAAAATATGTTTAAAAAGTGATAAAAAGGTTAAACATTTAAAAAAAATGAGAAACGAGATTGTTAGGAGTGTATTACCAACAGAGAGATGCAGATCAAGTTACAGACTGGTCAGTCATGCCATGACATTTTTCACTTTTATTGATCAAAGCACAATACATTTTTGTGTTAAATTTTCCAGATACTTGGAAGAGGGTTCACCGATGAGGAAAATATATATTTAAAAGGTATTATTACTTACTAAAAGTAATTGTTTTGAAAAATAAGATTTTAGTAAATTTTTATGAATTATATAGGCTTATTCTAGGGCAAATATATTTTAATAACAAAAGATAACTTATATACAAACATTTGAAGATCTGACGAAAGCCCTTATTAATATAGAGATCTCTCTCAGTCATTTTACATTCAAGTGTATGTGGATGATGAGACAATTTCATTGGTATTTATAAATAAATGTGTTAGGAGTGCAGTGTCCAATGCTACAAATCTGAGACATTGTGGGTTTTGCACCATTTGTTTTGAAAAACATCTTATGTTACACTAAAGGTGTTATTTCAAGGAAAACAGGAGGTGTCAATACACACAGCTTTGTCTAATGGCAATTGGATGTTAAAAAGATCAGTTGTAGTGTGAGGGATAGAGCCACAGTTGTGTAAATTAATCATGAAAAAGTCACTTTTTCAACTTTTAGTGGACGAATTGAAAGCTGATCTTAAGACTGCCATGTGTTGGTTTAGCAGTCAGTGACAGAGCAGGTGTGGTTCATTCAATCATATTATATGAGGGGAATGCTTGGTTCTGAAAATAAACTTCAACATGATCACATTTCTTTCAGAAACGGAATATCTAGGAAAGCCCAACCTAAATTAATGTTCTTTTACAAAGTTAAAATAAATTGTCAGTGTAGAGAAAAAACAGTAATCTGGCAAGATTATTCTTTTACAAGATTTAATATTAGTCACAGGATAAAGAGGGGGACTATGTCATGTTGTCTTAGTTAGAATCAGTACAGACTGATAAAGGAGATAACATTTATTGTAAAAATAATTGGATTCCAACAAAAATGGATAGAGTTATTTTTAAATGAAAATATTTCTTTTTGCATATCCAGGTACCTGATTGATTGATTTTTTGTTTTAGCTAATGAAAAAATTCTGAACTACTCATTTTAGAACACTTTGTCATCAAACTTCTGAATATTGTTTTATTTGTTTATAGAATTATCCAAAGTGAAAAGAGGCCTAACCTGATACTACAAAGTATCGAGGGATTTGGCAAATTTATATAGATTGATTATATTTGTTTTTTTCCACCTGCAAAAGGAGGATTACAAGGATGTTGTTTTTTTAGTTAATGTTTCTTTTTGATAAATTAATTGAGGTAATTCTAGAAAAAATCATATTTTTAATATAAGCTAAGTTGTTGTGAACTTATGTCATATTTCATTGGGGTTGGATTTCAAACCATGGAATCAGTTAATGATTTAAAATTTTATTGGACAGGTAGTGAAGGACATGTATGCAATTTTAGGTTTAGTAAAGTTTTTGTTTCTTATCATCTTAAGTACTCAGGTATTGTAGAACTTATGAATAGTATTGGATAAGATGATTCTAGAATAAGGTGTTAACTTTTTGAGTTAATGACAGTCTTTTGAGATTAGCATACTTAGTTTTTTTTATATAATCTGTTGTATAGAAAGTAGTGTGGTTGCAAATTTTGCAAACAACAAGTATAGGTATTTCAGAAGTTTGTTCACAAAACATGGCTAGGCCTTTTCTAAATTTAAATAGAAATGATGTCTTGAATGAGATTTCTACTTCTAATGAGTATGTTTAGAAATGTATTCCAGTAGCTAAAGTTATGGTTAAGAATGATAGATCTGAAGGTACCAAGGATGTCAACTGGGATATCAATTGGGAAGATCATTTAGTTATTTTTAAGGTACATTGGGATTATAGTTTTTTGTTTCAAAAGTATTGGTAAAAATAAAAATAATTGGTAAAAATAAGAATAAAATTGGTAAACACAGAAAGGATTATCAGTTTAAAATGGTTTAAATTGATTAATAAAACTTATTTAGGAAAACATAATTTTTAAAAGAATTTGATACTTGTTTTCATTTTCTTTTATAGATATATCTTTCGTTTCTAAATTTAAAGAAAACAATTAAATTTTTTTATTTTATTTTTATTTTTTTAATTCTTCCATGATAATGCAACAAGCACAACTAAATTTCTATTTGTTACTATTTCTTGTTTTTTCAAAAATTATTATTTTTGATTATGTTATCAAGGACTATCATTTTTTGGTGAACTTGCATCAAAAGCGACATATTGATCGGTCGATCATTATGTGAGGGGGAGTTAGGATGTGATTCTCATAAGAATTTTTTTATGAATTATCTGAATAATGATGATAGTAATAAGATAATAGGAAAGACAAAAAGGATAATTAGAGTATATGAAGAAAAGGATTTCAATGTGTCTAAACAAAGTTATTGTTGAATTAAATAATTTTGGAATGTTTAAAAAGAAATAGAAAAAGTTGCTTGCTGGTCATGAATAGATGGATAAATAAATTGAAAATAAATTAGAATGATGGACGCTGTGGTCCCTCCTGCTGACCCCCAGTCACTACAGTACACAATAGTGACATAGAGGTCATTAGGAGGAACCACAGTGAAGGACACACAATTCCACACATCTGAAAGTATGGAATCAGATCAGTGCTGGGAGCTCGGATATAGAATGATGTTTTAGCAGACAGACCAATGGACAAATATATATTAAACTATTTCATTCACAGGTTAGATTATTTGCGATTTTGTGGACTACTTAGCAGGGTAGCTTTAAGACTAATTTCTTTGTGACACCTTTTTGTAGCCTGGGACACCACAATGGCCAGAAACCTCTTTGGTGCGAGGAATCAAAACAACAGTAAGGCTATTAATGTGGAATAAAATCTTTAAAAAATGACATAAATAAATACGTTAATAGGTTGGATTTTTAAGACAGAAAAAAACGTATTGGTTTCTTCTTTCATGACTGCCTGTGTGCGGGGTCACCTGTGCCCATGCACAGGGGAGTACCGTTCGTGCAGATCACTCATCGTAACCCAGGACCAGGAGGAGACTGTGGATATGTGAACAATCTGACTTAGAGATGAGTCTTCACTGTGTACAGTAATAAAGTGCAGAGTTCGTCTGAAAATCGAATTGTCCTGTGTCAATACACACTTTTAGCCTTACCCCCGAAGGAGCTGCTGGTTTTGATTAAGCCTGCACTCTACCTAGAAACCCCACTAATGAATCAATCACCTTGGCACAGCTGTGGTGCAATATAATACAGTAAAATATAAAATAATGCAATGTACCTGCATAATACCCTCAGGATCCTCTCGCCCCACCTGGTGGGGAAAAACAGCACGCCACACAACTGGCCACTTAACCAGAAATATTTTTACTGCAAGTATACTAAAGCAGGTGGTTACAGAGATTGCACTGCCATCCCAACGTAGGATGTCAATACAATATAAATCAACAGACAAATACAATATGAAAGATTTAAATTTAATATTTAAACCTGGGAGCTCACGCTACTTTAAAGTTATACGTGAGGCCTCACTTAAAGTACTCTCTCCGGTATCTTCGCTAGCTAGAGATGACTCCTCTGATATTTGTAATTCAAAAGGTAGGTAAGAGTAGGTAGGTAAGAGTTAGCTTAAGGTACTCCAGGTATAACTCCAAGAACTTATACACAATGCTTGGGCACTAAATTGAAGTAGGCCTCAAGCCTGCTAAATGTCTGTTGCTCTGTTACGCCTCCGTGGAACAACAGGTTCCAGCGAGGCCTGTAATTGAGTCTAACTGTGTTCAGCAAATTAACAAACGGTGGGCCGTAACCCGCTCACCAACTGGATCGGAGTTCTGGGTGATGACTTTAATCCAGCAACTGTAGCTTGCTTCTGTATCAGCTGGGCAGATGCTCTGTGTCCCTCCGCTGACTGGATCTGGCCCTACGATACTCCGATAAGCGTCTCTGGGTCTCGTCAATCTAATCACCAGCTCTCAGGCTCCGTCAAATCACCTTGCAAACAAGCAGGTTTGCAATTCGTGGTGACAGTCTGCAGCTGTCTCCCGAAAACCTCCTCACAGATCCGCACAGGCAGGCAGCGTGGTTCCAAGAGACCTAAAATGGCCGCTGCTGTCCCTTATATCCCCTACCCAGCATGCACTGCGTAAGAGAGTGTTCATGGGTAGGTCACACACAGACTACTGGGTAACGAGGTCAACCTTCAGAATCCAAAAAAAAACTGTCACTTCCTGTACAAGTCTTTAGGTTGTTCTGAGGTAAATCACAAAACAGGTGCATTACCCATATTTAGCCACTAGGTGGCTCTAGTGCGAAACCACAGTACTGTCCATATACCTCACATTTAAGCATGTATGATCACATCAATAAACCATGATGCCAGCGCTACACACTGTAACTTGTATGTTGCATTAGGAGGGATGTGCTGAGCCTGCGCCCATTCCACCACTCAAGCGTACCTCTGTTACCTCACTTCCAGTAACAGAATGGGTTCCCATGAGCACATAGCGTGGACCTCATGCACGCTCTCACTTAACTCTTTTCTTCCGGTACCTTGTGACCCGGCCATAGAGCTCCATAAGCAGGTTCGAATCCAGTGGCTTTTGGATACCAACTGCTAGGGAGGGTGCCAGGTTATTGACTCCGTCACTATCGGAGGACCTATCACCCTACCAGGTAACACACTTAACGACTGGTTGCTTGTAGCTTGTCCCTTCACTTAGTTACCCATAGCAACTACACTCCTCTTCTTGTCTCACCAAGGTAACCATTCTGTAGTGGTGTTACTTCATACCCCGTAGTGCTTTACAGATGCAGGTTCTTTGGATACTCCAGAACCAACATGCACCCTTTTGAATAACTTCAGACCAGGCTTAGAACGGTTACTGTAACTTTAATGAACATGATGCAGCACACAGTTCAATATGTCCTGTCCCTAATCTTAACTAGCATATTATAGTGGCCCAGGCATACCCCTATGAGGTGAGAGTCCATGATAGCATTATCCATGGCTATGGATGTCCTCCGCAATTCCTGTTATGCTCACAGATCAAGACTCCTCGTTACCTTTGTTCTCCCTCTCTGGACCCTAGCCATCCCCTTTTTTATAGCACAGGTGGGTCGACCAGGGCCAAAAGCCCAGAAACTGAGCTAAAATCTATTTTTTCTTTCCCAGCCTGGGCCAGCTGCTAGCTAACTAAACTTTACACATTTTCAACCTACCTATGTGCCTATTAGAATTTAAGTACAATGAGCTGTGCATGCAAAGCTCAGCTTATGTTTATATCTACATACACGGATGAGGCATCATTGCAGCTCCGGCAACCAAGTGGCTCAAGGTTCATGAGATGCAGCACCAGAGGCGATCGCTAGCCAGGTACGTCTGCCATGCTAATATGTTGTGTATACTAGTTCATTATGGCTAAAAGCTCCTGGGGGCCCAAATACAAATGTTTTGCTGCAGGGGTTTCATCCTGCTATAATGTTTAGAGGTTATCTTTCCTCATGTCTAGATATTGGATTCTTGGTATTTACTTTAATGTTTATCAAATGCTGTCACCAATGACCATACATATATATTAACCACTTCCCTTTTGGGCACTTAAACATCCCTCCTGCCCAGACCAATTTTCAGCTTTCGCTGCTCTAACACTTTGAATGACAATTACTCAGTCATGCAACACTGTACCCAAATGATTTTTTGTCCTTTTTTTCCCACAAATAGAGCTTTCTTTTCGTGGTATTTGATCAACACATTTTTCTTTGTTTCTGTGATAACATTTTGCAAATTATTAATTTTTCTTCATACATTTTGGCCACAATTTATACTGCTACATATCTTTGGTAAAAATAACCCAAATTAGTGTATATTATTTGGTCTTTGTGAAAGTTATGCCACGTATACACGTAGCCGACTATCCGGCGGACTTCCCGCCGGACTGTCCGTCGGACTTTCCAAACGGGCTACTTGCCCACACACGGCACTTTTTCAGCAGACTAATACGGCGTACTAAGTCCGCCGTACTATCCGCTGTACTTTTGAAATGAACGGACTCGCCCACACACGCGGAGGAAAGTCCGCTCATTTTGAGCGCGCCTCCAGGTAGGCAGGGCCCGCGAAGGAGACGTCCAACGCTGAAAAAAAACGGCATGGGGTCCCCCCAGGTCCACATCAGACCCTTGTCCGAGCACGCTACCCGGCCGGCCAAGAAAGGGGGGGACGAGCGAGCGCCCCCCCCTCCTGAGCCGTACCAGGCCGCGCGCCCCCCCCACCCCAAAGCACCTTGTCTCCATGTTGATGAGGACAAGGGCCTCTTCCCGACAACCCTGGCCGTTGGTTGTCGGGGTCTGCGGGTGGGGGGCTTTTCAGAATCCGGGAGCCCCCTTTAATAAGGGGGCTCCCGGATACCGGCCCCCAACCCTATGTAAATGAGTATGGGGTACAATGTACCCCTAACCATTCACCTGTGAAAAAAAGTACAAAAAAACACAACACAAGGGTAAAAATAGTTTATTGCACAGCTCCGGGGGTCTTCCGTCTTCGGGGGTCTTCTCGCCGGACTCCTCCGCTATCTTCTTCTAGCTCTTTTACTAGCGGAGGAGCCCGGCTTTCTTCCTCGCCGCCGCCCTCTTCTTCCGACTTCGGGGGTCTTGTCCCCCTCTTCAGTTCTTCTGCCAGCGATGTCGTCGCTGTCGTCGTTGCCTTCTGTTCTTCTATTCTTCTGTTCTTCTCTTCAGATGTTGACTCGTCGCGCCCTCCGCTCACAATGACGGGGACCGGGCGCACGGCGACTTATATAGGGACATCGCCGGATGATGTCCCCGCCTATTATGATGTCACAGTCCCAGCATCCTCTGGGACTGTGACACCATAATGACAGTGATGTCCCTATATAAGTCGCCGCGCGTCGGAGCCATTGTGAGCGGAGGGAGCGACGAGTCAACATCTGAAGAGAAGAAGAGAAGAACAGAAGGCGGCGACGACGACAGCGGCGACAGAAGACCGGGCCACCGCCTGTAAAAGAGCTATAAGAAGGCGCGGTGGCCCGGCAGAAGAACCGAAGTGGGGGACAAGACCCCTGAAGTCGGAAGAAGAGGCCGGTGTCGAGGGAAGAAAGCCGGGCTCCTCCGCTAGCAAAAGAGCTAGCAGAAGATAGCAGAGGAGTCCGGCGAGAAGACCCCCGAAGACGGAAGACCCCCGGAGCTGTGCAATAAACTATTTTTACCCTGTGTTGTGTTTTTTTTTGTACTTTTTTTCACAGGTGAATGGGTAGGGGTACATTGTACCCCATACTCATTAATTATTTTATTAATTATTAATTTCATTATTAAAGGGGGCTCCCGGATTCCGATAAGCCCCCCGCCCGCAGACCCCGACAACCAACGGCCAGGGTTGTCGGGAAGTGGCCCTTGTCCTCATCAACATGGGGACAAGGTGCTTTGGGGTGGGGGGGCCGTGCGGCCCCCCTTCCCCAAGGCACCCCCCATGTTGAGGGCACGTGGCCTGGTACGGCTCAGGAGGAGGGACTCGCTCGTCCCCCCCTTTCCTGGTCGGCCGGGTAGCGCGCTCAGACAAGGGTCTGATGTGGACCTGGGGGGACACCCACGCCGATTTTTTTCGGCGTTGGAGTTCCCCTTTAAGTCCATACCAGGTGGCGGGGTCAGTGACGTCTCCTTCGCGGGCCCCGCCTACCTGGAGACCCGCTCAAAATGAGCAGGCTTTTCTCCGGGCGGGAAAAGTCCGGTCATTTCAAAAGTACGGCGGACTGGCATACGCACGGCCGGATTGTCCGCCGAAATGCAAGTCCGGCAGGAAGATTGGAGTACAAAACTACTTTCTACGTCCGCCGTACTTTCGGGTCAAAAAAGTACGCCGGAGGCTACACACGAGGGGATTGTCCGGCACACTTGAGTTTGCCGGACTTTTCCACCCAATTGTGTGATCGTGTGTACGCGGCATTAGAGAGTCTACAAGCTATGGTGCGAATCATACAAAATTGATCACATCTGATGTACTTGTGACCCGAACAAGCCAGGAAAGTACAAATACCACCCAAATGATGCCTTTTTTGAAAGTAGACTTTCCAAGGTATTTAGTAAGAGGCATGGTGAGCTTTTTGATGTTGTAATTTTTTCCCACAATTCTTTGCAAAATTAAGATTTTTTATTTTATTAAAATTTTTTCCACAAAATTGTCATTGTAATAGGTTATTTCTCTCACGTGGCATGCGTATTCCACAAATAATGCCACAAAAGAAATTCTGCTACTCCTCCTGAGTATTACAATACCACAAGTGTGGGATTTTTCCACAGCCTGGCCACATAGAGAGGCCCAACATGCAGAGAACACCGTCACGTGTTCTAGGAGCATAAAATACACATCTAACTTTTTGACTACCTATTACACTTTTGAAGGCCCTGGAACACCAGGACAATGACACGGGACACCGACGTGGCATTGATGACAGATGGCACTGATATGTGGCACTGATGACATGTGACACTGACAGATGGCACTAATATGTGGCACTGATGACAAATGGCACTAATACGTGACACTGACAGATGGCACTGATACCTGGCATTGATGACAAGTGACACTGATAACAGATGGCACGTGACACTGACAGGTGGCACTGATGACAGGTGGCACTGATGACTGATGGCACTAATATGTGGCACTGATGACACGTGACACTGATATGGCACTGATGACAGATGGCACTATGTGGCACTGATGACACGTGGCACTGATAACAGATGGCACTATGTAGCACTGATGACACGTGGCACTGATGACAGGTGGAACTGATGACAGATGGCACTTATACGTGGCACTGGGGACAGATGGCACTGAGGACAGGTGGCACTGGGGACAGATGGCACTGGGGACAGGTGGCACTGGGGGCAGATGGCACTGAAGACAGATGGCTCTGTTGACAAATGGCACTGGGGACAGATGGCACTGATGACAGGTGGCACTGGGGACAGTTGGCATGATGACAGGTGGCAGTTATACGTGGCACTGGGGACAGATGGCACTGAGGACAGGTGGCACTGGGGACAGATGGCACTGGGGACAGGTGGCACTGGGGGCAGATGGCACTGATGACAGATGGCTCTGTTGACAAATGGCACTGGGGACAGATGGCACTGATGACAGGTGGCACTGGGGACAGTTGGCATGATGACAGGTGGCAGTGGGGGCAGATGGCACTGACAGGTGGCAGTGGGGACAGATGGGCACTGTATTTTTATTTTATTTATGTATTTTTTTACACTGACCGCTGAATCTCGGCAGAGGTTCATCTCTCCCTCCTCACATGCTGTCTGTGTGAGGAGGGAAAGCCGGAGATGAGAGATGATCTCATATGTTTACATATGAGATCATCTCTCATTGGGCACGCCGATCACGCTGTAAACCGCTGCTCTGATTGCCCGTTTACAGCGATCTGTGACTGGCTGTGTCCGGGGGACACGGCCAGCACAGAACTTCCATGATGCGTGCCCGCGGCGGCGCTCGGAGGGGAAGTTAAGGGACGCCCTCCCGGCAGTTAGCGTCCGCGCTGCAGTCGTCTTTTGGCTATAGCGCGGGCGCGAAGTGGTTAATCAGGATTACATTTCTCACTATTTACAAAGCTTTGGTTTTTACTAAAATAATTCTATTGTTTTTCTGTAAAGCAGTTCATGTCTGTTCTGTTATCTTGTTAAATTGTAACTCTTCTTGTACAATAAATAGAAGGGAACTCTGTGCTTATGGTGACACTGATTAGATTCCACTTGATAAGCTGCTGAACACCTGCCTATAGTTCAATTGGGAAAAATAGTAGTATCTATATATTTATGAGTGTGTAGTGCTAAGGCAAAGTATTAACCAATAAATAAGGCAAATGAACTCATATTAATACCATACCATAACGTGCTAGATCAATATGTACTGTAAATACATACGTCCATATATGTTACCACAAATCATAATCCATAAAATGCTTCACAGACTTGTTTTAAAAGAGTTTCAATAAATATTTAAATAAATTTACAAAGTGCTCATAACTGTGCCTTGATGTTAGTTGTGCCACAAGTTTGAAACACATTTAAAACTACAGTACAGTGCTACAGTCCATAAACAAATCCTACAAATCTTCCTGTGCAATTATGCAACAAAGTGCTTTCCACAAAAATCAGTGCTCTCCAAGTGCCACTCCTCTCACCCCTTGAGAGCCACACTCACCGAACTTTATGTAACCCCTTATATAAATAGGAAGGTCCCAAGAACTTTTTGTTGTACACTGCCTCTTCTCTGGGTTTCCTTCTTACACTCTTCCTTGAGGAAATATTCTTAGATCAGTCATCTATCAGCTCCAGGGAATACATCCAGGGGAGAACCACAAATAGTGTAACACTGCTTTAGTGATAACACTTAAAATATCACAAATTTTGCACTTACAGTGGTATTTGTGAGAATCAGCCTTTCACTTTTTTCTTAGCACCTCTGCTTACTATCCAATATGGCCATGTGTTCCACAGCAGTGGAAATGCTATTACAGATGTGGCTCCATCCAACGCATTTCATCCATACAACGTCTTCAGGGATTGATCCTGAAAACTTGTGTTTGATAAATGGATGTACAAATATCCTGTGAAATAAATAATTGCAACATTTTATTTTTCAGGACCTCTGTTTTCAGAAAATATATAATATTTTGGGGTTCTAATAAATTTTCTAACAAACAATTTTGATTTCCATATTTGTTTGAAAATTAAAAAAAATTGCCCTGGGCAAATTGGGGTGAATGACATGAATATATTTAGCTCTTTTGTGATTTTGTTGACTCCTTCTTTGTAACAGCTTTTTGTAGCCTGGGGCATCAAAATAATAAACCCTAATGCCTTTCTTGCCCAAAATGCCTTGCCTGTGCCCACCATATGACAGTTGTTCTGAGGAAGTGCCACTTTAAATGTTTCAGGAGCTTGTCATAACAACAAAAAGGCTGTTAAAGTGGAATTAAATCTAAAGCAAATTAAAAAAACCAAGAGGGTCTCTTCTGCCATAAACCCTTCTCCCTGCCTGTTAGTGTTTGTGTGAACTGTGCATGTGCAGATCAGTGACTTTTACGTAATGACAGCATCTGTGACTAAGGGGAGCACTGACACCACAGCACTGGATGGGATCACTAGCCAGGTAAGTCTGCCATGCTAATATGCTGTATATACTAACACATTATTCATGTCTACATATTGGATGATGGGTATATTTTTTCTTCATTATTTTTTAAATACTGGTGTATCATTAATCTCTGCATGGGTACTGTATATTGATCAGAATTACAATTTTCACTATTTACAAAGCTATGGTTTTCTCTAGGTTTACTAAGATGCAGTTCATGTACATGCTGTTAGTTATCTTGTTACACTGTGGCTCTCTTGCACAATAATATGTGGCGGATTCTTCAGGTTTCATTCCAGTGAGTTTTAAAAACACTTCTCCTTTATTTGTGTCTCTGGTCAGAGTCAATCGTCCCTGAACAGAGCTGACATAAGCTGTGCCTGCAGTATAACATATTCTCCCCAACCACACCAGCGGTTTCCTATCAGATTGTCGGATCCAGCCCACACAATACATGTTATTGCTGTCAGTGAGGGAGGCTCCGGTCACTTTACAGGTCATTTCCAGAGTCTCTGATGGCTTCACAGTCCCAGGACCAGACTCCACCATTGTGATTTGTGATGTGACATCTGAAAAATAAATTATGTTTGATTATATATTAAATTTCTAGTATCTCAGATGGCTTAGAAACTTTAAATGAGCAATCTAAATAAAGAAAAATACACACATTGTACTGAAGACACAATAAAAAGTAACCACAGGAGATGTGTCATGTCTGAAGTTGTGTTTTGGATTCGGTTCCACTGATTCCGATCAGATAACTTTTCCTATATAACGTTCTGTATTTAAGCAGAAATTTACCAGGAATATGTTTTGCATAAACAGAAATGATTGGGTGAGGGGAACTGATGTTATGGTCAATTTGTTTTAAAACAAAACTGTTCATTTATACTGCAAAAAGTTCTTATTTTAAATAAAATGTTTACAGAAAAATAGTTTGCACCGACTGAAAAAGCTGAATTTATCTAAAAGGACAATTGAAGCCACACAAGTAGAATATTTTTATGGTGGCCATACATTTATTGATCTGTTTAAACAATTCTTCACAAAATAAGACAATATGATGAGATTTATGAGTTATTGAAAAGACAAATACTATGTCATTTATTGATTTTGACAAAATTGATTGAAAATCTAAATTATTCTGATCATTGTGGATGGAAAATCAGATTGTAGGAAAGTAAATAATTTGGTATATAAATATATATTTCTGTGCTGTGAACACTAAATGCAGCTGTAATTAGGTGTGCCAAAAACACCCACAAAATATCCAATAAGTAAAATAGTGCAAATAGTGTTTAGTAAATACAACATAATGAATATTAAAATCTGCAGGTAAACTGGACAATATTTGCACTCACTTTTCATTTACTGCTATTTTAATATATTTTTTTATTCCATTCACTTATCACTGATAAAACAATTTAGACCAATATACTGTAAAAACAAAAAAAATGATAATTATCCAGCACTTGTGTAAAAATACAATACAAGAACATTAATCAATCACAAATGAATACACAGGGTTAAAAAGTAAAATGTTCATTGGTAAGCAGGCCTGGACTGGTCATAGGGCCTCTGGGCTGCATGTCCTTGCAAGAGATTTCCAGAGGGTGAGTCCGGGCCTCCTGGGGGCCATCGAGTGCTTCACCGAGCCGCTGGTCATCGAGCAGCCGCTGGGGGTGATGGAGTCGAGGCTGGTGGGCTGTTCATTAATCTCATCGGCCTGTGTGTGTTCTGGCACAGCGCCAGGGCCAGCCACGGGTTCTCGTCCAGAGGAGGAGGCGGTGGACATGGGAACACGCATGGTGGAAGAGGAACTGGGGACAGGGGGAGAGATCGGCTGGAGAGGAGGTTTTCTAGATTGGCAGGAGACCACCAACCTGGTAGAGAACTGGGCCAATGGGCCGTCTGTGAAGGTGGTGCTGGGGAAGCATGTTGAGGATCACCCCAAATGTCAGAGCAACATGACCGTTACTGGGGCCACAAAAGTGGCTGCTTTTTTAAATGCACTGATGTTGGCATTTTCTGACTATCACTACATGTCCCTCCAGATAAGCAGCTAAGATTTCACTAATCAACTATTGGCACTTTTGACACCCAGTGACTTTTTTTTTTCTGTTTACTTAAAATCTAGTTTGTGAATCAGCCCTTCCCTATCTGTATAGAAGCTAGTCTTAACTTTCTTTCTAAAGCTTCTTTTTTTGGGTTTAGTGACCATGTCTGATGCTGGCTATTTTTTTGCTTAAAAAATCATTTTAGGCCCAAAGATTACATAAAAATTCAAACATATTTTCTGAAAGCAGATGCACTAGAGAATAAAATAGTGGTAGTTTCATTTTTTTTATGTCATGTGATATCAGCACAATCATTTTTTAATTGCACAATTTGTGTGGTGTGATGTGGTGTGATACTCCAACCTTCACCACACAGACCTGTTTACCAGAGCTTAAGAATTCAAAGTAACAGAGGTCTGATATGGCTTTATACGCCTCCCTAATTAATATACAGTCAAAGGTGTGCACAGCCTATTGAATTAGGGTGTGCACCCCAAAGCTCAAACACACGGTTTTCCACTGACATTTATGGACAGGAGAAAAGTGCCTGTTTTTTTACAAACCATCTGTAAATGTATAGATAATTGGGAACACAAGGCTGGGGTGTACACATGCTTACCCTGTGAGGCTTTGTTTTGTGACTCTGGCAGGAATTACAACCTCGGTTGTTTTCTGTGGGCACATTGCCTGCTGAATGTGACCTATTCAAGTGATTGGGGCTGCTATGCAAGCACCCCTCAACTGTGTGCAATGCAGGAGGGTGCATTAAGCTAGTTCAGCGTTCTAGGGGTTAAAGCAGGTTGTGTGGAGGTGATACAATGCCTCCTCGCTGCCTGCCAAATGCTGGGATGGGGCCAGGGCTGTGCAGGAAGGGGTTAAAACAGAAGCAGCACACACTTATGAGCAAGAACCCCATCAGTTTATCCAACTAGCAGATTGTTACCCATCCCCCAATAGTACTAAATGGGTGATTAGGGTGTGCGCAAGCCTATGTATACAGTATAATATGATGTAATCAGCTGCAACACTCAAAGTTAAGGCCTCATGC
This sequence comes from Lithobates pipiens, assembly GCF_037356315.1. Taxonomy (NCBI): domain Eukaryota; kingdom Metazoa; phylum Chordata; class Amphibia; order Anura; family Ranidae; genus Lithobates; species Lithobates pipiens. The sequence continues at coordinate 14,142,898 of NW_027507696.1, read as the reverse complement.
ACACTGGATGTTAAAAAAACATTAGTAGCATTTGCTGTAGAAAGCTGTAGCTGTAGATTGAGTATTGCAGTAGCATTTCTCAGTGTTTTTTAACTATAGCGCCTTTTAGCTTTTTTTTTAAGCAAAACTATAATTCCACAAAAGCTTATGGCTCAAAAATGCTGAAAAATGCAGAATAGCCACGTTTTTCTGTGTTTTTAACATGAATATATTTAGAATATATTAAGCTCTTTTGTGAGTTTGTTAACTCCTTCTTTATGACACCTTTTTGTAGCCTGGGGCATCAAAATAATCAACCCTAATGCCTTGCTTCCCCAAAATGCCTGGCCTGTGCCCACCATATGGCAGTTGTTCTGAGGAAGTGCCACTGTAAATGTTTCAGGAGCTTGTCATAACAACAAAAAGGCTGTTAATGTAATATTAGATCTAAAACTAAAACAAAAAATCTCTTCTGGCATAAACCCTTCTCCCTGCCTGTTAATGTTTGTGTAAACTGAACTGTGCATGTGCAGATCAGTGACTTTTATGTAATGACAGCATCTGTGACTAATGGGAACACTGACACCACAGGACTGGGGGGATCACTAGCCAGGTAAGTCTGCCATGCTAATATGTATATACTAGCACATTATTGCTAAAAGCTCCTAAGGCCCAATTACAATTTTTTTTTTTTATTTCGCTTCAGAGAGACATTATTTCTTTATGTCTACATATTGGATGATGTGTATTTTTTTTTCTTCATTATTTTCTAAATGCTGGTGTCTCATTAATCTCTGCATGGGTACTGTATATTGATCCGAATTACAATTTTCACTATTTACAAAGCTATGATATTCTGTAGGTTTACTAAAATACTTCCACTTCCATTGTTTTTTTTTTTTTATAGAAAGCAGTTCATGTACATGCTGTTAGTTATCTTGTTACACTGTGCGTATCTTGCACAATAATATGTGGCAGATTCTTCAGGTTTCATTCCAGTGAGTTTTAAAAACACTTCTCCTTTATTTGTGTCTCTGGTCAGAGTCAGTCGTCCCTGAAGAGAGCTAGCATAAGCTGTGCCTGCATTATAACATATTCTCCCCAACCACACCAGCGGTTTCCTATCAGATTGTCGGACCCATTCCACACAATACATGTTAGTGCTGTCAGTGAGGGAGGCTCCGGTCACTTTACAGGTCATTTCCAGAGTCTCTGATGGCTTCACAGTCCCAGGACCAGACTCCATCAATGAGACTTGTGATGTGACATCTGAAAAATATACATTATATTTGATTATATATTACATATCTAGTATCTCAGATGACTTAAAATGTTTAAATGAGTAATCTAAATAAAAAATAAATAAAAAAAAACACACACATTGTACTGAAGACACAATAAAAAGTAACCACAGGAAATGTGTCATGTCTGAAGTTGTGCTTTGGATTCGGTTGCACTGATTCCGATCAGATAACTTTTCCTATATAACTCTCTGTATTTAAGAAGAAATTTCCCATGAATGCTTTGCATAAACTGAAATGATTGGATGAGGGGAACCGATGATATGGTCAATTTGTTTTTTTTTTTTGTTTTTTTTTTTGAAAAACAGGAGTGCTTTATTTCAAAGATACCACAACAGGATACAAACAGAAAAGGGCAGAGGAACAACTCAATAATACAGCAAAACAATTACAGACCAACATTACAGCTCAGAGTGTCATACAGCAGAAAAAGGATATTCAATTACCCCTACAGTGAGTCCCAGAACAGATCACCCATCACCAAACACATTACATGAGACATACTTAGATAGGTAGGCTTAGGCCGTCATAGTAAGCACCGGCGGGCGGGAGAGGGGGGGGGAAGGGAGAACGGAGGGAGGGGGGGGAGAGAGGGGGGAGAGAGGGGGGAGGGGAGGGGGGGGGAGCAGGCTCCGACAAACTGGGGGGCAGGCAAAACCATAATCCCCACACTATCCTCAAGTAGCGTTCCCGGAAGTCCATGGGAGCCATATTTTGTCAAACTTCCACGGGCAACCCCGATTATGGTATGTTAGCTTGTATAATGGGAGGGCAGCGTCGACTGCTCGTTCCCACCCGGCTACACTTGGGGGGCGTACCGAGAGCCATTTACACAAAATCACCTTCTTCGCATAGGAGAGGAGATAGGAGGTCAACAGCTTCGAGTAGTAAGGCGTGTGTTCATCTGGATGGATGCCCAATAAGGCTAGTGCAGGGGTCCGAGGGACCCCTAACCCCAGCCGGACATTCAAGTGATCAAAAATGTCTGACCAGAAGTCATCCAGCCATCGACACTCCCAGAACATATGCATGTATGTTCCAACCTCAGTACGACACCTGGGGCAATGAGGGTCCCTATTGGGATATATCCTAGACAAACGCACTGGAGTGAGGTACACCCGGTGAAGAAATTTCGTCTGGATGAATTTATCACTCGCTGATATAACCAGTTTAGTACCCCTCTCCAGGCATTCCTCCCAATCCTCCCTCTCCAGAGCAGGGATGTCAACCTGCCACTTACTCCAAAGCAGATTCAGCCGCATAGGTTCAATTGGGAAGACCACCCGGTACACATCCGACAGGGGTTTCTTTGGGCCCTCCCCCGTGAATAATTCTTCAAGCGGAGTGAATTGTAAGGTCGGGGATATAGGAAATTGGGCTCTAGCGGCATGGCGCAGCTGGAGGTATCGGAAATACATCCAACCAGGCATGGCATGCGGTTCTGCCAGACGGGCAAAAGGAAGTAGCCCTCCCGACGACAAGATGTCCCCCAACGTATGTCCCCCAACTGCGGGTCCGGGATCGACCTGAAGTGCGGCAAGTTCGGGTTGCCCCACAATGGCTGGGCCGGAGACCAGCAATTCGGTCTCACAAACCTTCGCCCAGCCACCCGCCAAACCCTGAGCGTCGTCCTCGTCGGGCCGGGGAGCGCCGCGTTCGCCACCACCCCCCTGTAGACCAGCTCCTGCAGGTCCTTAAGCGAACCCACAACAGCCGCCTCCAGGCACACAGCCCCGTTCGACCTCGACGCCGCAAACCACCACGAAACCGTGACCAGCACAGCCGCCCAATAGTAGGCCCTTAAGTTGGGGAGAGAGAGGCCCCCGACACTCATTGGAGACTGCAAAACAGACTTAGCCAGCCTGGGGGACGATCCGTTCCATATAAAGGATCCAATAAGCTTATCCGCCTCCCGGAAAAAAGACCCCGGAATCCAGCCAGGGCAATTTCAAAAGACATAATTAAATTTAGATAGGAGTACCATTTTCAGAATATTTATGCGCCCTATGAGATTCAACGGGAGTCCAGACCAGGCCTGGCACCTCTCTCGCAGGGTGCGGAGAAGAGGGAGCACATTTAGAGCGTAGTACCGGTCAGGGTCCCTGGTCACCGTCACCCCGAGGTACCTGAACTCGGTAGCCCTCTGCAGTGGGATACCACTGGCCGGCAGGGACACCCGGTCATCCACAGAGAACAAGATTGATTTGGACCAATTTATACAAATCCCCGAGAAGGAACCAAATTTGTTAAAGATCGCGAGCGCCTCCGATAGCGACGGACCCGTGTCATTTAAATAGAGTAGGGCATCGTCGGCATACAGTGAAATCCGTTCCTCCAAGTCCCCCTTCCGAAAACCTCTAATAACCGACGACTCCCTAATCAGGATCGCCAGGGGTTCCAGGGCCAGAGCGAACAACCCCGGCGACAGAGGGCATCCTTGCCGAGTGCCCCTCTGAAGAGAGAGGAGTTCCGATAGCCAAGCGTTGGTACGCACCCTGGCCCTGGGAGCCCTGTAGAGCAATCTGAGCCATCTTGTAAATTCAGGGCCGAACCCGAAGCAACCGAGCACCCCCCAGAGGAAGCCCCCTCTACCGAGTCAAATGCCTTCTCGGCGTCGAGGGAGGCAATCGCACGGGACCCCAGTGTCTCATGAGCTATAGAGAGGTTAAGGAATAAACGTCTAATGTTGATATCAGTGCCCTTTCCGGGCATAAAACCCGTTTGGTCGGTGTGAATCAGGGTCGAAATGACCGAGTTCAATCTAGTGGCTAGAATCTTCGCTAACAGTTTGGCATCGACATTTAAGAGAGAAATTGGACGATAAGCCCCACAATCCCGAGGGTCCTTGCCCGGTTTTGGAATTAGAACAATGATAGCATCCCCCATAGACTCCGGAAGACAGTCCTCCTCTCCGAGCCCGTCAAGGAGTTTCTTAAATTTAGGAGCTAGCACATCACTATGTTGGGAGTAAAACTCCGCCGGTAGACCATCAGCGCCCGGAGCCTTGCCCATTTGAAGGCCTCCGATTGCTAACTGGATCTCCTCCAGCGAAATCTCCCTGTCCAGCACCGTCCTCTGTTCTGCAGACAGCACCGGAAAGGGGATACCTGCTAGATAGCTTTGCAGTGCAGCGTCCGAGTAGACTCGCCTAGACTCGTACACCCCTTTAAAAAATTCGTAAAACCTACTATTTATGTCCTCAGGGGAGGTGAGCTCCCGCCCCTGAGCATCACGGATACTGGCAATGTGTGTGGAGGCTGAGCGAACCTTCGCCAGCCACGCCAACAGCCTACCGTTCTTATTGCCATGTTCAAAAATCCTCTGCTTAGAGTGTAACAGTGACTGCTGGGTCTGGGTCACAGCCAGCAGGGAAACATCCCGGACTGCCTCCTGCCACCTCCTATAAGCCTCCTCTCCCCCTCGTGCGAACATATTCCGCCTCCCGCCTGCCACACCGCCCCTCCAGGTCTGTAAGGGATTTAGACGCTGCCTTGCGCAAGGAGGCAATATTAGAGATGTAATGTCCCCGGAGAACAGCTTTAAAGGAGTCCCATACAATAGAGCCTCTCGCAAAGTCAGCGTTGTGTTGCCAAAAATTGCTGACCGCCTCCTCAGTTTTCTCCCGCAGCCGCTCATCAGTGGCCCAGAACCCGGACAGACGCCACACCCTCGAATTAGGCGGGTGTGACAAGGACAAGGTAAGCATGAGGGGGGGCGTGGTCAGAGATCCCTCTGGGCAGGTGTCGCACGGACCTGGACCATCTCAAGGCCCCAGGAGAGGCATAAGCCAGGTCTATGCGAGACATCGCCCGGTGAGTGGCAGAGTGACAAGTAAATTCACGGCCACTGGGATGAAAGTGGCGCCAAAGATCAGTTAGGGAAAAGGTGTCAGCCCAGCTCCGAAGTTCCCCACCAGCCCGGGAGGTAGAGTGTAGTCTGTCCAGGTCCTGCTGGGGCACTAAGTTAAAATCCCCAACTAAGAGGACCTCCGATGTATGAAAACCTAAGGCTATGTGCATAATGTCATATAGCAGCTGCCCATTCGCTGGGGGGGGGAGGTATAGGCCCACTAACACCATATCTTTATCATATACAGACATATGTAGAAGCACAAACCGGCCCCCAGGGTCCGTCCGCACCTCCTTGACCTGAATCGGGAGGGACCTGTGGATCAGGACACTGACACCCCTAGCGTAGTTGGAGTAAGTTGCGTGATAATGGGTTCCCACCCAAGCCCTGCAGACCCCTAGTATCCGCAAGCCAGTCAGGTGGGTTTCTTGGAGTATACAAATGTGGGGATTAAATCTCTGTAAAAATTTGAACACCAGAGATCTCTTGGTCGCCGAGTTGAGGCCTCGGACATTCCAAGAGATAATCGAGATCTCACCCATCAGGCCAGGAAAGCGTATAAAGTGTCACAATCCACAGGATCCCCCTCTCCCTCCAGACCCCCCACAATAACATCTCATAGAAAGGTGTAAGCTGAACATATCCATACCAGGTTATAAAGAAAAGTGAGCACGTCCCCCTGAGCCATAAAGTCACTCCAACACAAATGAAAATAACAAAAAACAGAAAAAGAAAAAGAAAAACTACCCCACCTGCAATGGCAGATGTAAACAGTCCCCCCCTCCCCGCACCCCCCCCCCCAAACCCGGGGGCACCTCAATCCCCCAAACCAGTAACCAAGTCATCTGCTATGGAGGGTACAAAAACATAGCGTGAGGTTCTGCTCAAAGGCACCAGTGGGCCATAGAGATGCTGACCAAAGCATATTGAGTCTCCCACCTCCCGATGGGGGTTCCAAACTTAAGTTGCAACAGATAGTCCTTGAATAACCTCCCTGAGCATGAGACCTGCAGGGGAAAACAAGCAGTTCAATCATGAGACATGCAATAAACATCTTTCCCCCCGGGGCTCCGTGCAGCCACGAGTCCAGGGTAATAAAGAAAGCACTTCTCATGAGCTACTCCCCGCTACAGTAGTGGATATCGTTCCAGGGTTCCGTGTCCCCAAAGCTCCGCCACTAAGTCCAGACTGTGCAGTCGGTTCCTATCAATTCCAGCGGAGGCAAACAACCACAGGCCCCGACCCGGTGGGAGGCCGCAGCAACTGCATTAGGTAGGGACATCAGCCTTCTAAGCCCTCAGCGGACGATAGGTACAGGCGTTCGCTCCAAAACGTTCGCTGATGCACAGAACCAAGTATACATGGGGGGGCAAGTCACGAGTACAAAAAGTAAGAAGTCCCGGTGCCCCTCAAACTCACAACCAGCAGGAGAGTCTCACACATGAGGTAAGTAAGAAAGGCCGGGGGGAAAAAAGTACTAAATCAAGTCAGGGATGTCATCAAAAGTGTACCTTCACTGCCAAATCTCACCGACGCGGAGGGAGGGAGTCCAGCCATGCCGCAGCTTCACGCGGGTCAGTGAAAAATCTGGTAGCCTCTCCATCCTGTACCTGCAGCCGAGCCGGGAAGAGAACGCTGTATTTAATATTTCGAGCTCGGAGACCAGCCTTTACATGATCAAACGATCTACGCAACTTCTGTGTCTCCAGAGAGTAATCCGGGAACAACATTATGGTGGCATTTTGGTACTTGAGATCCCCCGTCCGACGGGCCGCCTTGAGTGCTTCGTCTCGATCCCGAAAGTGCAGGAGTCTGAAGATAAGTGTGCGCGATCGCGCACCTGGGGGTCCCGGGGTGGGGGGAACCCGATGTGCCCTCTCGACTGTAAAATAGGGTGAAAATTGCGCTTCAGGTAGTAGGCCGCGCAACAGCTCCTCCACAAAGACGGTGGGGTTCCTCCCCTCGACTCCCTCTGGCAGGCCGACGACGCGGAGATTGTTCCTCCGGTTCCTGTTCTCCGCGTCGTCGGCTTTGTACTCCAGGGCCCGCACTCATGTGTGGAGGGTGCGTATGGACTCCACGTGCTCCGAGGTAAGATCCTCCACTTGGCTCACGCGCTGCTCCGTCTCCGACACCCGCGACCGCAGCTTGTCCAGGTCCTGACGGACCAGGCCGACATCCCGTTGCACTGCCTCAATCTTGTTAGTCAGTGCCGCTTGACAGGTAGCAATAGCCGCCATGACCTCCCTGAAGCCGATCTCGGCATCCTCCTCCCGGTCCTCCATCTCCGTTTGTGATGCCATATTGCGCGCCTGCACGAGAGGAGCCGCCGCCTGCAGGGCCAGAACTGGGGCTGGATCCGGATAAGAATGCTTTTTCCCCCTGCGTTTTGTCCTGCCTGACATCCGGAGCTCAGGGACGTAGGTTCCAAGTGGGTTCAAAGTATGGAAATTAGTGTCCGGATAAGAAAAGTCAGCAGAGCTCTGGCAACCACAACCTCTCAGGTCGCCATCTTGGACACGCCCCCGTCAATTTGTTTTAAAACAAAACTGTTCATTTATACTTCAGAAAGTTCTTTTTTTAAGTAAAATATTTACAGATAAACAGTTTGCATCGACTAAAAAAGCAGAATTTATCTAAAAGGACAAGTGAAGTCACACAAGTAGAATATTTTATGGTGGCCATACATTTATTAATCTGTTTAAACAATTCTTCACAAAATAAGACAATATGATGAGATTTATGAGTTATTGAAAAGGCAAATACTATGTCATTGATTGTGTGCCGAAAGCAACCACAAATCATCCAATCATCGAAAACAGTGCAAATAGTGTTTAGTAAATACAAAATAATAAATATTAATATCTGCAGGTAAACTGGACAATAATTACACTCAGTTTTCATTTACTGCTATTTTAATATATTTTTTATTCCATTTCATGTATCACTGATAAAACAATTCAGACCAATATATTGTATGAACTAATTCAGTGCTATTTAGAAAACAAAAAAAAAATAATGATAATTATCCAGCACTTGTGTAAAAATACAATACAAGAACATTAATCAATCACAAATGAATACACAGGGTTCAAAATTTAAGAGTTCATTGGTAAGCAGGCCAGGACTGGTCATAGGGCCCCTGGGCTGCATACCCTTACAAGAGAGCTCAAGAGGGTGAGTCTGGGCCTCCTAGAGGCCATTGAGTGTGTCACTGAGCCGCTGACCATCGAGTAGCCGCTGGTGGTGATGGAGTCGGGGCTGGCATGCTGCTCATTAACCTCATCGGCCTGTGTGTTTTCTGGGACAGAGCCAGGGCCAGCCACAGGCACTCGTCCAGAGGAGGAGGAGGTGGACATGGGAACGAGCATGGGGGAAGAATAAATGGGGATGGGGGAGAGATTGCCTGGAGAGGGGGCCGCTCTAGACCTCAGGAGACCACAACCTGGTAGAGAACTGGGCCAACAGCTGTCTGTGAAGGTGGTGCTGGGGAAGCATGTTGAGGATCACCCCAAATGTCAGAGCAACATGCCCTTTACTGGGGCCACAAAGTGGCTGCTTCTTTTAAAGAATTACTGACAAGTCTGTTTGATTCATAGGGCATATGTCCTACTGAATCCACACTTTCCGTTAAGCCTTAGCATTATGCCACGTACACACAACTGGTTTTCCCCTCAGAATAAACTCCGAAGGTTTTTCCGACGGAGCTCCACTGAAACTGTCTTGCGTATGCACAATCACCCCAAAGTCTGATCGTTAAGAACGTGGTGACGTACAACACGTACGACGTGACTAGAAAAAGGAAGTTCAATAGCCAGTAGCCAATAGCCTCCGTCTCGTTCTTGCTTCAGAGCATGCGTCGTTTTTGGTCCGTTGGAACAGCATACAGACGAGCAGTTTTCCCAATAGGAATTGGTTCCGTAGGAAATATTTAAAACATGTTCTATTTCTAGGTCCGTCAGAATTTTCGTAAAAAAAAAAAAGTCAGATGGGGCAACCACACGATCGGAATATACGATAAAAAGCTTCTGTCGGACATTCTGCTTGTGTGTACGCGGCATTATTGGTGGTGGTGCTCTATCTCCCCTTTTCATGCACGTTCAGCGGCGGCTTGAAAATTATAATTTGGGGCGTCAAGATACATATGTTTTGGACATTTCTATTTCATCAAATACTCATTCTCATTCAGTGGACTTTTTTTTTTAATTCTTTTTATGTTTTTTCTATTATTGCTTTTGAGTTTATAATAAGTTGTTCACTGTATTTATATGTATGATATACATTGGTTTAATTACCTGACATCATTATTTCAATACTGCACAGGTATACTGTTTGATATTTTCACCATTATTCTAACGTTTTAGATATATTTAGATGTGTACCAGATATGTACCAGGTTATATATGCACTTTAGATCACCCATTTAAATTTACAAATTGTCACTAGCGCTGCACCATCACTTTCTCAATTTTACTTTTTGCAATTATCATTTGCGGTGCTGGCAGCTCCCCCCTTATTTGGACAGCGCGGTATTTAACACATTTTTTTTCACTGCTTCTCTTAAATGTACTGATGTTGCCATTTTCTGATTATCACTACATGTCCTTCCACATAAGCAACTAAAATTTCACTAATCAGTTATTGGCACCCAGTGACCTTTTTTTTTGTGTTTACTTAAAATCTAATTTGTAAATCTGCCCTTCCCTATCTGTATAGAAGCTAGTCTCAACTTTCTTTCTAAAGCTTTTTTTTTTTTGTGACAATTTTTTTTCTTAAAAAGATTACATAAAACCCCAAACATATTTTCTGAAAGCAGACGCATCTAGAGAATAGAATAGTGGTAGTTTAAATTTTTATGTCACATAATATTAGCACGATTGTTTTTTAACCACTTCAGCCCTGGAGGATTTAGCAGCTCAATGACCAAAGTCTTTGGAAAAAAAATGTCAATATATTTATTGGTTTTTGCAAAAGTTATAGCCTCTACAAACTAGGGTACACTTTCTGCAATTTACGCAGCTTTTAGTTTATGGCTGCCTATTTCATTTTCTGAGGTGCTAAAATGTCAGGGCAGTACACCCCCCCCCCATGACCCCATTTTGGAAAGTGGATACCCCAAGGAAATTGCTGAGAGGCATGTTGAGCCCATGGAATATAAAAAATTTTTGTCACAAGGGATTGAAAAATGACAAAAAAAAAGAAAATTACACAAAATTGTCACTAAATGATATATTGCTCACACATGCCATGTTTATATGTGGAATTACACCCCAAAATGCATTCTGCTGCTTCTCCTAAGTATGGGGATACCTCATGTGTGAGACTTTTTGGGAGCATAGCCGTGTACAGGACCCTGGAAATGAATCACTGCCGATTTGTAAGGGCGTCATTTTTTATATCACTCCTCACTACCTATCACAGTTTTGATAGCCAGAAAATACCAAGATAGCACAACCCCCCCCCCCCCCCCAAATTACCCAATTTTGGAAATTAGACACCCCAAGCTATTTGCTGATAGGCATGTTGAGTCCATGGAATATTTTATATTTTGCCACAAGTTGTGGGAAAATTTATTATTTTTTTTTTGCACAAAGTTGTCACTAAATGATATATTGCTCAAACATGCCATGGGCATATGTGGAACGACTACCCCAAAATACATTCTGCTGCTTCTCCTGAGTACGGGGATACCACATGTGTGAGACGTTTTGGGAGCATAGCCGTGTACAAGATAGAGCTGCACAATAAATCGTTACGAAATCGCAATCTCTATTTAAACCCCTCATGATCCTAATCCAGCATTTCCACGATTAATGTAACAAGTGCAAAGCCTTTCTCTGTTCAGAGCTGTCAAAGTCCGGCAAAATTTATCACAACATTGCTCAGCTCTGAGAGATAAAATGAATCATTTTATCATTTGGTTCTTTTAGATCAAAGGGATGAACTTCGGTCTGCAAATGAGGGAAGTTTAACCACATAAAGGAGAAGTGTAGCCAAAGCTCATTTGGCTGCACTTCTCCTATGGATCACAGGAGTGCAATTCGTTTTGCACTTCTGTGACCTATTTTCAGCAGATAGTGTCTCAAGTCTGCTCTCTGCTGACATTACAGAATGCAGTCCAGGCACGACAATGGAAGTTTGGATCCGCCAGGTGCCTGGACTGACACCCTGCTCAGCCCCTCAGTGAGCCGCTGAGATTCTGAGATGGCCGCTCCCCACCTTTCCACAGCTCAGCGCTCCAATGAGCGTTGAGGAGGCAGAGCTGAGAGCCGCTGATTGACAGTCAGCAGCTTATTGCTCTGGGAGCTGTCAGAACCGAGTGATCGGAAATGTTTGATCGCTTGGTTCTCAGTGGCACCGGGGGACAGATACAGCATCGGACTGGTGCTGCATTCACCTAGGTAAGTTTAATTGGGGGGGAAATAAAACCCTTTACTTCTCTTTTAAAGACTAAGCCTTTTTCTGACACTTGTTGCTTACAAGTTAAAATCTGTATTTTTTGCTAGAACATTACTTAGAACTCCCACACATTTTAAATATATTATTAGCAGAGACCCTAGAAAATAAAATGCCAGTCGTTGAAATATTTTATGTCGCACTGCATTTGCGCAGCGGTCTTTGAAATGCAATTTTTTTGGGAAAAAATTAATTTGAATAAAAAACAAAACAAAAAAAACTAAACAGTAAAGTTAGCCCAATTTTTTGTATAATGTGAAAGATGATGTTATCCCCAGAATCGTAAGCAAATCGTTATCTTTATTCTAAGCAAAAAAATGTGGATTCTCATTTTATTCAGAATCGTGCAGCTCTAGTATAGGACCCGAAAACCAATCACCACCTTCAGGCTTTCTAAGGGTGTAAAATGGTGATTTCACTTCCTCACTACCTATCACAGTTTCGGAGGCCATGAAATGACAAGATGGCACAAAACCCCCCCAAATGACCCCATTTTGGAAAGTAGACACCCCAAGCTATTTTCTGATAGGCATGTTGAGTCCATGGAATATTTTATACTTTACCACAAGTTGTGGGAAAATTGCATTTTTTTTTACACAACATTGTCACTAAATGATATATTGCTCAAACATGGAATTACACCCCAAAATACATTCTGCTGTTTCTCCGGAGTACGGGGATACCACATGTGTGGAACTTTTTTGCAGTCTGACCGCATACAGCACCACCATCAGGCTTTCTAAGGGCATACATTTTTGATTTCACTCCTCACTGCCTATTACAGTTTCGGAGGCCATGAAATGCCAAGATACCACAACCCCCCCCTCCTCCCCCAAATTACCCGATTTTGGAAAGTAGAGACCCCAAGCTATCTGATGAGAGGCATGTTGAGTATTTTGCAGATCTCGCTTTTTGTCACAAAGTGTTGAAAATTGAAAAAAGAAAAAAAATATTTTTTCTTTACTTTCTTTTTTTTCCAAAATAAATGGGATCTACAAAATACTCACCATGCCTCTTAGCAAATACCTTCAAGGCCTCCGTAACTGTGATAGGTAGTGAGGAGTAAAATCACAATTTTACACCCTTATGCCCCGTACACACGAGCGGACTTTTCAACATCCAAAGTCCGTCAGACCGAGTCCGTCAGACTATCCGATCGTGTGTGGGCTGCAACGGACTTTAGCTTCGCAAAAGTCTGACGGACTTTAGAAATGAAGCATGCTTCAAATTTTCCCGACGGAACTCCGCCGGACCCGGTCCCCTTCGAAAAATCCGCTCGTGTGTATGCTACTCCGACGGACTAAAACCGACGCTAGGGCAGCTATTGGCTACTGGCTATGAACTTCCTTATTCGAGTCGGGTCGTACGTCATCACGTTCGAATCCGTCGGAGTTTAGTGTGATCGTGTGTGGCCAAGTCCGTTCGGCCGAAAAGTCTGTCAGAACTCCGGCGGAATTCCGGCGGAACTCCCTTGGAAGTCTGTCGGACATAAGTCCTCTCGTGTGTACGGGGCATTAGAAATCCTGAAGGCAGTGATTGGTTTTGGGGTCCTGTATGTGGCTAGGCTCCCAAAAAGCCTCACACATGTGGTATCCCCGTACTCAGGAGAAGCAACAGAAAGCATTTTGGGGTGTAATTCCACATATAACCATGCCATGTTTGAACAATATATAATTTAGTGACAACGTTGTGCAATAAAAAAAAGTGTAATTTTCCCGAAACTTGTGACAAAATATAAAATATTCCATGCACTCAACTTGCATATCAGCAAACAGCTTGGGGTGTCTACTTTCCAAAAAGTGGTCATTGGGGGGGTTGTACTGTCCTGGAATGTTTGCACAACATTTTGAAGCTTATGTCACACATCACCCACTCTTCTAACCACTTGAAGAAAAAGCCCTTTCTGACACTTTTGTTTACATGAGAATTTTATTTTTCCAAGAAAATTACTTCGAACCCCCAAACATTATAGATATTTTTTAAAGATAAGGCCCTACAGATTAAAATGATGGGTATTGCAATTTAACCACTTAAGCCCCGGACCACTTGGCTGGCCAAAGACCAGAATATTTTTTTGTGATTCAGCACGGCGTCATTTTAACTGACAATTGTGCAAGTGGTACCCCTTTCTGAATAAGGGTGACACCGAGTCCCACAATCTTACCAGCGCTCCCTATGTAGTCAGGGCAGTACTCTGGCTCTACGTAACTATCTCTTCCCTGGTAAACCATAAACTATATGTATAGCCTGTGGCCCTGTCACAGAGCTTATACATCTTGACCCCGTATCTGGCACGCTTGCTGGGAAGATACTGCTTGAATGACAAATGGCCAGAAAAGCAGGGGGTGTGGAGGTGATACAATGCCTCCTCACTGACTGTCAAATGCTGGGATGGGGCCGGGACTGTGCAGGAAGGGGTTAAAACAGAAGCATCACACACTTATGAGCAATAACCCCATCAGTTTATCTAACTAGCAGATTGTTAACCATCCCCCAATAGTACTAAATGGTTGTTTAGAGTATGCCCTGTGTGCACCCCTATGTATACCGTATAATGTGATGTGATCAGCTGCAGCACTCAAAGTTAAGGCCTTATGCACAGTGGACATTATAAAAAAAAACTTTAGCTGTAGATTGAGTTTGGCACTAGCGCCTTTCAGCATTTTTTAGCTATAGCGCTTTTTAGCATTTTTCTTTTAGCAAAACTATACCCCCACAAAAGCTTATAGCTCAAAAACGCTGAAAAATACAGAATGACCACGTTTTTCTGTGTTTTTAAGTTTTTAGCAGAGTTAGATCGTTTTTACAGCTGAAAAACTCCTCTTAAACCCCAATAGTTCTGGGAGTTTTTCCAGCCAGAAAACGCCCCTACCAAAAAATGTTGATAACAGCCTATGTGTGAATGGACACATAACATTACATGCTGGGGAGTTTACTGGCTGCAGAAAAAAATGCCTGAAACCAATAACAGCAGCTGTAAAAACTTCCAGTGTGCATGAGGCCTAAGAATAAACTTTCTGATAAATATATAATTGGCGTGTGCTGAACGAAATTAATAATAAGTTGCCGAGTATTCAGCAGACATGAATGTGAAATGTGATGCTAAAATTCTCTAACTAGCGCAATCCAAAGAGCCACGGGTGTTTTATAAATATTTCAAAATTGGATAAAAATGTGAAAAGGTCATAAATCAATCCGAGAAAAATCCTAAATGTTCATCTTTCCAAAGACAGTATAAATCCTGATGTTCATGTGATGCCACATACACACATGACCAAACTTTCTGGCAGACTAGATCCGACGGTCTTCCCAATGGACTTTTGAAAGATTTCTGACTGACTTTCCGAATGAACGGACTTGGCCACACATGAACGGACTAAGTCCTTTCGAAAGTCTGTTTGTTTTGAACGTGATGACGTAAGATGGAACTAAAAAAGGAAGTTCAATAGCCAGTAGCCAATAACTTCCCTTGCATCGCATTTGGTCCATCAGACTAGCACACAGACTAACGGTTTTCCCGATAGGAATTGAGTCCATTGGACAGATTTGAAACATGTTCTATTTCTAGGTCCGTCTGATTTTTTTATGAAAAACGATTGGACTAGCCCACACACGATCGGATTGTCCGACGGACTGATTCCGTCAGACCTAGTCTGCTGGAAAGTCTGGTTGTGTGCACGCGGCATTAATCTTCACCACCACGGAGACCTATAGACAGACTTTCACTTCCTCACATAGACCATAAGATTATAAAAGGACTGGTCACACTTGTTCCCTTTGATGAGCTGGGATCAGCTATGATGAGGTCTCCAAACTCTTGGTTAATGTAACCAGCCATAAAAAAGGCACAAAAGGGATGAAAATAGTGCTCTCCATAAGATACTATAAACATAATTATTTATTATTGAAACTGCACTTACATTGTAAACAATAACAAGAGGCAAAACAGCAGATACACAGAGAGATGTCTTCCATGGGTCATCGCTTTAACTGCTTCAGCCCCGGAAGATTTTACCCCCCTTCCTGACCAGAGGACTTTTTGCGATTCGGCACTGCGTCACTTTTACTGCAATTGTACTATGATGAGGGCACCAAACTCTTCACTCCAAATCAGTCATCTCAAGGTTAATGTAACCAGCCATAAAAAAGACAAAAAGGGATGAAAATATTGCTCTCCATAAGATACTATAAACCTAATTATTTATTATTGCAACTGCACTTACATTGTCAACAATAACAAGAGGCAAAACAGCAGATACACAGAGGGATGTCTTCCATGGGTCATCGCTTTAACTGCTTCAGCCCCGGAAGATTTTACCCCCTTCCTGACCAGAGCACTTTTTGCGATTCGGCACTGTGTCGATTTAACTACAATTGCGCGGTCGTGCAGCGTGACTCCCAAACAAAATGGACATTCTTTTTTCCCCACAAATAGAGCTTTCTTTTGGTGGTATTTGATCACCCCTGCAGTTTTTATTTTTTGCGCTATAAACAAAAAAAGAGCGTCAATTTTGAAAAAAAATATTATTTTTTACATTTTGCTATAATATCCTCCAAAAATATATAAAAAAACTTTTTTTTTCCTCAGTTTAGGCTAAAACATATTCTAGTACATATTTTTGTTTAAAAAAAATCGCAATAAGCGTTTATTGATTGGTTTGCACAAAAGTTATAGCGTATACAAAATAGGGGATAGTTTTATGGTACTTTTATTAATATTTTTTTTACTAGTAATGGTGGCAAGCTGCAATTTTTTATTGTGACTGCGACATTATGGCAGACACGTCAGACATTTTTGACACATTTTTGGGACCATTGTCATTTATACAGCAATCAGTGCTACAGAAATGCACTGATTTCTGTGTAAATGACACTGGCAGTGAAGGGGTTAACCACTAGGGGGCAGGGTAAGGGTTAAGTGTGTCCTAGGGTGTGTTTCTAACTGTGGGGGGCGTGGCTACGTGTGACACATCACTGATCATTGCTCCCGATCATGATTGTGGGAATCTCTGCGGCGATCCACGACCCGCAACCCGACTCACGGAGGTCCTGTCTGGCGTGTGTCACCGGCGCCACGCACACGACAACACGGTGGCAAATTTAAAGGGACATACCTGTATGCCCATTTGCCTGTCCGTGCCATTCTGCCGACGTACCTCAGCGTGCGCCGGTCGGGAACCGGTTAAGCATGTCTGAATGATAACTCCAGACAAGCAGTATACCTCAGTCTGCTATTGGGGACAAAGCATCTGCTCCAAAGACTGAATGATTTGTCCGCAATAGCAGCCCGAGGTACACTGCTTGTCTGGAGCAGTTGGATGGACCTGCTTGAAGTGATGATTTTTGGAAGACATCATGCTGTGTGTCTGCTGTTTTTACCTCCCGAGATAGGAGAACACCAGTCCAGCTGTATGGTTACAATAGGCCAGGCAGGAAGTAGTTAAACACGTATACAAAAATTCTAAAAAAGGCCCAAGTGGTGAACTGAATAAAACATTTTGTTTTTGCACAGTTGATGTTTGATGGAATGCATTCGTAGCTTATTTTTCTGTCTGAAATTACTCTTTAAAACAGCAACCTTTTTCCACTTAAGGCGCCGATTTCAATGCATATGAATGCATGGAGGGCCACATTCACCTGCTAATAAATGAAGATAATAATAATCCTAACATAGTAATAATAACAGTACAGGTTTACCTCACTTTAAGGTGCTTCTACTAATACAAAGCCAGTTCACCCTGCGGGAGCATGTGGCTGGGGATTCAGATTTTACTGCCCCCTCCCCCATCTTGGCACCCAAGGGTGGTTGATGCCAGCCCTGCCAGCCAGCATGGTTTAGAGATGGGGTTCCTGTCCCTAGGGGTGATGAGGTCCCTGACCCCAGGGATGATGAGGTCCATGTCCCCAGGTTAGAAGGGGTTCCTGTCCCCAGGGGAGAAGAGGAACCTGTCCTCAGGGGTAATGGGATCTCTGTCGCCAGGTGAGAAAGGGTCCCTGTCGCCAGGTGAAAAGGGGTCCCTGTCCCCAGGGGTGATGGGGTCCCTGTCTCCAGGTGAAAAGGGATCCCGGTCCCCAGGGATGATGTGGTCCCTGTATTCAGGGGTGATGGGGTCCCTAATAGGGTGCCCCCCTATTGAAGTGTTTTCTGTACCCCATAGAAGTGTGCTCTGTCCCCCTTCACATTGCTCCCATAGTGTCCTCTGCAACCCTCCTCCTATAGCAAGCTTTCTGTGTCCCCAACGCAGTGTCTTCTTTCCCCACCATAGTGTCCCTTGTACCCCCCTAGTGTCCTCTGTACCCTCCATAGTGTCCTCTGTACCCACCATAGTGTCTCCTGTATCCCCTACAGTGTCCTCTGTATCCCTCATAGTGTATTTTGTACCCACCATAGTGTCCTCTGTATCCCCCATTGTGTCCTCTGCCCCCACCATAATGTCCTCTATACCCACAATAGTGTCCTTTGTACCCCCCATAGTGTCCTCTGTCCTGACTATAGTGTCCTTTGTAAACCCCCATAGTGTACTCTGTACCACCACAGTGTCCTTTGTCCCCATTTTAGTGTCCTCTGTGGGGGTACAGAGGACACTATTGTGGGGACAGAGGACACTATGGGTGGGGACAGGGGACACTATGGTGGGGACAGGAGACACTATGGTGGGGACAGGGGACACTATGGGGGGTTCAAGGGAAACTATGTGGGCTACAGAGGACACTATGGGTGGGTACAGAGGACACTATGGGGGGTACGGAGTACACTATGGTGGGGACAAAGGACACTATGGGGGTACAGAGGACACTATGAGGGGTACAAAGGACACCATGGTGGGGACAGAGGACACTGTGGGGGTACAGAGGACACTATTGTGGGGTACAGAGGACCCTGTGGGGTTACAGAGGACACTATTGTGGGGGTACAGAGGACACTGTTCCCGAAATAGTGTCCTCTGTACCCTCACAGTATCCTCTGTCCCCACTACGGTGTCCTTTGTACCCCCATAGTGTCCTTTGTCCCCACCATAGTGTACTCTGTACCCCCCATAGTATCCTCTGTCCCCACCATAGTGTCCTCTGTACCCTCAATAGTGCCCTTTGTACCCATTATAGTGTCCTCTGTCTTGTCATGGCTTAACCACTTTCCACTCAAACAACTGTCAGCCAATCACAGCTGATCAGGAAATAAACAGGACCCGGTGACCTGATTTTTTTTCTCCCCACAATCAGAGTGTGGAGAAAAAATAAAGCCAGTGACCAGCTTCTGTTACAGGGACATGGGTCCCGATCTGTGCTACCCATCAGTGCCCACAAATGCTGCTAATCAGTGCCCACAAGTGTCATCTATAAGTGCCAATCAGTGCCCACGAGTGCCACTTTTCAGTGCCAATCAGTGCCCATGAGTGCCACCAATTAGTACTGTCCATCATTGCCGCCTACCAGTACCAAACAGTGCTCATCAGTCCCGCCTATAAGTGCTTATCAGCGCCGCCCATCAGTGTCACCTATCAGTGCCACCTACCAGTGCAGCCTCATCAGTGCCCATTAGTACAGCCTCATCAGTTCCCATCAGTGTCCATCAGTGTCCATCAGTACAGCCTAATCAGCGCACATCAATGAAGGAGAAAAAGGACCTGTTTGCTAAATGTTGAAACTATGAAAAAAAAAACATATTTTTTTCAAAATATTTGGTCTTTTTTGTTTATTAAGCAAAAAAGAAAAAACCCAGTGGTGATTAACTAGATGCTGACCGCTGGCCGTCAGATGACAGCCAGGCGGTGCACCTATTGTGGCGGGAGGCCCTCACATGATGTCCTCCCATTTAAACAGGGAATGCGCACGATCGTGCGCATGCATCCCTGTTCCTTCGATGGCGGCATGACACGGAGACACCGCTCACCACCGAGGGGGGTGAACAGCCATTGGGCATGGCTGTTTTCCACGTGATCGGCCGTGATGAAGTCTGTGACATGATGGGCTGTGACAGAGTACCCGAGTAGCTGTCACAGTCCATCCGAGTACCCGCCACAGTCCATTTGAGTACCCGAGTACCTGTCACAGCCCATCAAAGTACCCGAGTACCTGTCACAGCCCATCAGAGTACCCGAGTACCTGTCACAGTCCATCTGAGTACCCGAGTACCTGTCATGGCTATTTACCACATGATCACGGCCGATCACAGATGGCTAAACCCCCACTGTACATGGCGCATGCGCGCGATCGCAAGCGCACTGCATGTGCACATCGTGGCAGTGTGTTCCCGGGAACACTGCTCGTCACCGATGCTGGAAAACAGCCATTGGCTGGCTGTTTACCCACGTGATCGGCTGTGATCCTTTCACAGCCGATCACTAAATGTAAACAAACCGCGGTAACGAGATGTTACCGGGTTCTCCTCCTCACACACCGATGGTGTGTGAGGAGGAGATTACGGTAACATCTTGTTACCGCTTACAGTACACATCAAGCACACTGAATGCCCCCCCCAATAAAGAGGACCTGTCACCACCCATCATAGTACCTGTCATTCACAGTCCATCAGAGTACCCGAGTACCTCTCACAGCCCATCAAAGTACCCAAGTACCTGTCAAAGGTCATCAGAGTACCCAAGTACCTGTCACAGACCATCAGAGTACCCGAGTACCTGTCACAGTTCATCTGAGTACCTGAGTACCTGTCCCAGTCCATCTAAGTAACTGAGAACCTGTCCCAGTTCATCTGAGTACCTGAATATCTGTCACAGTTCATCTGAGTACCCGAGTACCTGTCACAGTCAATATGAGTACCTGAGTACCTATCACCGCCCTTCAGAGTACCCAAATACCAGTCACCAGGCCATCAGAGATCCTGTCACCAGGCCATCAAAGTACCCCAGTACCTGTCACCAGGCCATCAGAGTACCCCAGTACCTGTCACCAGGCCATCAGAGTACCCCAGTACTTGTCACCAGCCCATCAGAGAACCTGTCACCAGGCCATCAGAGTACCCCGGCTACCTGTCACCAGGCCATCAGAGTACCCGAGTACCTGTCACCAGGCCATCAGAGTACAAGAGTACCAATTTGCAGCCCATCAGAGTACCCGAGTACCTATTTGCAGCCCATGCCTCATAGAATATACGTTGGGGTGTTTGATTTCCAAAATGGGGTCATTTTGGTGGTAATTTCACTGTCCTGGTGCTCCAGGACCTTCAAAAGTGGGATGGGTAGGAATGAAATGAGATCTGTCGTTATGCTCCTAGAACGCCTGAAGATACTACTTCAATGTTCGGCCTCTGTATGTGGCCAGGCTGTGTAAAAGTCCTACACATGTGATATCGCCATACTCGGGAGGAGTAGCAGAATGTGTTTTGGGGTGTAATTTTTGCTATATACATGCTATGTGTTAGAAATATCTTATAAATTGACAACTTTGTGTAAAAAAAAAAAGAAGTTTTTTTTTTTTTCCATGAACATTGAATAGGAATATGCAAACATACAATAAATGAGCATGCATTTGTATTTCAAAATACAGCGTACAAAGTGTTAGTGACAATGATGTCAGAAATCTGTCTAACATAAGTAACATAGTCCTATTCCTAATAAGATTAGCTTGCAGAAAACCCACTCTGAGAAAACCGGACCTATGACTGAGGCCCATGCGAAAGTAGAACACCATCAGCTACGCAAAACAAAAACAACACACACAAGAGGAGAAAAAAAAAAGGAAAAGGGGGGGGGGTGGCTAATGAATGAGGAGGGGGGGGAGTAAGGGGGGAGGATGTGGGGGTAAATCTTCTCTCACCTCTGCCCTCCTCCTCCCCCTTCGTACCCAACGATATTGATGACCGGCACTCCAGACCTCGGGAGAGGGGGGTGATTCCCACTCCAGCTACCCTCTCTTGAGTCCTTTACCAACTTTCCAGTTCAAGTGGGTGAGTCCTCTCTGAGGGTGGTATAAGCCTGGGAATATTTGAAAGACAACCAGGGGTGCCAAGTTGCTGCGTAAGAGGACATTTTATCTAATGCAGTATGAATGATCTCTTCCATAGCTGCTGTCTGATTGATACGGTTCGTCCATTCCAATAAAGTCGGGACGGAAGTGGATCGCCAATGCCTGGGGATGCACATTCTGGCAGCGTTAATCATATAAATGGCAACCGAAGATTTGTAACACTTTTTGGAAACCTCTGTGAGATGGAGCAGATACTGGGCAGGTCCAAATTCTAATGGGAGTTCTGAGATCTTTGACGTAACCTCGTGTACTCTTTTCCAGAATGGCTGAATTGCAGGGCAAAACCACCAAATGTGGATCAGGGTGCCACGCTCCCGTCCACAACGCCAGCATTGCTCTGATATATTAGGTGAGATCTTGTGCAACACATCCGGTGTTCTGTACCACCGTGTTCTCAATTTGTAGCCGTTTTCCTGTAAGGTGGTGTTAATTGTACCTTTATGGAGGAAGAAATAAATTTTTTCCCACGATTCGTCCTCAATCTCTCTGCTAAGGTTTCTCTCCCAGTATCTCCTTTCCCGGTAAAGACTCTTGGGGGTGGACCTCTGAAGAGATCCATACAAGATAGAGATGACATGTCTCTGTGGGGTAGAACCCGAGCAGAGCGATTCCAGGGTCGTAGGCTTTCTGAGGAACCCACTTTTCCGTTTTGGATCATCTAAAAAATGTTTGATTTGGAGGTAGGACCAGAGCGGGAAGGAGCCCGATTTGGAAATCTTCGCCAGTTCCGCTCTGCTCATGAACCTATTTCTGCAAAAGAAGTGTTTGACAGCTATCTCTTCATAGGGCCATTCCTCTTTAAGGAAATTTCTGTCCAAGCCCGGGGCAAAGTCTGGGTTATTACACAGGGGAGTGATGGGGGAAAGATGGGTGGAGATGGCGTATTTAGAACACGCCCTTTTGAAAACCTCCAGTGTGGAGCAATAAGGGGATGCGTTAAGGCCGCGCTCTTTGTGGCGGCCTTCTTAGTCCAGGGAAGAGAGCGGAGGTCTTCGTTGACAATCAGGTTCTCCAATCCCACCCATTGTTTGCAACTACCGTGAATCTTCCAATCCACTATACGAGCTAGATGTGTGGCCCAATAATAACGGTGCAGGTCAGGTAGACCAATGCCCCCATCATTTTTCGCACAGGTCAATGTGTCCCAACTAATCCTAGCCTTATTCCCCTTCCAAAGAAAGGTACGGCAAATGGATTTGTATGTGGTGAAAAAGGAAGGGGGGATGTGAATCGGGATTGTCTGTAATTTGTACAAGAGACGGGGTAGGACCGTCATTTTGAAGATGGACGCACGTCCAAACCATGATATATGTGGCTTATCCCACCTCTGCGTGTTTAATTTAAGTTGTCGGATTTCTGATGGGAAGTTTTTATTAAAAAGTTGGGTGAGATCGGTTGGTAGTTGAATGCCTAGATATTGAATCGCGTCAGGGTTCCATGAAAAGGGGAAGTTGAGTTGGCATTGTTTGACTGTATCTGGTGAAAGGGAAACATTAAGTGCATACGATTTTTTGTAATTGATCTTGCAATTGGAACTGATGCAGCTCTTGCAGTAGATTAGGTAGGGACGTGATGGGGGAAGTGAGGGAGAAAAGCATGTCGTCTGCGAACGCAGCAATCTTGAATTCATGGTCCTGCACTTTTACACCTTTGATGTTTTGGTTGGCCCGGATTCATCGCAGAGACGGCTCCAGCGAAAGCACATACAACAGGGGGGATAGCGGGCACCCCTGTCTCGTCCCGTTATGTATGGAGAAGGCGTCCGACAGGTGATTGTTTACCTTGACCCAAGCCTGGGGATTGGCATATAGGGCCATAATGCGGGCTCTCATCATTGGACCAACCCCAATCGAGTCCAGGACTGATGCCATATAGTCCCATGCCACCCTGTCGAACGCCTTCTCCGCATCTAAAGCCAGGAAAAAGCCCTCCTGTCCCGAGATCTTAAGCCAGTGGTGCAGGTTGATCGCTTTGATGGTGTTGTCCCCGGCTTCACGTCCAGGGACAAACCCAACTTGATCCAGGCCAACCCAGCCTGGGACTAGGTGTGCTAAACGTGTGGCCAATATTTTTGCGTAGAGTTTGACGTCTACGTTCAGTAGGGAAATTGGGCGGTAGCTGGCTACCTCAGCCGGGTTTTTGCCCTCCTTGGGAATTACAACAACATATGCTTCCAAAAGCCTGGCTGAGTCGCATGGACTGGTAGAAAGCGTGTTAAATGCTTTAGTAAATTTCGGGGCAAGAGCTTCCGCAAACGTTTTGTAATAGAGGGCTGAAAAGCCATCCGAGCCCGGTGTTTTACCTGGTTTAGTAGATTTCAATGCCTCCAGGAATTCCTCACACCTAATGGGTTCTTCCAAGGCCTCGCGATCCGTGGCCGCTAGGACATTTGGACTGTAGGTGCTTAAGAATTCCCTAATGGAACCCTCCCGTAGCCCCGGTTGCGATTCGGGATGACCAGTAGGTTTTAGATTGTATAATTCGCTATAGTACGATTGGAACTGTCTAGCGATATCTTCGTTTTTTACATGGGTTGTACCCCCTCTGTCTGTGATGTGGTGTACCGTATACATTACTTTACGTTGTTGGGTAGCCCTGGCTAACAGTTTCCCTGGTTTATTGCCGTGTTCGTAGAAGATCTTTTGGGTTAGACTATTCCGCCGTGTGGTCGCTCTATTTAGCTCCTCTATTAGAGCCGTTCGCGTTTCCGCCAATTCCTGTGCAACCTCTAACGCCAGAGAGCACTTGTGTTTGATTTCCAGCTTATGAATTTTGGAGGACAGGGTCCGAATTGATAGGCTTTCTTTTTCCTAGCCGCGATAGCCAGCAACCGCCCCCAGATCACACATTTATGGGCTTCCCACTGTACCATAGGGGATGTATCCGGGGTATCGTTGTCGAGAAAGTTCCGAATGGATTCACCTATTTCTGTCAAATCATCTAGATCTGCCAACGTGGACGCATTTAGTCTCCACAGCTTAGTGGTCTTATGTGTTTCTGGGAAGGATAGAGTTAAGGTGATGGGGTGATGGTCTGACAAGACCATACTTTCGTTCGTGGCCTGCTGGAGAAAGGATAAATCGGTTTGGGATACAAACAGGTAATCGAGTCTCGAATACCTTTTGTGTGGAGCCGAATAAAAGGTGTAATCACGACCTGATGGGTGTAGCGTTCTCCAGGAATCATGTAACACTAGGGATGTCAGTTGTAGTTTGATCTGACGTAAGGCCGAAAAGGGAAGGGTTGAGGTGCCCGTGGAGGTGTCAATGAGAGGGTCCAGGGGAATATTAAAATCTCCCCCCAGGACTACTAGGCCCGCTTGGAAAAGGGACAGCTTAGACGCGATGTCTTTCATGAATGTGACTTGCTTGGTATTGGGACAGTATATGTTCGCTAGGGTAAGTGGTCTATTTTGCCAGACGCCCTTTAGAAATATGAATCTCCCTTCTCGATCTATCAGTTGGTCTTCGATTGTCATAGGGAAGGATTTAGATAAGAGGATTGAGACCCCTTTCGATCTAGCCCCAGGGTTGGTTGAGTGGAAGGCCACGGGAAAACGGCTTTTCGAGAAACGGGGCACAGAACCCTGTTTGAAGTGCGTTTCTTGGACAAATAAAACTTGTGATCTTAGCTTGTGTGCTTCTAAGAGCACATTGCTGCGCTTACATGGGTTGTTAAGGCCCTTCACATTAAGCGAGCAAACCTTCAGAGATAAACGAGTTACGTTCTCTACTTTATCTGCCATGTTGTATGATCTAGCCTACCAGTATTTTGGTGTTAATTTGTTGCACCGGATGGGCAGACTGTGTATAGGAAGAGGAGAGGGACAGAGAAGAGAGTTGGAAGGAGGAGGGGAGAAAAAAAAAAGAAGGGGGGGGGGGACAGACAACACTAGCACAACGGTACCTAAGTACCTGAGCCCGTAGACTCTATCCGCCGGAGGTGGCCGAAGGACCCGCTACTCCACCTAGTATAGGGACTGGGGAAGGGGAAGGACGGGTGTCTGGGGAGGGGGTACCGTAGAGGGTGAGCCAGCAGAGATCAAAGAGGAACCTGCCTCTCTGGTGTGGGGTCAGGGGTCAGGAACTGGACACTGGTATCGCTGCAGCAAACTGGGGTAGTCGGCTTTAAGAAGGTAGGAAAGTGAGGTTAACGGTAGGGCTAAACTGCCCTTTAGTGGGTCAGAAAGGAGGATCCGAAACGTCTAAGGGTGCCGAGGGGAACCAACTAATGAAACCTCGTCTTATAATTGTCGAAGAAGCATAACATAAGCAACAGTCAAACTCAAAGTGTATTCCTGTCACATAACATAACAGAAGGCTAGTAACATCACAACCTTTATCGTGCCATCTATAATCAGGTCACGTGGAATCTGTGATCTGTAATCCCTTCCACCTTAGTTGTTTTTTATTTTTATTGTTTTCCGCTTTGCAAACTACTGGAAATCGCAAACCACAGATCCGACGTCTACCAAGCATTGAGTAGGGAAGACCCGCTAATTCACAAAACTTGGTAGAGGTTACCCATACAATAAAACAGACATTACCCACATGTTCTATAGTGGGATACTAGGGACGTGAGTATGCTAGATAACAATAACTGAATGATGGCTAAGGAGCCCCTTTGGAATCAAAGTTCGGGAAACAGTGTCTCCTAAACATATAATAGAGACCACATGAACCGTCTTCCAATGAGCATCCATCATGGTCCAATTGGAGCCTGTGCACTCCATGGGTTGCTCCCATCCAAAGGTTTACGGCCCTAGAACAGGGTGGAAAGAAAAAAAAAAAAAAAGGGGATAAAAAAAACAAAATAAGTCCTGGCGGATGCTGTGCGGATATCTCCACCTTGAGGTGGGAGCCTACTTGTAGGGAGGAAGACATAATCAACTCTGCGGATGTAAACCTTAAGCGTCCTCTCTGCATATCTCGCTGTAAGTGCGGGCCCGGGTGCATCGTTACAGTCTGGGCGCATCCAGGCCTCAAAAAAAAAATTAATAAATAAAAAAAAAAAAGAAAAAAAAAAAATGGCCGGAGACAAGAAAGCAAAGAGAAAAGCATCTGGAGAGAACGGTAGTGAGTAGCCAGTAGCAAAGGACAAGCTTAACCGTAACAACTTGCAAAGTCACATTCTTAGAGAACTATGAGCTTGCCTAGAAGATCTGAGTACAATGCAAAGAACAGTTCCTCACCCAGCGCTCGTCTAGTGAGACTCATTCTGCCATTTTCCTGCGGATGGATGAGGGGAGCCCCCCTGGGCTACGGTCGGTGATGTCGTCCAGAC